>NC_139803.1:85000-267500 GCF_963457635.1 Microchirus variegatus
CTGTGAACTTGACTTTTCCATAGAGGTCGTGGATCTGTGGAGCCACGCCCAGTCTGTACAGGTACAGACTACACACACACACAGGTAAACAAGTAAACAATCAGGTAAACAAGTAAACAATCAGGTAAAAAAATGAGGTTAACAAGTAAACAATGAGGTAAACAGACCTGAGGGCGTGGATGCAGTAAACAGCACGGGGAATGTTCTTCTTGTCGTACACATCTGTTGTTTCAGGATGAAAGATCTGGAAACAGATTAAAGCAGATTAAAGCAGATTAAAGCAGAGTAATCAGTAATCCAGACTTTATGAGATCATTCACTGACCGTTGGTAATCCCAGTGCTGTCATGGCGTTCCTCCAGTGATTGATGTTGTCAGTGTGACGGAACTGAAGACCCTGAGCCTAACAGATCAATACACAGGATTATTGATTACACAGGATTACAGATTAGTTAATCCTAACCTGGTATCTGTGCTGCTCGTGGTCGTAGATTTTCTTCAGAGGAACCACCTCACATGACTACAGATTACAGATTAGTTAATCCTAATCCTAACCTGGTATCTGTGCTGCTCGTGGTCGTAGATCTTCTTCAGAGGAACCACGTCAGCAGCGAATCGATGACCCAGTTTAGCTAAAATGACTCCGTTCCTCAGAGCTTCCTCCAGCTCAGTGGGAGCAGGAAGCTCCTCCCCCAGACACGCCTCCATCCACCTGAGCAGGAAACGGCTGAGGGTCAGACGTGTCCATGGCAACAGTGATGTGAGTGAGTAACCGTGGCGATGACGTCACACACTCACCTCTTGGCCTCCTCCAGTCTGCAGAGATACTGATAGGCAACATTCTGGATCCTCTGCTCGTCCATCTGCTCTGCTGTCTGACGCTCATCTAAACAGGTTAACCAGCCAGTTCACCGGTTAACCAGTGAGGTAACCATGGAGTTACCATGTAAATAGACTAGTTAGCGTGCTTATAAACAAGTTAACAGTGAGTTAACGTATAAATAGACGAATTAGCGTGCGTATAAACAAGTTAACCAGTGAGTTAACGTATAAATAGACTAGTTAGCGTGCGTATAAACAAGTTAACAGTGAGTTAACATGTAAATAGATGGGTTACCGTGCGTATAAACAAGTTAACAGTGAGTTAACGTGTACATAGACTAGTTAATGTGTGTATAAACAAGTTAACCAGTGAGTTAACAGTGAGTTAACGTGGAAATAGACTAGTTAGCGTGCAAATAAACAAGTTAACAGTGAGTTAACGTGTAAATAAACTAGTTAAGGTGCAAATAAACAAGTTAACAGTGAGTTAACCAGTGAATTAACATGTAAATTGACTAGCTAATGTGCGTATAAACAAGTTAACAGCGAGTTAACCAGTGAGTTAACGTGTAAATAGACTAGTTAAGGTGCGTATAAACAAGTTAACAGTGAGTTAACGTGTAAATAGACTAGCTAATGTGCGTATAAACAAGTTAACAGCGAGTTAACCAGTGAGTAAACGTGTAAATAGACTAGTTAAGGTGCGTATAAACAAGTTATCAGAGAGTTAACAGTGAGTTAATGTGTAAATAGACTAGTCACCGTGCGAATAAACAAGTTAACAGCGAGTTAACCAGTGAGTTAACGTGTAAATAGACTAGTTAAGGTGTGTATAAACAAGTTAACAGTGAGTTAAAGTGTAAATTGACTAGTTAAGGTGCGTATAAACAAGTTAACCAGTGAGTTAACCAGTGAATTAACGTGTAAATTGACTAGTTAAGGTGCGTATGAACAAGTTAACAGTGAGTTATCAGTGAGTTAACAGTGAGTTAACGGGTTAGTAACGTGTCCCGGTAAATGTCGGTAAATGTCGGTCACTCACAACGGTTCTCCGCAGCTGCTCTGTCCGCCATCTTGTCCTCTGTCTCTTCGTTATAAACGTTCACATAAACGTCTCTTATTCCCGGTTAAAGACGGAAAATAAAGTCCCAAACACGTAAACACAGCTCCACACGAACCGCCTTCTGTTTCCGGTCTGAGGTTTGAAAGTTCCCGCCGCTCTCTGATTGGCCCAAAGATCAACAGGCTCTCTGATTGGCTGAAACCTTCCCGTCTTCTTCTTCTTCTTCTGTTTGTCGGAGCTTTTACCGCCCCCTGCTGCTCCGGAGTGTAAATCTGTTTCCACATGATATTCACGACAGTCTGTGATTACATGATCACTTATCACGTTTTGGTTTTTTTTCGTTTTTTTTTCTTTCTTTCTTCTTTTTTTATTTTTTTATTTTTTTATTTATCATTTAAAATACAAACTCTCAATGAGGACAACAATAACCCTATATTTTTAAATATTAAAATGTGATATACGTAAAAAAAATAAAAAGGTTTAGGACACGAGCCAAGCAGTGATGACGTCATTCAGACTGCCCTCCACGTTACCATGGCAACGTTCTCTACTTCCTGTTACTTTTCAGGAAGTTCAGATGGAACCAGGTTAGCAACACTGTTTGCAACACTGTTAGCACTTGATAACACCCGTTAGCAACGCTGTTAGCACCCGTTAACACCCGTTAGCAACGCTGTTAGCACCTGTTAACACCCGTTAGCAACGCTGTTAGCACCTGTTAGCAGGTAAGTTCGTGGTGCTCTCAGTGTGCAGCAGGGGGCAGTGAAGTACACAGAAGTACAGAGTAGTACACAGAAGTATAGAAAAGTACAAAGAAGTACAGAACTACACAAAAGTACAGAAGTACACCTAAGTACACGGAATTACACAGAGGTACACAGAACTACAGAGAAATACATAGGTACAGAGAAGTACACAATTACAGAGAAGTAGAGTACACAGAAGTACAGAGAAGTACACAATTACAGAGAAGTAGAGTACACAGAAGTACACAATTACAGAGAAGTAGAGTACACAGAAGTACACAGTACAGAGAAGTACACAATTACAGAGAAGTAGAGTACACAGAAGTACACAATTACAGAGAAGTAGAGTACACAGAAGTACAGAGAAGTACACAATTACACAGAAGGAGAGTACACAGAAGTACACAATTACAGAGAAGTAGAGTACACAGAAGTACAGAGAAGTACACAATTACACAGAAGTAGAGTACACAGAAGTACACAATTACAGAGAAGTAGAGTACACAGAAGTACACAGTACAGAGAAGTACACAATTACAGAGAAGTAGAGTACACAGAAGTACACAATTACAGAGAAGTAGAGTACACAGAAGTACAGAGAAGTACACAATTACAGAGAAGTAGAGTACACAGAAGTACACAATTACAGAGAAGTAGAGTACACAGAAGTACAGAGAAGAACACAGTACAGAGAAGTACACAATTACATAGAAGTACACATAAGTACACATATTGTGACACCTGTCACTCAAACATCAGCTCTGTTATTCTTGCTCCTGATTGGTGTTTGTCATCGTTGAGGCTCCACCCAACAGAGCAGGTGACATCACAGAAGCCACGCCCCCTGCTGTGGACTCACAGGAAGTCCTCGTCAGGACATGAGGTCACAGAAGTGAGACTTGATTTCAGTTTCCATGACAACATGACTGCAGTCTGGATGACAGTAGCCCCGCCCCCTGTCCCTCCCCTCTACTATATGACTCCGCCCCCTCTACTGTTTCTGCTGCTGTCGACGGATTCTGGATCAGACCAGACCTGGTTCTGGTTCTGGTTCTGCTGCTTCTGTGAGGACACAAGGACACGAGGACACAAGGACACAAGGACACAAGGACATGAGGATATGAGGACATGAGGACATGAGGACCAGGATTCAGGTGTGTGTGTGTGTGTGTGTGTGTGTGTGTGTGTGTGTGTGTGGGTGTGTGTGTGTGTGTAACTTTATTTAACCCCTGATTAACTAACCCTCTCAGTCTTGTTATAACCTGGTCATTTTCCAATAATCTAAAGCAATCTGGGTCCAATAATCTAAAGTAATCTGGGTCGAGTAATCTAAAGTAATCTGGGTCCAATAATCTAAAGTAATCTGGGTCCAATAATCTAATGTAATCTGGGTCCAATAATCTAAAGTAATCTGGGTCCAATAATCTAATGTAATCTGGGTCCAATAATTTAATGTAATCTGGGTCCAATAATCTAATGTAATCTGGGTCTAATAATCTAATGTAATCTGGGTCCAATAATCTAAAGTAATCTGGGTCGAGTAATCTAATGTAATCTGGGTCCAATAATCTAATGTAATCTGGGTCCAATAATCTAATGTAATCTGGGTCTAATAATCTAATGTAATCTGGGTCGAGTAATCTAATGTAATCTGGGTCCAATAATCTAAAGTAATCTGGGTCCAATAATCTAATGTAATCTGGGTCGAGTAATCTAATGTAATCTGGGTCCAATAATCTAATGTAATCTGGGTCCAATAATCTAATGTAATCTGGGTCTAATAATCTAATGTAATCTGGGTCCAATAATCTAATGTAATCTGGGTCCAATAATCTAAAGTAATCTGGGTCCAATAATCTAATGTAATCTGGGTCCAATAATCTAAAGTAATCTGGGTCCAATAATCTAATGTAATCTGGGTCCAATAATCTAATGTAATCTGGGTCCAATAATCTAAAGTAATCTGGGTCCAATAATCTAATGTAATCTGGGTCTAATAATCTAATGTAATCTGGGTCCAATAATCTAAAGTAATCTGGGTCCAATAATCTAATGTAATCTAGGTCCAATAATCTAATGTAATCTGGGTCCAATAATCTAAAGTAATCTGGGTCCAATAATCTAATGTAATCTGGGTCTAATAATCTAATGTAATCTGGGTCCAATAATCTAAAGTAATCTGGGTCGAGTAATCTAAAGTAATCTGGGTCCAATAATCTAAAGTAATCTGGGTCCAGTAATCTAATGTAATCTGGGTCCAATAATCTAAAGTAATCTGGGTCCAGTAATCTAAAGTAATCTGGGTCCAATAATCTAAAGTAATCTGGGTCCAATAATCTAATGTAATCTGGGTCCAGTAATCTAATGTAATCTGAGTCCAATAATCTAATGTAATCTGAGTCCAATAATCTAATGTAATCTGGGTCCAATAATCTAAAGTCATCTGGGTCCAATAATCTAATGTAATCTGGGTCCAATAATCTAAAGTAATCTGGGTCCAATAATCTAAAGTAATCTGGGTCCAATAATCTAAAGTAATCTGGGTCCAATAATCTAAAGTAATCTGGGTCCAATAATCTAAAGTAATCTGAGTCCAATAATCTAATGTAATCTGGGTCCAATAATCTAAAGTCATCTGGGTCCAGTAATCTAAAGTCATCTGGGTCCAGTAATCTAAAGTAATCTGGGTCCAATAATCTAAAGTAATCTGAGTCCAATAATCTAATGTAATCTGGGTCCAGTAATCTAAAGTAATCTGGGTCCAATAATCTAAAGTAATCTGGGTCCAATAATCTAATGTAATCTGGGTCCAATAATCTAAAGTCATCTGGGTCCAGTAATCTAAAGTCATCTGGGTCCAGTAATCTAAAGTAATCTGGGTCCAATAATCTAAAGTAATCTGAGTCCAATAATCTAATGTAATCTGGGTCCAGTAATCTAAAGTAATCTGGGTCCAATAATCTAAAGTAATCTGGGTCCAATAATCTAATGTAATCTGGGTCCAATAATCTAATGTAATCTGGGTCCAGTAATCTAAAGTAATCTGGGTCCAATAATCTAAAGTAATCTGTGTTCTTCCTCTGCAGGATGTCTGGTAATTGGTCCATCCTGAGATCACAGGCTCCACCCACCAGTGGAATAGCCCCACCCCCTCCCAACACTTCAGACTGGGACCCGCCCACTTTCAGTGTGTCTGCTCAGGTCCGTGTGGGCGCCACCTGTTTCCTCTTCCTGTTTGCAGCCTGCAGTAATCTGGCCTTATTGGCCAGCGTGTGGTGTGGGCGGGGCCGGCGCCTGGCGTCTCACTTGCGCCCTCTGATGCTCAGCCTGGCGTCAGCTGACCTGATGATGACGTTTGTGGTGATGCCTCTGGACGCGGCGTGGAACGTGACGGTGCAGTGGTTAGGAGGCCACGCCCTCTGTAAGCTCCTCTGCTTCCTCAAACTCTTCGCCATGTATAGCTCCGCCTTCATCCTGGTGGTCATCAGCCTGGACCGTCAGCACGCCATCCTGCACCCGCTGGACGCTCTGAATGCTCGCCACAGGAACCGCCGCATGCTTCTGTTAGCATGGAGCCTCAGTCTGCTGCTAGCATCACCGCAGGTCTCTGACCAATCACAGCACACCTTCACATGATGACATCACTCTGACGTCTGATTGGCTACACTGACAACACTGAGTCATTCATGGGTTCATCATCAGCTTCACTGAAGGTCACATGATGAAGGTCACATGACCATGAAGGTCACGTGATGAAGGTCACGTGATGAAGGTCACGTGATGAAGGTCACATGACCATGAAGGTCACGTGATGAAGGTCACGTGATGAAGGTCACATGACCATGAAGGTCACATGACCATGAAGGTCACATGATGATGAAGGTCACGTGATGATGAAGGTCACATAGTGGTCAGTCCTGGTCAGTAGTGGTCAGTAGTGGTCAGTCGTCAGGTTTAAATCCTTGTGGAATGTTGTGCAGATGAAAGGATTAAAACCTCCTGCTGTTAGCTCAGGCTAACGACTCCCTAGGGTTCCAATGTGGAATGCTAACAACGCTACATGTAGTTAACCCTGTGAAAACATGTGAAGAAAGAGTCAATTATTATACAATAACTGTCTGTCTCTCTCTCTCTCTCTCTCTGCCTGTCTGTCTGTCTGCCTGTCTCTCTCTCTCTCTGTCTGCCTGTCTGTCTGCCTGTCTGTCTGTCCAGCTCCTTGTCTTCAGGACCGTGTCAGTGGACACAGTGGACTTTACTCAATGTGCGTCTCACGGTTCTTTTGGACGTCGTTGGCAGGAAACAGTTTATAACATGTTTCACTTCACGTCTCTGTACGTGCTCCCCCTGCTGGTGATGAGCTGCTGTTACACCAGGATATTACTGTATATACACAGACAACACCTGAGGGAGACAGGTAACACACACACACACACACACTGATGACCTCACTGATGACCTCACTGATGTAGCTCCTCCCCCTCTCAGCAGGGGAATCGTACCTGCGTCGCAGCAGCACTGACATCATCCCTAAAGCTCGGCTGAAGACTCTGAAGATGACAGTGGTCATCGTCCTGTCCTTCGTCCTCTGTTGGACGCCTTATTACCTGTTGGGGATCTGGTACTGGTTCCAGCCTGACGTGGTCCAGGTCACACCTGAGTACGTTCACCACTTCCTCTTCCTGTTTGGTCACCTGAACACGTGCTGTGACCCCGTCATCTACGGCTTCTACACGCCGTCCTTCAGAGCCGACCTCAACGACCTCGCCGGCCACGCCCACCTCACCGCCTGCTGCTGCCGCCGCACGCCCAGCAGCGTCAACGCATCGCCACCGCGTCCACAGAGCCCCGCCCCCAACAACCAGACCAGAGGACACTGACCAGGCCATAAACCTAGTTACAGTGACCATAAACCTAGCTACAGTGACCATAAACCTAGCTACAGTGACCATAAACCTAGCTATAGTGACCATAAACCTAGCTACGGCAACTATAAACCTAGCTACAGCGACTAGAAACCTAGCTACATCGACTATAAACTATAAACCTAGCGACAGTGACTATAACACAAGCTACAGCGACTATAAACCTAGCGACAGTGACTATAGAACTAGCTACAGCGACTATAAACCTAGCGTTAGATAATGGATGGATTATTTTTATACTCAAAACACACAAATACACAGTAACAAATATATTGTATTCCTATATATTTCCCACAAAAACAATGTACACAGTGTACATCCCAACCAACACAAAGTTGCACATACAGTGGTCTACATTCACAACAAAATGCCTTTTATGCTAACGCTTATGCTAACACACTGATTGCAGATTGTAAACCTGTGACAGGTGTTTTCACATGTGATGAGTCAGTTTGTGTAGTAGAGAAATTAACTTTAAAATGTTGAATGACAGTTTGTTCTTTGTGAAAACAAGAGATTTTCTACATGAAAATTGTGCCAAATGCAGAGAATTGTGTTTTGAAAAAGGTGTGTTTTAAAACTGCAGTTTGAGTGTAAAGCAGGAATTGTGCTTGTAGCAGAGTTGGTTCATGAGTTACATGAAGTGGTCGTTGTGTCTCAAGTAGCAGAATTTGTGTGTAAACAAAAAGAGAAAAACTGTAACAGGGAAGCATCAGACAGGAGTGTGTGACAGTGTTAGGAAGAGGAAGAATCTGTGGAACACATACTTTTGAGGTGTGGAGTATATGAGGCACATGGAGATGTGATGAAATATAATCTAAGGAAATTAGGGGATGAATAATTTAATTTAAAAGGAGTCATGGAAATGAGGGAGAAAGCACAAGTTAGGGTAGAAATACAATTCATAGGGTGTTAAATAGAAAACTGGGGGAATATATAGGATAAGAGTGTGTGTGTGTGAGTGTATGGTGTGAGGGTGGCCTGTATCTGCTCCACTCCAGAGCAGAAGGGGGCGGTAATGCACCCTCAGATGGATGCCAACCGCCGTAAAACTAAAAGAAGAAGAAGAAACGGGAAGAAGAACAAGAAAAAAGAACACGGAGGAGAAAACAAAGATGTTTTATTGTTGACACAGATGCTCCGCTGAGTAAAACAGAGACCACGTGATGAAGCGCGTTTATCTGAAGCAAACAGACTGACGGTGAGACACGAGAGCTACATGCTAACACTGCATATACCGCTAATAACACCGCCACCTGCTGCTAACACTGTATATACCGCTAATAACACCGCCACCTGCCGCTAACACGGCTAACTGCTGATAACACTGTATATACCGCTAATAACACCGCCACCTGCCGCTAACACAGCTAACTGCCGCTAACACAGCTAACACCGCTAACTAATGTAAACACAGCTACCTGATGTAAGCACAGCTAACTGCCGCTCACATGGCTAAGTGCTGCTAACACCGCTAACTGATGTAAACACAGCTAACTTCCGCTCACATGGCTAACTGCTGCTAACACCGCTAACTGATGTAAACACAGCTAACTGTTATAAACACAGGCGGCTAACTGCTGCTAACACCGCTAATCGCTATTGTTTCCACCCAAGTTAGTCGCAGTTAGCGTCAGTTAGCCGCAGCTTTGTTTTTAACCTCCAACATCTGGTCAGAGTCTCTGTGATGAGACCAAGAACTGTGTAATATAATATATATGTATGTGTATATATATATATATATATATATATATATATACATATATATATATATATATATATATGTATGTGTATATATATATATATATACATATATATATATATGTATATATATATGTATATGTATATATATATGTTATAATATAATTTAACACAATATAATATAATAACATTAAAATGGACATAGTGTGTGTGTGTGTCTGTGTTGGTGAATTTTCAAGAGTGATTTCAAATTCATGAAGATCAAATCAGAGACGAGAACCAGCAGATAATAAATCTCTCTCACACACACACACACACACACTCTCATGGCTGTGTTTTTTTTCTGTCAGGATCTGGACCCAGACCCGGCTCCATCCAGCTGCTGATCCACTTTGATCCGGTCTGATCTGGTGTGATGGCAGGTCGAGGTCGAGGTCGTAGAGCGATGACCTTCAGTGTCGACGCTGTCGGCATCGGCAGAGGAGAGAGTTTACCTCCGTCCATGCAGCAGCCCACACCTGTGTTCCCGGTAAGACCCAGAACCCCAGACCAGAACCTGAGACTAGAACCCCAGACCTGATCCTCCAGACCTTTGTCATCATCTCCTGAAGATGTCTGATGTCAAACTCTGAACAAAGTCTTTAAACAGTTGAAAAATCCAAATGCATTCTGGGTCATCATCTGTGTGTGTGTGTGTTGTCTAGGTGATGGAGCATAAGCCCCTCCCCCTGGCAGGTGGGGAGGAGGCAGAGTATCTGATGGCGCTCAAACAGGAGTTCAGAGGAGCGATGAAGAGTTTACCCTGTTTCATCCAACCAGCAGCTGCACGCAGAGGTCAGAGGTCACTGTGCTTTTATTGTGACAGTCTTGTGTTTCCTGTGGTTTTATTGTGACGGTCTTGTGTTTCCTGTGCTTTTATTGTGACGGTCTTGTGTTTCCTGTGCTTTTATTGTGACGGTCTTGTGTTTCCTGTGCTTTTATTGTGACGGTCTTGTGTTTCCTGTGCTTTTATTGTGACGGTCTTGTGTTTCCTGTGCTTTTATTGTGACGGTCTTGTGTTTCCTGTTGTTTTATTGTGACGGTCTTGTGTTTCCTGTACAGATGTAGAAAGATACTCAGACAAATATCACAGCAGTGAACAGACGGACGCTCCCGTCGACTGGACACCAGGTGAGACTGTGACATCATCACTGTGACATCATCACTGTGACATCATCACTGTGACATCATCACTGTGACTGTGACATCATCACTGTGTGTGTGTGTGTGTGTGTGTGTGTGTGTTTCCAGACTGGAGGATGTTTCCCAGAGAACTCAGAGTTCACGTCAGGAAAGTCCACAAAGACGGTCAGTTACTCTGAGTAATCTGATTACACATGTTTAATTGTTCACTCAAAGGTCTGCTGTCCTCAGGTGTCTTCTGTCTTCTGTCCTCATGTGTCTTCTGTCCTCAGGTGTCTCAGGTGTCTCCGTCAGTGTCTCAGACAAAGTTCAGAGTGGAAACAAGAAGAAGAAACAGATGAAGGAGAAGGAGGTTCTGCTCAAACTGGAGGTGAACTAATGTTTTCTGTTTGCTTCAGATCCACCTTAACAGAGACAGTCCACCTTAACACAGACGGTCCACCTTAACACAGACGGTCCACCTTAAACACAGACAGATCCACCTTAACACAGACGGTCCACCTTAAACACAGACAGATCCACCTTAAACACAGACAGATCCACCTTAACACAGACGGTCCACCTTAACACAGACAGATCCACCTTAACAGAGACGGTCCACCTTAACACAGACAGTCCACCTTAAACACAGACAGTCCACCTTAAACACAGACAGTCCACCTTAAACACAGACAGTCCACCTTAACAGAGACAGTCCACCTTAACAGAGACAGTCCACCTTAAACACAGACAGTCCACCTTAAACAGAGACAGTCCACCTTAACACAGACAGTCCACCTTAAACACAGACAGTCCACCTTAAACAGAGACAGTCCACCTTAACACAGACAGTCCACCTTAAACATAGACAGTCCACCTTAAACAGAGACAGTCCACCTTAACACAGACAGTCCACCTTAAACACAGACAGTCCACCTTAAACACAGACAGTCCACCTTAAACAGAGACAGTCCACCTTAACACAGACAGTCCACCTTAAACACAGACAGTCCACTTTAAACACAGACAGTCCAACCTTAAACAGAGACAGTCCACCTTAACACAGACAGTCCACCTTAAACACAGACAGTCCACCTTAAACACAGACAGTCTACCTTAAACACAGACAGTCCACCTTAAACACAGACAGTCCACCTTAACAGAGAGAGTCCACCTTAAACAGAGACAGTCCACCTTAACAGAGATGTCTCCTCAGACTCTGGAGAAGAAGGAGGATCAGGGGAGTTCAGAGGACGAAGGAGAAGAGAAGAAGAAGAAAGAGGAGGAGGAGGAGCCTGAGGAAGAGGAGGAGTATGATGAAGAGGAGTTTGAGGAGGTGATCATCCATAACTTTATTGATCATGTTTCTGATCACACTCATGTTACAATAACTTTATTGATCATGTTTCTGATCACACTCACGTTACAATAACTTTATTGATCATGTTTCTGATCACACTCATGTTACCATAACTTTATTGATCATGTTTCTGATCACACTCATGTTACCATAACTTTATTGATCATGTTTCTGATCACACTCATGTTACAATAACTTTATTGATCATGTTTCTGATCACACTCACGTTACAATAACTTTATTGATCATGTGTCTGATCACACTCACGTTACAATAACTTTATTGATCACCTGCAGGAAACAGATTACATCATGTCCTACTTTGACAATGGAGAAGAGTTTGGAGGAGACAGTGAGGACAACATGGACGAGGCTGTTTACTGAGACACGAGGACACTGAGGGACACTGAGGGACACTGAGACATGAGTCAAAGTTTCACCAGCATTTCATGTTTTTAAAAATAGTTTATTAATGTTTTTAAAACATTTTATTGTTGTTTGTTTGTATTGAACGTGTTTGTGAGTGTGTTCACAACTGTCCACTGAGAGTGTCCACTGTCCAATGAGAGTGTCCAGCAGGGGGCGTCTTCAGCTCATTAAACTGAACAATAGGAAATAATCAATCAACAAAGTGTAATGAGTTGTTTGTAAAGGTAAGGGGGCGGGGCTTCCGATCACTGGTCAATCACCATCATGTTTTAATTTCTCGTCTCCGTGGTAACTTCTGCTGTTACTGTAGCTCCGCCCCCAAAGGAGCAGGAAAGACGAGAGGACACAGAAGTGTCCTCCATTGTTTTGAACAGACTGCAGTACCACTTTGAAACACTGGAGGTCACTGAGAAATGTGGGCGTGACTCTGGGTGAGGGGGTGGAGTTCAGGGGGGCGGGGCTAGCACAGTTCACAGTGATGTCCCTGACGTCCAATGATGTGACTCAGCTGATGACGACATGTCTGTCACATGTCAGTTGTTGGTACAGCGTCCTCAGCTCCTTCACCTCCTCCAGAACCTGGTGGGCGTGGCTCCAGGAGGCCGCCGCCTCCTTCAGGAGCTTCTCACCTTCAGTCAGATCCTGAACCTCCTCCAGAACCTCAGTGAGCAGCTGCTCCGTCCTCAGTATCTTCTGACTGATCAGCTCCTGCAGCAGGTCCACGGTTGACGACTGTGGGCGGGGCGTTAGCGGCTGTGGGCGGGGCGTTAACGGCTGTGGGCGGGGCGTTAACGGCTGTGGGCGGGGCGTAGCCACAGTCCTGGTCTTAGAGTGAGACACAATGTGGTCCATGGAGGTGCAGAGGTTCTTTTCCGTCGACGTCGTCTGATCCCGATCCACCTCACGAGGAAGACTCCGGGATTTCCCACAAGCCTCAGCGGTCCTGGACCTGGGACAGTCCGGACCCGAGTCTGGACTCAGGTCTGGACTCAGGTCTGGACTCAGGTCTGGACTCAGGTCTGGACTCAGGTCCACATGAATGTCCTCACAAACGCTGCCCTGACACTGGACGTCTTCTCCCTGGATCAGAGACTGAGGTCCATCTGAAGACGAGGCCTGGAGGACGAGGAGAGGACATCATGATGATGTCATACTGATGATGTCATCATGATGTCATACTGATGATGTCATACTGACCACAGCCAGCAGGTGTCCTCTGGTCGGACGTCGTCTGTTGTGAACAATCTTTGCTCGATGTCGAGTCAAATGAAGAAGCTGAGACTCGTCGCTCGTCACCTGCAACGACAACATCATCACAACTGCTGCACTTCCTGTCTCTGCCACCAGAGGCTGCTGCACTTCCTGTCTCTACTCTCACTACAGACGACTGTGGTCTGTTAGCGCCCCCTGTCTTAGAGACGGTGTCCCTGTGTCCTGTATGCGTCTCCTGGTCTCACCTGGTCCAGGACCCGGTTCTTGGCTCTGACGATGGACGCGTTGATTCCACTGATCCACAATTCTTTGTCTTCTGGACTCACGGCCAAGAAGACCAGGTCAGGGACACACTGAGAGACGGAGAGACAGACAGGTGAGCACAGACAGACAGGTCTGGACCTGGACCTGGACCTGGACCTGGACCTGGACAGACCTGGTTGCAGCGCTGCAGTCTGAACCTGCTGTGGTTCTTCTTGCTCCGACTCTTCTTGTTTCTCAGGATTTCCTCACACAGGTCAAAGTGGATCAGATCCAGAACTTCATCCGCTCGGTCCAGCTCCTTCACCTGCATCACAGGTCAAAGGTCAAAGGTCACCTCCTCTCTAAAATCCTCTTTTTCCATCCTTCAGCTTAGCTTAGCTTAGCTTAGCTTAGCATGAAGAGTAACGCAGACGACAATCATTTTTTAAAAAACAACAAAAAACTTGAGGCTTTTATTTTGAAAACCCAGCTCTGTAACCTGGTGGTGACACACACACACACACACACAGTTACCATGGAAACAGCATCCATTATTAATCAGGTTTAAACTGAGACTTCCTGGGAGAGAGGCTCCGCCCCCAACACACACACACACAGTGAGATCTGTGTTCAGCTCTCATCAGTCACATGATCAATAATCAGATCTGACCCTGTGACCTCTGACCCTGTGACCTCTGACCCTGTGACCTCTGACCTCGTCAACAACGAGCGATCAAGACTTTTAACAGGTGAGAGGTAAAGGTTCTGTCTGGACCAGAGTCTGTGGTTCTGTCAGGACTTGAGTCTGTGGTTCTGTCAGGACTTGAGTCTGTGGTTCTGTCAGGACTTGAGTCTGTGGTTCTGTCTGGACCAGAGTCTGTGGTTCTGTGTCCGGTTACATCAGTGAAACCAGATCTCAGACTGAAACTCGACCTCTGCACAGAGAAGAGAAACTTTCTGTTTCCTGTCAGAACCTACAGTACTACAGAGTACTACAGAGTACTACAGTACTACAGTACTACAGAGTACTACAGTACTACAGAATACCACAGAGTACTACAGTACTACAGAACTACAGAGTACTACACTACTACACTACTACAGAGTACTACAGTACTACAGTACTACAGAGTACTACAGAGTACTACAGAGTACTGCAGAGTACTACAGAGTACTACAGTACTACAGAATACTACAGAGTACTACAGTACTACACAACTACAGAGTACTACACTACTACACTACTACAGAGTACTACAGTACTACACTACTACAGAGTACTACACTACTACACAGTACTACAGAGTACTACACTACTACAGAGTAATACACTACTACAGAGTACTACAGAGTACAACCCTACTACACAGTACTACAGAGTACTACACTACTACACAGTACTACAGAATACTACAGACAACTACACTACTGTGTAATTGTGTAGTTGTCTGTTGTGTTGTCGTTACACAACGTCACACAATGTATCTTGTTGACGTGTCTGTCAGGCCCCGCCCACATTCATCTGACATGTCAAGTTACTGTTCCATGATGGATACACAGCTGTGAGTACTCAGTGTACTCAGAAGTACTCAGTGTACTCAGAAGTACTCAGTGTACTCAGAAGTACCCGTGGGTACTCAGTGTACTCAGAAGTACTCAGTGTACTCAGAAGTACCCGTGGGTACTCAGTGTACTCAGAAGTACTCAGTGTACTCAGAAGTACTCAGTGTACTCAGAAGTACTCGTGGGTACTCAGTGTACTCAGAAGTACTCAGTGTACTCAGAAGTACCCGTGGGTACTCAGTGTACTCAGAAGTACTCAGTGTACTCAGAAGTACTCAGTGTACTCAGAAGTACCCGTGGGTACTCAGTGTACTCAGAAGTACTCAGTGTACTCAGAAGTACTCAGTGTACTCAGAAGTACCCGTGGGTACTCCCAGGTTGTCTCTAAAGACCAGAACCCCCCTCAGGGACTGGACTGGAGCTCCAGATGATCAGAACCTGTAAGCCCCGCCCCCTCAGGACCACCTCATCTCACAACCTGTAAGCCCCGCCCCCTTAGGACCACCTCCTATCAGCTGCTGTAAGCCCCGCCCCCTCAGGACACACCTCCTTCTCACAGATGAACAGCTGGTCTCCTCTCAGAACCATGTAGCGGTTCTTCCAGATCTCCCTGAAGAACCCTCTGCCACAGAACTTCCTGGTCCAGCCCACTTTCTCAGGCTGAAGGTTCTGTGACGCTGTTTCCTGTGGAGCCTGCACACAGGAAACAGGAAACAGGTGACTGACAGGTTCAGCTCCTCCCAATTGATAGTTATAATATTTAGTTATAATAATTAACATAATCTGTAGTTTTATTGTTTCAATAAATAACGTTTGAACAAATGAACGTTACATTTTATTAAAGTGACTTAGTGTGTGTGTGTGTGTGTGTGTGTGTGTGTGTGATAAACAGACTCTTACTGTGAAAAGCGGAAGTGGCCTGTGAGCAGCTGTTATTGTTGTGTCCTTCACAATAAAAGCTCAGATGAATGTTTTGTTCTCACTCACCCGTTTCCCGGTGTTGTTCTTCTTCATAGTTCCGGTTCAGGCCCGGTGTCTTTACGGTAACTTTACGGTAACTTTACGGTAACTTTACGGTAACTCCGTTCTTCTTGTTCAGAGCAGCGGGAGCAGCGGGAGGAGAAAGCCGCTGTAAACGCGTCACAGTCGGTGAGAAGAAGCAGAGACTCCCGGTGTTTCTCTGCTTCTCTCCCCGCTGCTGCAGCACTCTGAGCGGACAGCTGCTCCTCTGAGAGCCGGTGTCCGGTTACTCTTCCTCCTCCTCCTCCTCAAGACTCCCCGCTGACTCACAGGCAGCAGCACAGCGACCTCCAGCGGCAGAATGATATATTATTAATAATGATGAAGATAAATATACTGTGGACCTACTGAGGTGATGATGATGAAGATGATGAAGATGATGATGATGATGATGATGATGATGATGAAGATGATGATGGTGATGAAGATGATGATGGTGATGAAGATGATGATGATGATGAAGATGAAGATAATGATGATGATTATGATGAAGATGATGAAGATAATGATGATGATAATGATGAAGATGATGATGAAGATGATGAAGATGATGATGATGATGAAGATGAAGATGATGAAGATAATGATGATGATAATGATGAAGATGAGACACATTGACCTCATAACACCAGGTTTATTTGACTCGTAACAACAACACATTCAAAAATACAAATAATAAATATGTTTGTATTTAAACAATGACATGAGTCACATGACTGTTGAGGTCAAAGGTCAAAGGTCATCTGTGTCCTTTAATCCCACCAATCGAGCGCTTTCCTCCCACAACTGTGTCGCTACAGTGATGTTCTGACCTTCATCTGATACTGAGGACTCACTGCAGTCACTGACACACACACACACACACACACAGAGAGAGAAACACACACGTTAACATCTTTCCATTAAAGGTCATCACTTCCTGTGTTTTGTGGGCGGAGCTTAGAGCAGACCTTACCTGAAGTAAGCTCCGCTCCGCTGATCCAGTCCTGGAGTGACGGTGCAGTAAACCGTGGTCTGGCATCCCTGACTCGGAGTCTTCATGAGCAGCAGAGAGGGCAGACTCAGCAGCGCCCCCATCAGGGGGAACCAGCCATGGACATGACGACCCAGTTCAGTCCGGATCACTCCAGGGTGGAGACAGAACGACGACACTCCAGAACCTGCACCACAGAACCACAACCACAGAACCTCAGAACCACAGAACCACAGAACCACAGAACCACAGAACCACAACCACAGAACCTCAGAACCTCAGAACCTCAGAACCACAGAACCACAACCACAGAACCACAACCACAGAACCTCAGAACCACAGAACCACAGAACCACAACCACCTGTTTGTGAGGACCTGTGAGTGTGTTTGTTACAGGGTGTTTGTGAGGACCTGTGAGTGTGTTTGTTACAGAGTGTTTGTGAGGACCTGTGAGTGTGTTTGTTACAGTGTTTGTGAGGACCTGTGAGTGTGTTTGTTACAGAGTTTGTGAGGACCTGTGAGTGTGTTTGTTACAGAGTGTTTGTGAGGACCTGTGAGTGTGTTTGTTACAGTGTTTGTGAGGACCTGTGAGTGTGTTTGTTACAGAGTGTTTGTGAGGACCTGTGAGTGTGTTTGTTACAGAGTGTTTGTGAGGACCTGTGAGTGTGTTTGTTACAGAGTGTTTGTGAGGACCTGTGAGTGTGTTTGTTACAGTGTTTGTGAGGACCTGTGAGTGTGTTTGTTACAGTGTGTTTGTGAGGACCTGTGAGTCGACGAGCGAGTTCTCTGGAGAACAACACGTTGGCCAGTTTACTCTGTCTGTAGCTCTCCAGAGGGCTGTATGGTCTCCTGCTGAAGAACAGGTCATCAAAGTCAATGTGACCTGAAGACATGAAGACATGAAGACATGAAGACATGAAGACACAGTCATTAGGATCAAGTGTAAAAACACATCAAAAGACAGTGAATGCAGATATGAGGTCAAAGGTCAAACCCCCTCTGTGGGCGATGGATGACACATTGACCACTCGGCTGGGGGCGGAGCTTTTCAGTTTTGGAAGCAGTAGATTGGTCAGCAGGAAGTGACCCAAATGATTGACAGCCAGCTGAGTCTCAAAACCATCTTCAGTCAGCCATTTTGGACACATCATCACTCCTACAGTGAGACAGGTGAGAGACAGACAGGTGAGACACAGACAGGTGAGACACAGACAGGTGAGACACAGACAGGTGAGAGACAGACAGGTGAGACACAGACTCACCTGCGTTGTTGATGAGGACGTCCAGTCTGTCCTCAGAGTCCATGAAGTCTTTAGTAAACGTCCTCACAGAGTGAAGTGACGTCAGGTCCAGGTGACGAATCACAACGTTTCCATTTCCTGTCGACCTGCGAATCTCCTCTGCTGCAAGCTCCGCCCTCACCAGGTCTCTGCACGCCATCACCACACGAGCACCTGGTCAACAAAACAAACACACCTGATGAGGGTCACACACACACACACACACACACACACACACACACACACACACACACAGTGACCTCTGACCTCTCAGAGCCAGTTCTCTACTCGTCTCTTTGCCGATCCCTGTGTTTGCTCCTGTGATGATGATGGTTTTACCATCGAGACGAAGACGACAACGACAAACTCCACCTGAGATCCACCGTCTGAACACTGCTGCACCTGGACACACACACACACACACACACACAGAGAGACACACGCACACACAGACACACGCACACACAGACACACACACACACACAGACACACACTCACACACACGTCTTTGTTGTATCTCTTTGTCTAAATACCCTATTTGAATAAAAAGAAGGCGTGGTCTTACAGATCAGAGCGACGCCCAGAACAGCTCCACACCTCAGAAGCCACGCCCCCTGTCCCTCCTCCACAGGTACCAGGTCAGAACCTGTGGTGGACCACGGCAGAACCAGGAACCATGGAGCGTCCATATCTCTGCAGCTCTGAACTGACCCAGATGACCGGGCCAGAGGGGCGGAGCTGAGGGGCGGAGCCGGGATTAACAGATTACATAATCTGTTCATGTAATCTGTTAATCCCGGCTCCGCCCCTGAGATCACTTGTCATGTTCACACTGTTGTGTTTATGTGAAGATTTGGTCTAACATTAACTATCAATAACTATCATTAACTATCAATAACTATCAATAACTATCATTAACTATCAATAACTATCATTAACTATCAATAACTATCATTAACTATCATTAACTATCAATAACTATCAATAACTATCATTAACTATCATTAACTAGTCCACTGGGTCCAGGTCCAGTCAAAGTACTGAAATCTTTGTCGTAACAGTTTTTCATGTCTCCGTTAATGACGTCACAGATTGTCGCCCCGCCCCTCGCGACGAAACAACAAAAACAAAATGGCGGCCTGGCCTGTGGAAGGTGCGTGTGCGTGTGCTTGCCGCCGCCATGTTGACTGGTCGTTGGCGCAGTTGTTGTTTCAGCGCGTGCTCACTGAAAAACCCGCAAAAACCCGCAAAAACACACGTTTTATCTGTACGCACACACACATACCCGCCAATGAGAGCGCGAGCGGCGGAAAGAGGAAATGACGTCACGGTGACGCGGCCAATCCGCGGGTCTGATAGGAACAACAAGAGGAAGTCCCGCCCCCTCACCGAACCAGAACGTACACGAAGAAGAACCGAGTGACCGCGTCCGAGCTCCGCGGTCCCCCTCAGCAGGACCAGGTAAGTCCGGTCCGGTTCGGTTCGGCTCGGCTCGCGTCCCTGCGTCTGTGTGTTAGGGGGGAAAGCTCGGGGAGCGCTCGGTGTGTTTGCAGTCCGCTGCTGGCGGAGGGGCGGTGCTTAGTGAAACAAACGCGCCACGGTGGGGGGCATGAACTGGGCCAGTCCGGGTCAGTCCGGGTTAGTGGGCTCAGTTCCGGGTCCAGGTGAACCCAGACTGCCGCACTTTGAACCCGCGGTTCCCCCCACCCATCATGCACGCACGCACGCGCGGACTGGGGGTTCGATCCTCGCGCGCGCTCAGTCCGCTTCAGCACCGGGAACAGCTCCCCCTGCGGCCGCAGCGCGGTACTGCACCGTCTGTGTGTGTGTGTGTGTGTGTGTGTGTGTGTGTGTGTTCAAACAGAACTTTATTTAAACAATGTCAGTCCTGATGATGATGATGATGACGACGTCACACTTCCTGTCGTTCCCATAGCAACATGGACACAGAGCTGTTTATGGAGTGTGAGGAGGAGGAGCTAGAACCATGGCAACTGGTGGACGACGGCGTGGACGAAGACGAGGACGACAACTACTACTGTCAACCAGGTCTGTCCTCATGTCCTGTGTCTGTCCTTAACTGTCCTCATGTCCTGTGTCTGTCCTCATGTCCTCATGTCCTGTGTCTGTCCTCAACTGTCCTCATGTCCTGTGTCTGTCCTCATGTCCTCATGTCCTGTGTCTTGTCTCTACAGTTGAAGATTCCTCGTCTCCTCTTCCTGCCCCTGAGACTCCGCCCCCTCGACCTCTGCCCTTTACACCTGGTCCAGCAGGTAAGTGTGTGTGTGTGTGTGTGTGTGTGTGTGTGTGTGTGTCCAGTCTCCTAACTTGTCTCCTTGTCTCCTCTCAGCGTCTCCTCCTGTCTGGACTGTCTCCTCCTTGGCTCCTCCTCCTCTCATCACCTCCCTCTCCTCTGTCACACACCTCTCTGCCCCTCCCACCCCTCCTGTCTCAGCTCCTCCCATAATGTCTCAGGCTCCGCCCCTCATCCTGACACAGACGGCAGGAGGGACATTTCTGCTCCCGGCAACGAGGGCAGGAAGCAACGCACCTCTCCTGCTGACTGCACAGGTACACGAAACAAACACACCCTCTGACTGCACAGGTACATGAAACAAACACACCCTCTGACTGCACAGGTACATGAAACAAACACACCCTCTGACTGCACAGGTACACGAAACAAACACATCCTCTGACTGCACAGGTACACGAAACAAACACCCTCTGACTGCACGGGTACATGAAACAAACACACCCTCTACTGCACAGGTACATAGAGCAAACACACCCTCTGACTGCACGGGTACACGAAACAAACACACCCTCTGACTGCACGGGTACACGAAACAAACACACCCACTGACTGCACGGGTACATGAAACAAAGACAGACTCAGGTGGACTCGGGTGGACACAGGGGGACTCGGGTGGACTCGGGTGGACTCAGGTGGACACAGGTGGACCCGGGTGGACTTGGGTAGACTCGGGTGGACTCAGGTGGACTCAGGTGGACACAGGTGGACTCAGGTGGACACAGGTGGACTCAGGTGGACACAGGTGGACTCGGGTAGACTCGGGTGGACTCAGGTGGACACAGGTGGACTCAGGTGGACACAGGTTGACTCAGGTGGACTCGGGTGGACTCAGGTGGACACAGGTGGACACAGGTGGACACAGGTGGACACAGGTGGACACAGGTGGACTCGGGTGGACTCAGGTGGACACAGGTGGACACAGGTGGACACAGGTGGACACAGGTGGACTCGGGTGGACACAGGTGGACACAGGTGGACTCGGGTGGACACAGGTGGACTCAGGTGGACTGCCTCAGACTGCAGAACCTCTGACTGGTTTCTCTCGTCTCATTCAGATTCAGACTAAAGTGGAGCGTTTCAGATTTGAGGACAACAGTGGACGGACGTTTGAGGACAAAGGACAGATGGTGATTTGTGGAGGATGTGGAGGACGATTCTTCAGGATCTTGACTCACCTGAAGAAAAGCAGGAAGTGCTCGGCTCACCTGGACCTGGACACCTTTGAGAGACACTTACTTATGTTCAAAGGGAGGAGGACGTCCCTCTCCAAGGCCAGTGTCCACACGCTAACTGAAGCTAACGTTAGCGACCAGACAGGCGAGGAGACTGAGGGACAGAGAGACGAGGGGGACGAGGGACAAGGGGGACAGTGGTCCACGCTATGAACAATAACAGCTAAAGACTTAACCTTTGACCCTGACTCTGACAGGAAGTCATAGGGACAGGAAGTCACCACCAGAGGGAGCTTCAGTTTAAACTGTGACATCAGCACTTTTATTTACCTGACTCATGCTAACAGTCACTGTGAGGTCACGTCTTTGCTCCTCCTCTACAGGGTTTCCCAATGATGAACACAGGGACTCCGCTGGTCCTGAACCTGCAGCCGGGTCAGTCGGTCCAACCGCTCACGCTGATACAGTGTAAGCCACGCCCACTCGATCACATGACCAGTCATCATTCATTTATTCATTCATTCATTCATTCATTCATTCTTCTTCTCTCCGCAGCCTCGTCCCTGGGTCAGCTGGTGCGACCAAATGTGGGCGTGTCCCCCATCCTCAACCACAGCAGTACAAGCCCCGCCTCCTCAAGAAGCCCCGCCCAGTCAGCCTCCACCTTCACTCCTATGCAGCTGCCGACCACTCTGACCATTCACAGCAGCACACCAGGACCTAGTCAGTGAGATCACTCATTCATTCACTCATTCATTCACTCATTCATTCACTCACTCATTCATTCACTCATTCAGTCACTCATTCATTCATTCTTTCACTCATTCACTCACTCATTCATTCTTTCATTCACTCACTCACTCATTCACTCACTCACTCATTCTTTTACTCATTCATTCATTCACTCACTCACTCATTCACTCACTCGTTCATTCAGTCACTCACTCATTCGTTCACTCACTCACTCATTCATTCACTCACTGATTCACTCATTCTTTCATTCACTCACTCACTCATTCTTTCATTCACTCACTCATTCATTCACTCAGTCACACTCATTCACTCACTCATTCATTCTTTCATTCACTCACTCACTCATTCACTCATTCTTTCATTCACTCACTCATTCATTCACTCATTCAGTCACTCACTCATTCACTCACTCATTCATTCACTCATTCACTCACTCATTCACTCACTCATTCATTCTTTCATTCACTCACTCACTCATTCACTCACTCACTCATTCTTTCACTCATTCACTCACTCATTCATTCACTCACTCATTCACTCACTCGTTCATTCAGTCACTCACTCATTCGTTCACTCACTCACTCATTCATTCACTCACTGATTCACTCATTCTTTCATTCACTCACTCACTCATTCTTTCATTCACTCACTCATTCATTCACTCACTCACTCACTCATTCACTCATTCATCTGTTCTTCCTTAGTTAACCTCCAGATGACCCCAGTGGGCGGAGCTAACTCTGTGAAGATGATGTCAGGATCTGCTTTTCAAAGTTCTTCAGCTAATGGAGTCACAAGAGTGACTGTGATCAGCAACACTGCTAATGTGTCAGCTGTCAATCATACAGGTAACTGTCAATCATACAGGTAACTGTCAATCATACAAGTAACCGTCAATCATACAAGTAACCGTCAATCATAACTGTCAATCATACAAGTAACCGTCAATCATAACTGTCAATCATGCTCCTCCCACAGTTCGTGTTGCAGATAACATACAGGTGTCATACTGGTAACATTGAGTGTTTCTCCTCTTCCTGCTCTTCCTCCTCCTCTTCCTCCTCTTCCTCCTGCTCCTCCTGCTCCTCCTCCTCTTCCTCCTCCTCCTCCTCCTCCTCCTCCTCCTCCTCCTCCTCCTCCTCCTCTTCCTCCTCCTCCTCCTCTTCCTCCTGCTCCTCCTCTTCCTCCTGCTCCTCCTCCTCTTCCTCCTCCTCCTCCTCCTCCTCCTCCTCACACAGCTCCTCCTCTCCTCCTGTCTAACCCTCCTAAAGTGGTGATGAGTGTGGAGGAGTTTTACTACGGGACATTTGAAGGAGATCTGAGTCTGAGGAGACCTTTACCTTTAGGAATAAAGACGTCTACGTTCACCTGTCACATCTGTACACACCTGTCTGAGAACAACCTCAGGTAACACACACACACACACACACCTGTCTGAGAACAACCTCAGGTAACACACACACACACACACACACCTGTCTGAGAACAACCTCAGGTAACACACACACACACCTGTCTGAGAACAACCTCAGGTAACACACACACACACACACATCATTTGTTAAAATTATTCCTTAAGAGTTTTGCAAATATTTCCATCAGATCCTTGTTCAGTGTGATACTAACTATTATGATGGTGAATTTCAAGTCATTCTGAGAAACTTTTAGTTTTTTTGAAGAAAGTCAGTTCACACCTGAGATCTGAGAGATGGTGCACAGGTGTGTGTGTGTGTGTGTGTGTGTTTATCTAATCTTTTTTGCCTGTGTGTGTGTGTGTGTGTGTGTGTGTGTGTCCAGGTTGATGCAGCACATGCTCCAGCACTCACAGCTGATTGGCTCTGATGACAGGAAGTTGTGTCGCTTCTGTTTCCGTCAGTTCTCGTCTCCACTTCAGTTTCAGACTCACCAGGAGCTGGTGCATGGCCCCGCCCTCGCCTCCAGTAAGCCACACCCACTCTCACACCTGAGCCTTATACTGTCACCTGTCTGTGACTCACCTGTCCTGACTCACCTGTCTGTGACTCACCTGTCCTGACTCACCTGTCTGTGACTCACCTGTCTGTGGCTCACCTGTCTGTGACTCACCTGTCCTGACTCACCTGTCTGTGGCTCACCTGTCTGTGACTCACCTGTCTGTGACTCACCTGTCCTGACTCACCTGTCTGTGACTCACCTGTCTGTGACTCACCTGTCCTGACTCACCTGTCTGTGACTCACCTGTCTGTGACTCACCTGTCCTGACTCACCTGTCTGTGACTCACCTGTCCTGACTCACCTGTCTGTGACTCACCTGTCTGTGGCTCACCTGTCTGTGACTCACCTGTCCTGACTCACCTGTCTGTGACTCACCTGTCTGTGACTCACCTGTCTGTGACTCACCTGTCTGTGACTCACCTGTCTGTGACTCACCTGTCCTGACTCACCTGTCTGTGACTCACCTGTCTGTGACTCACCTGTCTGTGACTCACCTGTCTGTGGCTCACCTGTCTGTGACTCACCTGTCTGTGACTCACCTGTCTGTGACTCACCTGTCTGTGGCTCACCTGTCTGTGACTCACCTGTCTGTGACTCACCTGTCTGTGGCTCACCTGTCTGTGACTCACCTGTCTGTGGCTCACCTGTCTGTGACTCACCTGTCTGTGGCTCGTCCTCAGGTTTGTGTCGTATATGTGAGTGGGCGTTTGAAAACGAGCCGACCTTCTTGAACCACATGAAGTCGAACCACAAACCCGGAGAGATGCCGTACGTCTGCCAGGTCAGTCTGACGTTTGACCTTTGACCCTGACGCTCCTCCCTCTCGGGGGGCGTGGCCTAGATTAACCTGTCCAGGTGTGACCCACAGGTGTGTTCGTATCGCTCGTCCTTCTACTCCGACGTCCTGCAGCACTTCGCCAGCTTCCACAGAGACTCGCGCTTCCTGCTCTGCATCTTCTGTCTGAAGGTGACCAGGAACTCCATCACCTACCAGGAGCACCTGCTGAGACACCAGGTAACCACGCCCACACAATGTGACCACGCCCACACACGATAACCACGCCCCCTTGCCACAAACAACCACACAATACCATGTCAGCTCACCGCTAGGCACAACTAGCCAAGTTAAAGACACTAGTGACCACACCCACAACAGATCACGATGCCTTTATAAGGTAAACAGCCACGCCCACATGATGTAACTCCTCCCCCTCTTGTCTCAGGTGAACCAGGCCTTCCACTGTAACAGGTGTCGTCTTCAGTTCGTCTTCCTCAAAGACAAAATGCAGCACAAAGTTGAAAACCACCGCAGCTTCAGGCGACCGGCTCAGCTGGAGGGACTCCCGCCGGGGTCAAAGGTCAGCTGACCCCGCCCACTCCGCCCTGTCCACTTCACTTCCTGTGTCTTCATCGCCCCTCTCTCGCCCTCTGCAGGTGACCATCAGGACCTACGCCAAGGTCCGCCGTCCGATGACATCAGCGGGTGGGCGGGTCCACTCGTCCCTCGTTCAGCCAATCCACATCAAGGCGGAGCCTCAGTCCCCCGCCCTCTCCAAGTCCCCGCGCTCGTCCGTCCACAGACCAGCAGGACGCCGCGTCCACGCGTACAGGTGAGGACAGACGTCAGCTGACGCGCCGCTCGCCCACCGACCGACCGACCGACCGCCTCCACCCACTTCCTGTTCTCTGTCGCCCCCTACAGGACGTCTTCATGTGACGACGGCAGAGTGCTGTGTTTGGAGTGTGGGACGGACGCGTCTGATGTCTCCGCCCACTATCCGTCACATGTCCACTGTCTCCTGTGTCCTTACAGCAGCTGCTGCTCCAGGGCCTACGCCGCCCACATGATACAGTGAGTACTGCAGTAATACACACACTACTGCAGTATAATACACACTGTACCGCAGTATAATACACACTTTACTGCAGTATAATACACACTGTACTGCAGTATAATACACACTGTACTGCAGTATAATACACAGTGTACTGCAGTATAATACACAGTGTACTGCAGTATAATACACAGTGTACTGCAGTAATACATAACCATGTCTTCTTCCTTGTCCTCAGTCATCATGTTCCTCACTCTGTGAACACAATAGTCTCTCTGCACAGAAGACCTCCTCCATGGTGAGTGTGAGTGTGTGTGTGTGTGTGTGTGTGTGTGTGTGTGTGTGTGTGTGTGTGTGTGTTTGTACTTGCAGCATACTGAGGACCAGTGAGGGTTTTTAACCGACAAAGTGAGGTCATTTTTACAGAGTGAGGACATTTTGGCCGGTCCTCACTTTGTTTTCATTGAAATCACTTCCTTAGGTTGATATAACATGTTATACTCAATTTGTCAAAAACAAATTTCTCATTTTTGACAACATAGTATAAGTATGATGTTTTTGTCAAATTTTCGACAAAAAATTGTTGGTAAATCTTAGTTTTTTTGGTCGACATAGTATAAGTATGATGTTTTTGTCAAATTTTGGACCAAAAATTTTGAGTGAATTTTTTTTTTCAATTTTTGGATGACAGTATATAGTATGACGTTTTTGTCAAATTTTGGACCCAAAATTTTTGGTCAAATTTTTTTTAAAATTTTGGTCGACATAGTATAAGTATGATGTTTTTGTTAAATTTTGGACCAAAAATTTTGAGTAAAATTTTTTTTTCAATTTTTTTTTAAATTTTGGTCGACATAGTATATGAGGTTTTTTTTCAAATTTTGGACCAAAGATTTTGAGTACATTTAAAAAAAAAATATTTAGACGACTTAGTATAGTATGACGTTTTCGTCAAATTTTGTACCAAAAATTTTTGGTGCATTTTTTTTTACATTTTGGTCAACATAGTATAAGTATGATGCTTTTGTAAAATTGTGGACCAAAAAAATTAAGTTTTCCAGCCCTTTTTGCTCTGGGGCTCCTCCTGCAGACATTTTATGGTACTGCAACCAGTAGTTCTTTGTAGATGTCATTCATGAAGTAGATATTTGTAATTGTGTTGATTTATAAAGTGTCTGTAGTCAGTGTGTGTGTCTGTAGTCAGTGTGTGTGTGTGTGTCAGTATGTGACCCATGTGCGTGTCTGTAGTCGGTGTGTGTGTGTCAGTGTGTGACCTGTGTGTGTGTCTGTTCCTCAGTCCGTTCCAGTTGCTCTGCTCCGTGTGTTCCTTCAAACCTCTGAGTGCAGACCACATGGCCGATCACCTGCTCACTAACCCTCATCACTACAGCGCCACCTGCAGGCTCAACAGTAAGAACACATTTTTCTTAGCTCCGCCTCCAAGACGATAAACGTCAGTCACGGTTATCGTGTGTGGTTGTTTGGTGTCATGTGACCTTCATTATATTCATGCTAGCAGTGACTCATCACTTATTATTATCTTTGTTTTCCAGCGTACCTCGAACCTGACATCCAGCTTTGCTGCGATGCTGAGCAGCACTCGTCAGACCAGGACCCAGGCCAGGACCCAGACCAGGACCCAGGCCAGGACCCAGACCAGGACCCAGGCCAGGACCCAGGCCAGAAGCAGGACTTGCCTGAGCCGTCCTGGAGGTCTGCAGATTGTTGGGTTAGCGTTAGCTCTGAATCCAGCATCTCCTCGTTCACAGAGGCCAGTGGACCTCGTCACTGTCTGAACAAAACCAGCGACGCCATCGACTTCTTCAACTTACTGTTCCCTCAGACTCTGGTGGACCTCATCACCAAAGAGACCAACAACCACGCCAAAACCTGCCACTTCCTGGGCCACTCCCCCCCCGACTGGCTCCCCGTCACGACTCACGAGATCAAAGGGTTCATTGGTCTGGTCGTACTGATGGGGGTCCAGAATCTACCTGATCCAACGCAGTACTGGTCCTGGAATCACTACGACAACAACTGCACCTTCTACCGCACCATGAGCTACAAGCGTTTCAAGCTAATCGCTGCCAACATCCGCATGGGCAGCGTCACTACAGACAAGTATCGCAGCACCACTAAGTCCACTGACCCTCTGCACATCTTCAGGCCAATGCTGGACATCCTGGGTACGGCCATGTGGGACGCATACCGACCAAACTGCTGCCTGACCGTCGACCGCGCTCTGCTGCCTAGTCTGGACCAGGATAGCGGCGACGCTAAAGGAAACCTGAAGACCCAGCCTCAGGTGTGGCTGCTCTGCGACTCCAAGTCAGGCTACTGCCACCGGTTCTTCATCGAGGTGGGGCTGAAACCCAACCAGGAACCGGGCTTCACTGTGGTGCCAGAGCTGGTGAAGGACCTGCAGAACAAACACCACCAGCTCTACCTCGCTAACGCCCTCACGTCGGTGCCGCTCATGCAGAAGCTCCTGGACCAAGGCATCTATACTTCCAGCTCCTTTCCCCCCCCCAACCCCATTCTGCCCCGACAGCTGTGGGAAGACGGCCAGCTGGACCAACCCGGAGACTTCCTGCAGAGGCAGTTTGGCCCCCTACTGGCCACCCGCTGGAGAGACACCAAGGAGATGGGCTGCCTGTCAACCAATGCAGCTCCAGGTGAAGCAGACACCGTGTGGAGGAGGTCTCAGACTAAAGTAGGAGGCCTGGACCCCATCGACCGGCCAATGGCCTTTCGCCTCCTCCAGGAGAACATGCGAGGGGTGGACATCTGTAAGCAGCTGCTCGCCTGTAACCCACTGGGAGGGATCCCTCAGGACCGGCACTGGCGCAGCCTCTTCTGGTTACTGGTCAACCTGAGCGTCGTCAACGCCTTCATCGTCCTGCGAGAGAGTCGCAAAGAGAACCCGCCGGCCTGGGTCAACGACGGACTCTTCTCACAGGTCAATTTCCGCAAGCGTTTGGGCAACCAGCTAGCCAAGTGTGCCCAGAAGTACTTTGAGACCACGGAGGGGGGCGGGACCAGAGGGGAGGGGCCAGACGGAGTGGCTAAAGATAAAGAAAGGCACCGGATGGGTCGGATCAGCTCCATCTCTAAGAGATGCAGGAACTGCAATTCAAAGAACGTTCGCCACGAAAGTGTTTACGGCTGCGTCATCTGCAAAGCTAACCTGTGCAAGGAGCCCGGCTGCTTCTGGGAGTTTCACGGCCTCTCGCCTCTGAAACGAGGTCAGTGTTTGGAAAAGATCGGACTTTGATTCTGCTAAAGATTCCGCTTGTTAAAACTCTTCTGTTTTTCACAGGGTTGACGAAAGTGGGGTTCCTGAAGGACGCAGTCAGGTATTTGTTCTTGTTCTGTTTTTGTCGTCCGTCTGTGGTTCCCTGAGGCGGGGTCACGCTCTGATAGGTGGGGTCACACCCTGATAGGCGGAGTCACAACCTGATAGACGGAGTCACAACCTGATAGGCGGGGTCACAACCTGATAGGTGGGGTCACACCCTGATAGGCGGAGTCACAACCTGATAGGCGGCGTCAAACCCTGATAGGCAGGAGTCACACCCTGATAGGTGGAGTCACAACCTGATAGGTGGGGTCACACCCTGATGGGTGGCGTCACACCCTGATAGGCGGGGTCACACCCTGATAGGCGGGGTCACACCTGCCTTAATGAATTCATTAGGGTTTGTGTGATCAAGGTTTGTCTCTAACTTCATTCCAGTTTTTGAACCAAACAACAACAACAAACAAACAACAGTTGTTTTTCGGCTAAAGAACCAGAACCAAGTTCCTCATTGGTCGGTTCTGTCAGTTCTGCTGATGAACATGAAGAAGCATGAATGACAAACACATCCTGGTAACAACAACATCGCACCGCTACAATTTAACCAAACACAAACCTGAGCTTGAGCTTCATCGTTCTGAACCAAACCAAGGGAACCCTGAGGGAACTTTGAGGGAACCCTTGATCATTATTGGTGTCAGTTGTCATCGTGAAACAGATTTTTAAACATCGTTTTCTTCACTTTTGATGATTGTTGACGTTTTGTTTGCAGCGGAGCGGTGGAGGTGGACGAGGTCCAGGACGCCGTGGACGGGGACATGGCCCCCGTAGAGGACTTGGACTTCTCTGACGAGGACCTTGTTGCCGATCTGGACGAAGTGGACGAAGAATGTGAAGATGTCAAAGAAGTAAAACGTCCAACATCAGAGGACCACAGTGAGACGTCACCTGTCCTGGCCAAAGATCGCGATGATGTCCTCACTGCCCGTCAGTTGAGAGTGGCTCTGTTCGCCCTGTGTGACGGACTCATCCAGGCCTCCAGGGTCTTCTCCACTGACAGACAACTGATCCGGTCGTGGCTGAAGGAGGCGAAGAAGCACCTGAAACATCGTGAGCAGGACCAGGACCAGGACCAGGACGGTGACTGGCGTATGGTGGCCTGGGTGTTGTCCATGCGTGAGCAGCAACTGTCCATCACAGAGAGCAGCCTGTTCCATAAAGCGTCCACGCTGAAAAAGAAGGGCAGCTTCAGCGACTCCTTCAGGATCTCGTACGACTGGGCGTTGGACTTCATGCTGCGCCACCAGCTGGGCGTTCGCAGCATCGGCGCAGCAGCCACGCTGACACGAGCCCTGCCGTCTCCTCTGGAGGACAAGGTCAGATCTTTTCAAAAGTTCACCCAGAAGATCATTGGTGTTCACAAGCTGTCAGAAAACGCCATCGCTGCCATGGACAAGGTTTGTCTCTTTGTGGATTTGAGACTCGTCCAGGACAAGAATCACCGCACTGAAGCCCTGGAGCTCAGCGGCTCGGTGCCTCTGGTCACAGTTTACCTGACGGCACTGGCTGATGGGACCATGCTGCCGTCTCTGGTGCTGGTCAACCAGCAGTTTGTCAAAAAAGAGCCTTCAGAGACCGTCCTCCAGGAGGACAACCTGAAGAGCCTCTCAGCAGAAGAACTCCTGGACCGCTGGACAAACAAGATCTGGCTCCAGCATCTGTCGGCTCAGACTCAGCCGAGGAAGTGGTTGCTGGTGCTCGGTCGTCACCGCGAGCACACGGGCGAATCGTTTGTGATGTCCCTCGGTGGATCAGGGACTCTCCCGGCCGTCATCCCTGGAGGATGTTCCGTCAGACTTCAGCCTCTGGACGTTTGTGTGAAGCCGGTGCTGCAGCGCTTCATCCTGTCCTCCTGGGCTAAGTTCTGCTCAGGAAACCCGAAGGAGCTGGAGGAGACGTCACCGCGGCTCCAGGCCACTGTGGCCCAGCTGCTGGTGAACTGGACGGTCCAGGCACTGACGCTTTTGAACAAAGTCCACCAACTTTGGAGGACTTCCTTCAAGCTCACCGGTCTTCTTCTGAACCAAGACCAAGAGATGAGTCAGAAACCAGAGGAGGCTCAGCTGGACCTCCTCAAGATCCTCACAAAGACCCTGCTGGGAGACGAGGCTCTGGGTGACGAGGCTACTGATTGGCTTGGGGAGGACGAAGAGGACACTGACAATGAACCAGAAGAAGAGCCATGCTTAGAGACACCAGAGGTGGAACCAGAAGGACAAGGACTGGAGACACCAGAGGTGGAACCAGAAGGACAAGGACTGGAGACGCCAGAGGTGGAACCTGAGGAACCAGAAGGACAAGGACAGATCAAACCAAATGTAAAACAGGAGGAACAAGAAGACGTAGAGGAGGACAGAATGGAGACAGAAGATAAAGAAATAACACAGAGTGAAGACAGACACGAGGACATGGTGGACAAACAAGACGAGCAGGAGGACAGCGAGGAAGAAGGAAAGGAGACGGAGGAGGAAAGGAAGGAGGTGAACAAGGAGAGACGAGAGACCAGGATTGTGATTGGAGAGGAAGTCGGGGATGAGTGGAAGATAAAGAGCAGGACAGAAGGAGTGGAGGACGATGGACATGAGCTGAACTGATGAAGACAATCAGGACGTTTGTCTCTGGACATTTTTACTGACGGTTTAGGAGTGGACATGTGGTGTCCTTCAGGGACACTCAGCCGTCCTGTTTGGACCTCATGTCCTTGTCCTCTGCAGGAGAGATGAGGACTTTATGAGTATGAACTCCTGGTCCTGGTGGACCTGGTCCAGGTCTAAGCACCTGGTCCTGGTGGACCTGGTCCAGGTCTAAGTACCTGCAGCCTTAAGCAGCACACATTGATCATGTGACTCGTGTTTGGACAATAAAAAAAAAAATCTCGATGAAATCCAGTCCAGTTTCTCTCGTTTATTCTTTTCTCCTTTTTTACTGAAGCTCCGCCTCCAGCCAGCATCAGTGCTCTGGGAGGTTTCCCAGCATGCACCAGGTGACGGTAAACTGTTTGAGTGTCATGTGATGAAAAGGTCATGGGGTCAAAAACTTGACTAATGAGACGATCATAAGAAATCCATGTTCCTGGGTTTATTCTTAGATTTAATAATCCATGTTCCTGGGTTTATTCTTAGATTTAATAATCCATGTTCCTGGGTTTATTCTTAGATTTAATAATCCATGTTCCTGGGTTTATTCTTAGATTTAATAATCCATGTTCCTGGGTTTATTCTTAGATGTAATAATCCATGTTCCTGGGTTTATTCTTTGATGTAATAATCCATGTTCCTGGGTTTATTCATTGATGTAATAATACATGTTCCTGGGTTTATTCTTAGATTTAATAATACATGTTCCTGGGTTTATTCATTGATGTAATAATAAATGTTCCTGGGTTTATTCTTAGATTTAATAATCCATGTTCCTGGGTTCACAAAGTGAACTTTGATTCATCATAAAGGGAAATCTGTCAAATATGTTTTAAACTCTACAATAATCTGTAATCTCAAACTCTACATTAATACTTTAATCCTCAATTGTAACGTAAACATTAAACCATTGGTTCTCAAAGTGCGGCCCGGGGGCCAATGACGGCCCACAGAAACATTTCTGGCGGCTCCGCAGTGAATTACAGTTGATAGTTTTAATCCAGGAGCGACTAAAGTTGATGGTAATAAACTGGTAATAAGCAGGTTATAAACTGGTAATAAGCAGGTAGCTACAGCCCCCAATTACTAGCTATTTACCCAGTAAATATATGGTAACAGAAATGTGTTACTTGGTATTAACCTGTAATTAGAAGGTAAGAACAATGGCCAAAATACTGGGTAATTACACAGTAAATTATAAATGTATTATTTTAATTGTAATTAAAATGATTACAAATGTGATATATTTCTGTTTTTTCCTTCAGTCCAATGTTCGGTTCCTAAATTGGCCTCAGGTATCAGAACTTTTAGAAAACCTGCATTAAACGAATCAATCATCAAATATTTCTGATTCATGTTGTTGTTTCCAGCTGCAGTACTGACACACACCACCGGGGGGCAGCACACACTCTGCAACACAAGTGGATAAACGCACACACACACACACAGTGTTGTGTTTAGGAGCAAAGTTGAGTGAAGACTTTATTTATTTTTATTTATCCAGGTTCGTCTCATTGAGATTAAATAAAAACAGAGACTTGTTCATGATGATCAGACACAAATACACATAAAACACAAGTTCAGTATTTAGTGCAGTAATAAAACATAAACATAAAAATAAGATTATTGACTAAAAACATTCACAATTTCCGATAGAGTTCGACTTCAAACTCATGACAACAGCTTTAAATTCATTATTTACACAATAAAACACAAAAGGAATTTATTTTGTGTTAGAGCTGAAACAAAGACACTGAATTTACCATAACACACACACACACGGTCACACACACACAGACACACACACACACACAGTGTGGTGGTGACAGGGTTAACTCTCAGATCAGCTTCTCTTCTCTGATTGGTTGATATTTGAACAGCCTCACTCTCTCTCTCCTCCCTCTGGACTTTATACTGAACACTTTAGACCAGTACCTCTTTAGACCAGACCTCTTTAGACCAGGACCTCTTTAGACCAGACCTCTTTAGACCAGGACCTCTTAAGACCAGGACCTCTTTAGACCAGGACCTCTTAAGACCAGTACCTCTTTAGACCAGTACCCTGTTTGGACCAGGACAACTTAAGACCAGAACCAGGAGCTCAAGGATGTGTAAGTGACTGCACACACTCTCTCTTTACTACTGTTCACTTACTACAGTTCACTACAGTTCACTACTGTTCACTAACTACAGTTCACTAACTACTGTTCACTAACTACTGTTCACAACTGTTCACTAACTACTGTTCACTAACTACTGTTCACTACTGTTCACTAACAACAGTTCACTACTGTTCACTAACTACAGTTCACTAACTACAGTTAACTACTGTTCACTAACTACAGTTAACTACTGTTCACTAACTACAGTTCACTACTGTTCACTAACTACTATTCACTACTGTTCACTAACTACTGTTCACTACAGTTCACTAACTACAGTTCACTAATGTTCACTAACTACAGTTCACTACTGTTCACAACTGTTCACTAACTACTGTTCACCAACTACAGTTCACTACTGTTCACGAACAACTGTTCACTAACTACAGTTCAGTACTGTTCACTAACTACTGTTCACAACTGTTCACTAACTACTGTTCACTAACTACTGTTCACTAACTACAGTTCACTACTGTTCACTAACTACAGTTCACTAACTACAGTTCACTACTGTTCACTAACTACAGTTCACTACTGTTCACTAACTACTGTTCACTAACTACAGTTAACTACTATTCACTAACTACAGTTAACTACTGTTCACTAACTACAGTTCACTACTGTTCACTAACAACTGTTCACTAACTACAGTTCACTACTGTTCACTAACCACAGTTCACTACTGTTCACTAACTACAGTTAACTACTGTTCACTAACTACAGTTCACTACTGTTCACTAACAACTGTTCACTAACTACAGTTCACTACTGTTCACTAACCACAGTTCACTACTGTTCACTAACTACAGTTCACTACTCTTCACTAACAACTGTTCACTAACTACAGTTCACTACTCTTCACTAACAACTGTTCACTAACAACTGTTCACTAACTACAGTTAACTACTGTTCACTAACTACAGTTAACTACTGTTCACTAACTACTGTTCACTAACTACAGTTAACTACTGTTCACTAACTACAGTTAACTACTATTCACTAACTACAGTTAACTACTGTTCACTAACTACAGTTCACTACTGTTCACTAACTACTGTTCACTAACTACAGTTAACTACTGTTCACTAACTACAGTTAACTACTGTTCACTAACTACAGTTCACTACTGTTCACTAACTACAGTTAACTACTGTTCACTAACTACAGTTCACTACTGTTCACTAACAACTGTTCACTAACTACAGTTCACTACTGTTCACTAACTACAGTTCACTACTGTTCACTAACTACTGTTCACTAACTACAGTTCACTACTGTTCACTAACAACTGTTCACTAACTACAGTTCACTACTGTTCACTAACCACAGTTCACTACTGTTCACTAACTACAGTTAACTACTGTTCACTAACTACAGTTCACTACTGTTCACTAACAACTGTTCACTAACTACAGTTCACTACTGTTCACTAACCACAGTTCACTACTGTTCACTAACTACAGTTCACTACTGTTCACTAACAACTGTTCACTAACTACAGTTCACTACTCTTCACTAACAACTGTTCACTAACTACTGTTCACTAACAACTGTTCACTAACTACAGTTAACTACTGTTCACTAACTACAGTTAACTACTGTTCACTAACTACAGTTCACTACTGTTCACTAACTACAGTTAACTACTGTTCACTAACTACAGTTCACTACTGTTCACTAACAACTGTTCACTAACTACAGTTCACTACTGTTCACTAACCACAGTTCACTACTGTTCACTAACTACAGTTCACTACTGTTCACTAACAACTGTTCACTAACTACAGTTCACTACTCTTCACTAACAACTGTTCACTAACTACTGTTCACTAACAACTGTTCACTAACTACAGTTAACTACTGTTCACTAACTACTGTTAACTACTGTTCACTAACTACAGTTCACTACTGTTCACTAACTACTGTTCACTAACAACTGTTCACGAACTACAGTTAACTACTCTTCACTAACAACTGTTCACTAACAACTGTTCACTACAGTTCACTAACTACAGTTAACTACTGTTCACTAACTACAGTTAACTACTCTTCACTAACAACAGTTAACTACTCTTCACTAACAGTAGGGCCTCACTGAACTCCTCCCCCTGTGACTGCAGATCAGTCTTTATTGGTACAGTCCACAGTTTACAATCACAGAGTTGGTATCATCCTCTGTCCTTTGACCTTTAACCTTTGACCAGGGTCAGGGAAAAAAGATAGAAACTTTAGGGAGAACCACAGGTGAGGAACCACAGGTGAGGAACCACAGGTGAGGAACCACAGGTGAGAGAACCACAGATACAGACTAAAGGTCTGTGCTGAAGGTTGAGAAATGGAGGATGAGGTAGAGAAAGTCTGTGCTCACTCCAAGTGCATGATGGGTAATTCCCCTCCAGCACCCTAACCCAGACTGTTCTAATCAGGACTAACCTGTTCAGAGTCAGACTGTTTGACTGACAGTGGGAGGAGCCTGTCAGTGGGAGGAGCCTGTGTATTCTCCTCCTGTTTATTTCACACTGAGTTCAGTGTTGATATAAAGTCATGAAGTCACTAATATTCAATGAGAAGTATTTTAAAATTCTACTTTTCACTGAGAGAAGACGGGAGTTCTACGGTCACTTGTTCTGCTGAAGGTTCTCATGGAGGTTCTCATGAGGACATCCTGACAGTAAGGAGTTACAGTAGAAGTAGAAGTTCTGTTCTACATGAATGTGATGAACCCTGGTCAAACTCCCAGGTTCTTCACTGTCAGAGAACCCTCCAGGTCTGGAGAATCCTGAGGAAGCTCCGGTCCTTGAAGGCAGCACGACCAGACCAGGTTTTGTCCACGGCTCCTCAAGACCTGAGCTGCTGAACTCCAACAGGTCTTCAGCCTGCAGCTCTGGAGAGGGACCACCCTCTGGAAGACATGGTTCCAGACCCTTGGCACAGACTCTGGAGTGGTCTTCATCATCTTCATCATCTTCATCATCTTCATCATCTTCATCATCTTCATCAGCCTCCTCAGGTCCAGCTCACTGAGGACTCTCCACCTCCATCTGGACAAGGGAAGTTCCACAGTCTGGATCCTCTTCTTGGGCTTTTCTGGTTCCTTCAACACCATCTCCGTTCACCATCAGAGCTCCACAGAGGAACCTGAACCCTGACCCGTCCTCTTCTCTGTGGACTTCTGCTAGAACTCTGAAACCTGGCACATCCAGAAGTTCACAGATGACGTGGACATCATGAGGTGTTTCAGAGACCACCAAGAGGAGGAGCCTGGTGAGGAACTCACAACTAACAAAGACCAAGGAACTGGTCATAGACTTCAGGAGGGACAAACCCAGTCCAGGACCAGTCCTGATAGGACCAGAGGAGGTGGAGCTCATACTGACTGTGGTCGGACGACAAACTGGATGACAAGCAAAACCAGGAGGCTGTAGAAGAAGGTTCAGAGCTGGGTGGACTTCCTGAGGAGGCTACCATCCCCTGATGGTAGGGTCTGGGTCTGGGTCTGGGTCTCTGGTCTGGGTCTGGGTCTGGGTCTCTGGTCTGGGTCTGGGTCTCTGGGTCTGGGTCTGGGTCTGGGTCTGGGTCTGGGTCTCTGGTCTGGGTCTGGGTCTGGGTCTGGGTCTCTGGTCTGGGTCAGGGTCAGGGTCTGGGTCAGGGTCTGGGTCTGGGTCTCTGGTCAGGGTCAGGGTCAGGGTCTTTCCTGTCTCCTGTCGTTGTACTTTAACAGTGCTGTGTGTCCTGACCCCAAATCCGGTCTTAATCTGGTAATCTGTGACAGGGTCCAGGTCTACAGCAGCACCACTAAGACCTGAACTCTCATTTGGAGCTGGTTCCACAGGAGAGGAGGAGCCTGGTAACCGAAGGCTGAATCCCTCAGTGATCTGTTGTGGTGATCAGGTTAAACCAGGTCAAACCAGGCTAAACCAGGTCAGTGACAGTAACCAAACCCTCGATGATACAAAGGCCTGAACCTTGTTGTTGTGATGACGCATTTTTAAATTCATTAGTGAAGCAGATTAAATAAATCAGGTTGTTCAACCACAGGAATGTGAGACAGGAAGTCCTGAACCCTCTGATCACATGATCACTGATGACATCACCACAGCTTCCACCTCAGTCAGGTCCATAAATATGTGGACATGGTCACAGTCCTCGTCTCTTTGGTCTAAACCACCACAGTCTAAACGTCTAAATCAGGTGAACTCAGGTGAGACCAGAACTGTCCAGAGAACGTTCTTCCAGATGTTCTTTGTTCATTCTGATCTGTTCTTCTTGTTTTTGAGGATCATCAATGGTTTCATCTCATGGTGAAGACTCTTCTTCTGTGGTTCATCACAGTGATCTTCTTCTTCTTCTTCTTCTTCTTCTTCTTCTTCTTCTTCTTCTTCTTCTGTTGTTGCTGAGCTCTTTGTTCCTTTTGAACACTGTTGTGTTTCTCTTAAGGCTTTGTGTGGATGGTTCAGTCCACTGCTGTGGATGGTTCAGTCCACTGCTGCCTTGCTTCACTGACACTGACAGCTCCTTGATCAGATTGAGATGTTTCTCCTGGAATCATCTCCAGAACTTCATCAAACAGCTGTTCACTCTATTGTCCAATTACCTTTGGTCTCCTAAAAAGTGGGTGGCACCAAAGTGTGTCAGTCCTTTGATTGACACGTCAAACTCACAACATCATTGTGATCATTAGAGACATCCTGAAAAACCAGTTCATGGCTTTGACTCATCTCAGGGTTAGCTTCAGGTTCAGGGTTAGCTTCAGGTTCAGGGTTAGCTTCAGGTTCAGGGTTAGCTTCAGGTTAAGGGTTAGCTTCAGGGTTAGCTTCAGGTTCAGGGTTAGCTTCAGGGTTAGCTTCAGGGTTAGCTTCAGGTTCAGGGTTAGCTTCAGGTTAAGGGTTAGCTTCAGGTTCAGGGTTAGCTTCAGGTTCAGGGTTAGCTTGTGGAGAGCTGGAGCTCTCAGAGCCAGAGGATGGTGGTGGTTCCTCTGACTTGGTTTCATTTCTCAGTGGTTCTTCTCCTGGTTCTTATGAAAACACTGTGTGTAGCTGTCAGAGGTCAAAGGTCAAAGGTCAGAGGTCAAAGGTCAGAGGTCATATCATCATGTTGTTTTTCTTCATTAATAAATCTCCTGCTGAGCTCTGCTGCTCTGTTTGTGTTGTTGACGTGTGTGTGTGTGTGTGTGTGTGTGTGTGTGTGTGTGTGTGTGTGTGTGTGTGTGTGTGTGTGCGCGTGTGTGTGTGTGTGTGTGTCTTCATTAATAATCTCCTGCTGAGTTCTGCTCCTCTGTTTCTGTCTTAAAAACAGGACACACACACACTCTCACACAGTTGTGTGGACGTTGTCCAGCAGAGACACGTCTCTGTCCTTCGTGTCCTTCATGTCCTCATGTCCTTCATGTCCTCATGTCCTTCATGTCGGTCTCATGTTGTTGTCTTTTCTCAGCTCACTGTTCATCAGGATGTGGACCAGGATACAAGACTCCTCTGGAGGCCATGAAGGGTAACACAACTGTGTGTGTGTCTGTGTGTGTCTGTGTGAGTGTGTCTGTGTGAGTGTCTGTGTGAGTGTGTCAGAGTTATGTGTCTGTGTGTCAGAGTTATGTTTGTGTGTGTCAGAGTTGTGTTTGTGTGTGTTAGAGTTGTGTTTGTGTGTGTCAGAATTGTGTGTTTGTGTGTGTCAGAGTTGTGTCTGTTTGTGTCAGAGTTGTGTGTCTGTGTGTGTCAGAGTTGTGTGTTTGTCAGAGTTGTGTGTCTGTGTGTGTCAGAGTTGTGTTTGTGTGTCAGAGTTGTGTGTTTGTTTGTGTCAGAGTTGTGTGTTTGTGTGTCAGAGTTGTGTGTCTGTGTGTGTCAGAGTTGTGTGTTTGTGTGTCAGAGTTGTGTGTTTGTGTGTGTCAGAGTTGTGTGTTTGTGTGTTAGAGTGGTGTGTCTGTGTGTCAGAGTTGTGTCTGTGTGTGTCAGAGTTGTGTGTTTGTCAGAGTTGTGTGTCTGTGTGTGTCAGAGTTGTGTGTTTGTGTGTCAGAGTTGTGTGTCTGTGTGTCAGAGTGGTGTGTCTGTGTGTCAGAGTTGTGTGTCTGTGTGTCAGAGTTGTGTCTGTGTGTGTCAGAGTTGTGTGTTTGTCAGAGTTGTGTGTTTGTGTGTGTCAGAGTTGTGTGTTTGTGTGTCAGAGTTGTGTGTCTGTGTGTCAGAGTGGTGTGTCTGTGTGTCAGAGTTGTGTCTGTGTGTGTCAGAGTTGTGTGTTTGTCAGAGTTGTGTGTCTGTGTGTCAGTGTTGTGTGTCAGAGTTGTGTGTTTGTTTGTGTCAGAGTTGTGTGTTTGTGTGTCAGAGTTGTGTGTCTGTGTGTGTCAGAGTTGTGTGTTTGTGTGTCAGAGTTGTGTGTTTGTGTGTGTCAGAGTTGTGTGTTTGTGTGTCAGAGTTGTGTGTTTGTGTGTGTCAGAGTTGTGTGTTTGTGTGTGTCAGAGTTGTGTGTTTGTGTGTGTCAGAGTTGTGTCTTTGTGTGTCAGAGTTGTGTGTCTGTGTGTGTGTCAGAGTTGTGTGTTTGTGTTGCAGGTCCTCGGGAGCAGATTGTGTATCTTCCGTGTGTCTATCGCGGCACAGAGTTTGAGAAACCAGATTATTTGGCGACTGTTGATGTTGACCCTAAGTCTGCCACCTACTGTCAGGTAAGAGTACTGCAGCAGCTGAGAGGGTGTAGTGAGCAGCTGTGACCTGTGACCTGTGACCTCTGACCTGTGACCTCTGACCTGTGACCTGTGACCTCTGACCTCAGGTCATCCACCGCCTGCCGATGCCTAACGTGAACGATGAGCTCCATCACTCAGGATGGAACGCCTGCAGCAGCTGCTTCGGCGACTCGTCTAAAAAGAGGAATCGTCTGATTCTGCCGTCGCTCGTCTCGTCCAGAATCTACGTCATCGACGTCGGCACCGAGCCCAAAGCGCCGCGGCTGCACAAGGTAGGCTCCGCCCCCCACCACCGCCACAGCCAATCGTGAGGTCACGTCCCAGAATTCAACCCTTCAACAGAACAGCAAATACTTCTGTGATGTCCAGCTGGACAGAGACATGTGAGACATCAGAGACATGTGAGACATCAAAGACATGTGAGACACATGAGACATGTGAGACATCAGAGACATGTGAGACATCAGAGACACATGAGACATGTGAGACATCAGAGACATGTGAGACATCAGAGACATGTGAGACATCAGAGACACATGAGACATGTGAGACATGTGAGACATGTGAGACATCAGAGACATGTGAGACACATGAGACATGTGAGACATCAGAGACATGTGAGACATCAGAGACATGTGAGACATTAGAGACATGTGAGACACTTGAGACATGTGAGACATCAGAGACACGTGAGACATTAGAGACACGTGAGACATTAGAGACACGTGAGACATTAGAGACACGTGAGACATTAGAGACATGTGAGACATCAGAGACACGTGAGACATGTGAGACATCAGAGACACGTGAGACATCAGAGACACGTGAGACATCAGAGACACGTGAGACATGTGAGATATCAGAGACATGTGAGACATCAGAGACACGTGAGACATCAGAGACACGTGAGACACATGAGACATTAGAGACACATGAGACATTAGAGACACGTGAGACATCAGAGACATGTGAGACATCAGAGACATGTGAGACATCAGAGACATCAGAGACACATGAGACATGTGAGACATGTGAGACATCAGAGACATTAGAGACACGTGAGACATCAGTGAGATGTGAGTGTGTTTGGAGACAAGAGGAGGACGAGGAGGGACAGTTGGACGTCTTATCACTTCAACTTCCTGGATTTTTGTGCTCAGGAATGTTAGGGAGTTGAGTTTATCTGGGGACAGATGAGGACATTTAAGATCAGAGATAAGACAGTCCTTTATTTGTCCTCTCCTGTCCTCACATGTCCTCTCCTGTCCTCTCATGTCCTCACATGTCCTCTTCTGTCCTCTTCTGTCCTCTCATGTCCTCTCCTGTCCTCTCATGTCCTCACATGTCCTCTTCTGTCCTCACATGTCCTCACATGTCCTCACATGTCCTCTCCTGTCCTCTCTGTAAACCTCCTTTCTCGTCTTTATGGAAATATCTGAAGCTGGACTCTGTCCAAAGATCAGAGTCCAGCAGGACGTTAAGAGTGTTTGTCCAGCTGCTGACTGAGACTAAGACTGAGACCTGGTTCATAAAGAGTTTTTCACCTGTTCTTCATTTTATTCATAAGTCCTGAATCTTAACGACGTTAAAACAAAAGTCTGGAAAACATTTACTACACACACACACACACACACACACACACACACACACACACACACACACACACACACACACACACACACACACACACACACAGTGACCTCTGACCTGCTCCAGCTGCTGCTGAGTCACCATGAGAGCAGTTAACTTAGCATTAGCCTCATGAGAGTTGTTTGTTTGTGTGTTTGTTTGTGTATTTCTTTGTTTGTTTATCTGTGTGTTTGTTTGTTTATTTGTGTGTTTGTTTGTGTGTTTACTCAGATGGTAGAACCCGTGGATCTGTACTGGAAGTGTGACCTAGCTAACCCTCACACGTCTCACTGTTTGGGCAGCGGTCAGATCATGATCAGCTGTATCGGTGACCCGGCCGGTAACGGCAAAGGTGAGAGTCATGTGATTCCTGGGCCACGCCCCCTCACGTCAGTGGGCGTGTCTGCTCACCTGCTGTCGTCCTATCAGGAGGCTTCGCTCTGCTGGACGGGGAAACGTTTGAGGTGATCGGGAACTGGGAACATCCTGGAGAAGCCGCGCCCTTTGGTTACGACTTCTGGTATCAACCACGACACAACGTGATGATCAGCACTGAGTGGGGGGCCCCGAAAGTCCTGGCCCCCGGGTTTGATCCTGCAGACGTCATGAAAGGTGGGTCAGGAAAATACCAGTGACTCGGAAACCACGCGGTCCTGGTCTGGTTCTGGTGGATCTCAGGGATCTGCACAGTTGTGTAACTCTGTGTTCTAAGTTCTGGTCCCAGTCAGAACCTTCAGGATTTGCCTGTGTTTGTCCTGAAGGTCACTACGGCACCGCCATCCATGTCTGGGACTGGACCACACACAGGAAACTACAGACCCTGGACCTGGGAGAGGACGGTGCTATTCCTCTGGAGGTCCGGTTCCTCCATGACCCTGATGCCACTGAGGGCTACGTGGGATGTGCTCTGAGTTCCACTGTCTTCAGGTTCTTCAAGACACCGGTCAGTACCACAGGGTTCTTTAAGACCACGGCCGCAGGGTTCTTTAAGATCATGACCACAGGGTTCTTCAAGACACCGGTCAGTACCACAGGGTTCTTTAAGACCACGACCACATGAGACCTCGACCACAGGGTTCTTTAAGACCACGACCACAGGGTTCTTTAAGACCACGACCACCACAGGGTTCTTTAAGACCACGACCACAGGGTTCTTTAAGACCACGACTGCAGGGTTCTTTAAGACCATGACCACATGAGACCACGACCGCAGGGTTCTTTAAGACCATGACCGTAGGGTTCTTTAAGACCATGACCATATGAGACCACGACCGCAGGGTTCTTCAAGACCACTACTGCAGGGTTCTTTAAGACCACGACCACCACAGGGTTCCTTAAGACCACGACCACAGGGTTCTTTCTTGTTTGTTTACAGGAAGGTGATTGGGCGACAGAGAAAGTGATCAGTGTTCCCAGCAAGAAGGTGGAAGGATGGAAGATGCCTGAGATGCCAGGTGAGTCTGACCTGCCTGTCTGTCTGTCTGTTGACCTGTCTGTCTGTTGACCTGTCTGTCTGTCTGTTGACCTGTCTGTCTGTCTGTTGATCTGTCAGTTGACCTGGTACCTGTCTGTCTGTTAACCTGACTGTCTGTCTGTTGACCTGGTACCTGTCTGTCTGTTGACCTGGTACCTGTCTGTCTGTTGACCTGTCTGTCTGTCTGTTGACCTGTCTGTCTGTTAACTTGTCTGTTGACCTGTCTGTCTGTTGACCTGTCTGTCTGTCTGTCTGCCTGTTGACCTGGTACCTGCCTGTCTGTTGACCTGTCTGTCTGTGTCTGCAGGACTGATCACAGACATCTTGATCTCATTGGACGATCGTTTCCTCTACTTCAGTAATTGGCTGCACGGTGACATCAGACAGTATGACATCACAGACAGGAGGAAGCCCCGATTGGTCGGTCAGGTCAGTTGATCAGTCAGTTGATCGGTCAGTTGATCGGTCAGTTGATTGGTCTGTTGATTGGTCTGTTGATCGGTCAGTTGATCGGTCAGTTGATTGGTCAGTTGTGACCTCATGACCTCGTTTATAACACATGTTCTGGTTTATGTCAACGTGACACACGTGAAGTATTCTGTAAGGGTTTATTTACACAGCTGTGTGTGAGTGTGTGAGTGTGTGTGTGTGTGTGTGTGTGTGTGTGTGTGTGTGTGTGTGTGAGTGTGTGTGAGTGTGTGTGTGACAGGATGTGTGTGTTTTCCTGGAAACATGAATCCAGACGTTTCCTCGTCTCAGTGATAAACATCTAAATTATGTTCTCTACTGAGAAACACTGACCTTTGACTGACCTTATGTGTGTGTGTCTGTGTGTGTGTGTGTGTGTGTGTGTGTGTGTGTGTGTGTGTGTGTGTCTGTGTGTGTGTGTGTGTGTGTGTGTGTGTGCGTGTGTGTGTGTGCGTGTGTGTGTGTTGTCAGGTGTTTCTAGGAGGAAGTCTGGTCACTGATGGTCCAGTGAGAATCACAGACGACCCTGAGAACATTCAGCAGCCCTCACAACGCATTATCAAGGTGAGACACATGAACACATGAACATATGAACACATGAAAATATGATGAACAATTAAACACATGAACACATGAACATATGAACACATGAAAAGATGATGAACACATAAACACATTAACACATTAACACATAAACACATGAACACATGAACATATGATGAACACATGAACATGAACACATGATGAACACATGAACATATGATGAACACATGAACATGAACACATGAACATATGATGAACACATGAACATATAATGAACACATAAACATATGATGAACACATGAACATATAATGAACACATGAACATGAACACATGTACATATGATGAACACATGAACATATGATGAACACATGAACATATAATGAACACATGAACATGAACACATGAACAGATAATGAACACATGAACACATGAACAGATAATGAACACATGAACACATGAACATATAATGAACACATGAAAATATGATGAACACATGTACATATGATGAACACATGAACATATGATGAACACATGAACATATGAACACATGAACACATGAACATGAACACATGAACATATAATGTACACATGAATATATGATGAACACATGTCTGTCCCTTTGTCTGTCCCTCTGTCTCTCTGTCTGTCTCTGTCTGTCCCTCTGTCTGTCTGTCTGTCCCTCTGTCCCTCTGTCTGTCCCTCTGTCTGTCTGTCTGTCTGTCCCTCTGTCCCTCTGTCTGTCTGTCTGTCTGTCCCTCTGTCTGTCCCTCTGTCCCTCTGTCTGTCTGTCTGTCTGTCTGTCTGTCTGTCTGTCTGTCCCTCTGTCTGTCCCTCTGTCTGTCCCTCTGTCCCTCTGTCTGTCCCTCTGTCCTCTCAGGGGAGACGTGTCTCTGGATCTCCTCAGATGATCCAGTTGAGTTTGGACGGACAAAGACTTTATGTGACGACGTCTCTGTTCAGCGGCTGGGACAAACAGTTCTACCCCGACATGGTCAGGTACGTGCTACACCGTAGTACTACTGCAGTATACTGTAGTACTACTGCAGTACACTGTAGTAGTACTGCAGTACTACAGTGTACTGTCTAGTTTGGTTAAATGTGAAGTTGTGTCCATGGCTTTTTGTCTCGGTCTGTTTATTTATTTGTGTTTGTTTGTTTGTTTATTTATTTATTTGTTTGTTGTTTGTTTATTTATGTGTTTGTTTATTTATTATTTGTTTGTGTGTGTTTGTTTATGTGTGTGTTTGTTTATTTATGTGTGTTTGTTTGTGTAGAGACGGCTCAGTGATGATGCAGATGGACGTAAACACCGTCAGTGGTGGTCTGACCCTGAACCAGAACTTCCTGGTGGACTTTGGTAAAGAACCTGATGGACCAGTTCTGGCCCACGAGATCAGGTACCCGGGTGGAGACTGCACGTCTGACATCTGGATCTGAACGACCACGACAACAACAACAGCAACGTCAACAACAACAACAACGTCCACAACAACAACGACCATGTGTCCATGTTCTGTTGTTTGTTCTGTTGATTAAACAGATCGTAATCTTTTCTGGCTCTGTTTTATTATCAACCCTCTGTTTCATAAGATGTAGCACAATGCTAATGCTAATCAGGGTTATCAAACTTCTGTTTCATAAGATGTAGCACGATGCTAATGCTAATCAGCGTAATCAACCTTCTGTTTCATAAGATGTAGCACATGCTAATGCTTATTAGGGTTATCAACCTTCTGTTTCATAAGATGTAGCACAATGCTAATGCTAATAAGGGTTATCAACCCTCTGTTTCATAAGATGTAGCACATGCTAATGCTTATAAGGGTTATCAACCTTCTGTTTCATAAGATGTAGCACATGCTAATGCTTATAAGGGTTATCAACCTTCTGTTTCATAAGATGTAGCACATGCTAATGCTTATAAGGGTTATCAACCCTCTGTTTCATAAGATGTAGCACATGCTAATGCTTATAAGGGTTATCAACCTTCTGTTTCATAAGATGTAGCACAATGCTAATGCTAATAAGGGTTATCAACCCTCTGTTTCATAAGATGTAGCACATGCTAATGCTTATTAGGGTTATCAACCTTCTGTTTCATAAGATGTAGCACAATGCTAATGCTAATAAGTGTTATCAACCCTCTGTTTCATAAGATGTAGCACAATGCTAATGCTAATCAGCGTAATCAACCCTCTGTTTCAGATGATGTAGCTGTAGATGTATGTATATATAGGTACGTTACATAAGCTAATGTAGTTTTCTGTATATTTGTAGTTTTTATTCAGTTTTGACAGAGATTATAATGTGTGTACAGTGTGATAATCCCAGTTTGGTTGTGTGTTTTGTTTGAACCACACATTAACACAAAGGTTACAAAGAAAACATTGACAGACAGATTACAGATTACAGATGATTTTACAGTCATTGTGTAACAGATTCAATCAACAACAGCCCTTTGACCCACTTCAGTTCACTTCAGTTCACTTCAGTTCAGGCTCAGTCCGGTCTAACTGAAGCCGTGCTGTTTGTTCCTCTCCGGTGCGGCAGAGGGCGCTGAAGACAACAGCTCAGACCGGAAGCAGCAGCAGAGGAAGTGTTAGCAGCGCGCGCCCCCTGCTGTCTGTTAGCGTTAGCCGCTGTGAGGACCGGAGAGAATCAATGAGACGAAGACAAAGAGTCATTAAAAGCTCGTGATCGTCACCAGGTAAACCGCTAACGTTAGCTTAGCACTGCGCTTTCAAACTCTCCGCACGCCAATGTCCACGCTAATGCTAACGGTGTCCGCGTTGACGCAGCACAGCTAACGCGTTAGCAACGGCGTATGCTAACAGCGCTAATGTTCAGTGAGCAACGGTGTATGCTAACAGAGTGCTAACGTGCAGTTGGCAAGTCAACAACAACAAGAGTTAACAAACAGCTGCTGGTTAGCTGTTGTTAGCTGTTGTTAGCTGCTGGTTAGCTGTTGTTAGCTGTTGGTTAGCTGTTGTTAGCTGCTGAACCGTTCTCCGCAGACAAAGTTTGCGTGTTGCTAAGCGAATGCTAGGCTAACATGACTGATGAGTTGAACTCACGTCGACGGAAAATCACGAGATCAAACGGTTTTGAAATGAAGTTCATGTGTTCACACTCATTTATGACGTATTCACTGACACTTATATGTTATATATCAAGTATAAATACATGTGTGTGTATATGAATATATATGCATATACACACGTGTATATATACATATATGTTATAGATGTACATACATGTATATATACACGTATGTATATACACATATGTATATACATGTATGTATGTATGTATATGTACATGTATGTATATACATGTGTGTATATATACACGTATGTATATACATGTGTGTATATGTACACGTATGTATATACATGTGTGTATATGTACACGTATGTATATACATGTGTGTATATGTACACGTATGTATATACATGTGTGTATATGTACACGTATGTATATACATGTATGTATGTATATGTACATACATATATACACTTATGTATATACATGTATTCATATACACGTACACGTATGTATATACACGTATGTATATGTAAATACATGTGTGTATATACATATATGTACAATTGTATATATACATGTATGTATATATACATGTATGTACGCCGATAAAATTATATATACACATACTTTATATACGTGTGTGTGTATATGTGTATATATATATACGTCATATACATATGTGTGTATATGTGTATATATATACTTCATATACATATGTGTGTGTATATATATACTCAAAATACATATGTGTGTGTATATGTGTATATATATATATATACCTAATATACATATGTGTGTGTATATATACATGTATGTATAAATACTTACTAAATACTAAGTAAATACTAAATACTATTATCTAGCTGTGTTTTTGTCTTGCAGGAGGGCGGAGCTTTCCTTCAGACATGATGGAGGACGCAGAGGCGGAGCTTGACCAGAACAGCCCCTCCCCCTCCCCCTCCCTCTCCATATCCTCCTCCCCCTCCCTGTCCCTCCCCTCTACGCCCTCGTCGTCCTGTGGCCCCGCCCAGCCGGCCACGCCCCCTCTGGACGTGATCAGCGAGGGCGTGGGCGAGCTGAGCCTGATGATCGACGCCGAGGTGGCTCAGCGAGCGTGTCGCCACGTTCTGCAGAAGGTCAAGCTGCAGCAGGGCGACGAGGAGGAGGAGGAGGAGGAGGCGTGTCCAGAACCCCCAGCCCCGCCCACCGCTCTGACCGCCACCGCGAAAGCGATGAAGATCCGAGAGGAGGAGGAAGACCCCGAGGGCGCCGCCCCCTGCTCGGTGAAGAGCGCCCGGCGACGGCAAAGACACAACCCGTCCAAACAGTCGTGGTTGCTCCGCCTCTTTGAGTCCAAGCTGTTTGACGTTTCCATGGCGATGTCTTACCTGCACAGCTCTAAGGAGCCTGGCGTACAGGCGTACATCGGGAACCGTCTCTTCAGCTTCTCCCACGACGAGGTGGACTTTTATCTGCCGCAGCTGCTCAACATGTACATCCACATGGACGAGGACGTGGGCGACGCCATCAAGCCTTACGTGGTGGGTGTGGCCTCCTTACCCCGCCCCCTGTGCTCAGCCAACTGTTCAGTGACAACTGCAGTGACCACCAGGTGGCAGCAGCAGGAAGTAACGTCATCACGGTTCGACCTCTGACCTCTGACCCTACACACTGTTTGTTTGTGTGGGGTCAAAGGTCAGATGTTAACCCTGTGTGTGTGTGTGTGTGTGTAGGGTCAAAGGTCAGTCATGTTAACCCTGTGTGTGTGTGTGTAGGGTCAAAGGTCAGATGTTAACCCTGTGTGTGTGGGTTGGATTCACTTTAACCCGTGGTGTGTGTGGTCAGAGGTCAAAGGTCATTTATTAACCTTGTGTGTGGTCAGAGGTCAAAGGTCATTAACCCTGTGTGTGTGTGTGTGTGTGTAGGTGCAGCGCTGCAGACAGAGCATCTCCTTCAGTCTTCAGTGTGTGTGTGTGTGTGGTCAGAGGTCAAAGGTCATTAACCCTGTGTGTGTGTGTAGGTGCACCGCTGCAGACAGAGCATCTCCTTCAGTCTTCAGTGTGCCTGGTTACTTGGAGCGTATTCTTCAGACATGCACATCTCTACTCAGCGTCACTCCAGAGGAACTAAACTCAGGAAGATCATCTTGTCTGATGAGCTCAAACCTGCAGGACCTCGCTCTCGCAGAGACGCCACCCTCACTCTGACGCCGTTCTGCCCGCTGGCCACGCCCCCCACAGCCGCCGCAGACCACGGCCTGTCGCCGTCCAAACGAACGCATCAACGCTCAAAGTCTGACGCCACCGTGGGAATCAGCCTGAGCAGCAACCTGAAGAGAACCGCCAGCAACCCTAAGGTGGAGAGCAGCCAGGACGAGGTAAGGACCACAGAGACCAGGTCCAGGACCAGAACCAGGTCCAGAACCAGGTCCAGAACCAGGTCCAGGACCAGGTCCACTTAGCTGTGACTCAGTGTTAGACTGAAGTTTGCGAACTCACTCACTCTCTGACACCAAAGTCCACAGAGAGAGTGATATTAACGTCTCTGCTGCCTCGTGTGGTCACTTGTTTTATTCTGTCACTTCCTTTGTTCAGTTTGACCTCAGTGGCACAAAGTGACCACACGAGGCAGCAGAGGACCAGCAGCTCATGTGTCCCTGTGAGCTTACATCACTGACTCTCTGACTGAGTGTAAATTAGCTTAGTGCTTAGCTTAGCACTTAGTTTAGCATTTGCTTATCACTTAGCTTAGCACATAACGTGGCACTTAGTTTAGCACTTAACACTTAGCTTAGCAATTAACTTAGCACTTAGCTTGGTTCTTAGTTTAGCACATAACTTAGCACTTAGCTTAGCATTTAGTTTAGCACTTAGCTCAGCCATAACTTAGCTCTTAGCACATAATTGAGCTTGGCACTTAGCACTTAACTTAACACTTAGCTTAGCAATTAAGTCAGCACTTAGCTTGATTCTTAGTTTAGCACTTAACTTAGCACATAGCTTAGCACTTAGCTTAGCATTTAGTTTAGCACTTAACTCAGCACTTAACTTGGCACATATCTTAGCACTTAGCTTAGCACGTTCAGTGTGAACACAGGAAACCCGTCAGTTCACAGTTGGTCTGATTCTCCACACTCTGACCTCTGACCTCTAGGACAGCAGCTGCAGCTCGGACAGTCTGGACTTTGAGACTGGTCCCGTAAGTTCACCTGCTTCCTGTTCCTCCAGGGGTGCATTGTGGGAAATGAAGTGTGTGTGGGGTTCTGATTCTGGTTCTGGTTTGTTTGTTTGTTTGTGAGGGGAGAGGTCGTTGGTTCTAATCAGGGGTTTGAGATGTGGACTGACCTCAGGTGACCTCGGGTCAGGTGACCTCAGGTGTTTGTGTGTTCATGTCTTTGTCGTGGAGAGAAAACCCATCAGATTAGAACAAACTGATCAGATTATCGTGACGATCAAAGATTATTCATTGATTTCATGACTTGAGTCAAACTGACGTCGCGCACAAACACGGCAGCTTCACCTGCAGGTGGCAGCACTGAGCACACATGTCTGTCCTCTGTCCTGCAGCCTGTGCGTCTGGCTCCTCAGAGAGAGTTCATCAAGTCTCTGATGGGCATCGGTAAGCGTTTGGCCACGTTACCGACCAAAGAGCAGAAGACTCAACGTCTCATCTCTGAACTTTCTCTGCTCAACCACAAACTTCCTGCTAGAGTCTGGCTGTCGACAGCTGCTTTTGACCATCATGTGGTTAGAGTTCCTCACAGTCAGGCTGTGGTCCTCAACTCTAAAGACAAGGTGAGACACACACACACACACACACACACACACACACACACACACACACACACACAGACACACACACACACACACACACACACACACACACACACACACACACACACACACACACACTCACACACACACACACACACACCGGACACACACACACACACACACACACACACACACAGTCAGGCTGTGGTCCTCAACTCTAAAGACAAGGTGAGACACACACACACACACACACACACTCACACACATACTCACACACACACACACACACACACACACACACACACACAGACACACACACACACACACACACAGACACACACACACACACACACTCACACACACACACACACACACACACACACCGGACACACACACACACACACACACAGTCAGGCTGTGGTCCTCAACTCTAAAGACAAGGTGAGACACACACACACACACACACACACACACACACATACTCACACACACACACACACACACACACACACACACACAGACACACACACACACACACACTCACACACACACACACACACACACACACACCGGACACACACACACACACACACACAGTCAGGCTGTGGTCCTCAACTCTAAAGACAAGGTGAGACACACACACACACACACACACACACTCACACTCACACACACAGACACACACACATACACTCACACACACACAATCACTCACACAGACACACACACACACACTGTCCTGAATGTGTTGACCCATGATGACCTTTGACCTGCTCCAGGCTCCGTACCTGATCTACGTGGAGGTTCTGGAGTGCGAGAACTTTGAGACGTCCAACGTTCCGATCCGGATCCCAGAGAACCGGATCAGGAGCACGCGCTCCGTGGAGAACCTTCCTGACTGTGGAATGACGGCTGAGCAGAGGGCGGGAAGTTTCTCTGTCGTCCCCAACTATGACAACGACGACGAGGCGTGGTCTGTGGACGACATCGGAGAGCTGCAGGTGGAGGTGAGCGAAGACAGGAAGTCATGTCAGACAGGAAGTCATGTCGGACAGGAAGTGATGTCATGTCTCCTCTTTCAGCTTCCAGAGATTCACACCAGCAGCTGCGACAATATCAGTCAGTTCTCAGTCGACAGCATCACCAGTCTGGAGAATAAAGAACCTGTGTTTATCGCTGCTGGAGACATCAGGTGATCACACTGACACACCTGAAACATCTGACACATCTGAAACATCAAACATCTGAAACATCTGAAACATCTGCAGTGTTGTTGTTTGTAACACTGTTTGTTTGTTTGTTTGTTTGTTTCAGACGTCGTCTCTCTGAACAACTGGCTCAGGCTCCTACGACCTTCAAACGTGACCCTGAGGATCCATCAGCTGTGGCCCTGAAGGAGCCATGGGAAGAGAAAGTCAGGTAGGTGGCGCTGCTGAGTTCACCATACCTTCAGGGACTGTGGTTTCAGGAGGAGACGGTGCGTTCAGGGACTGTGGTTGTAGAAGGAGACGGTGCGTTCAGGGACTGTGATTGTAGAAAGAGACGGTGCGTTCAGGGACTGTGATTGTAGAGAGACGGTGCGTTCAGGGACTGTGATTGTAGAAGGAGATGGTGCGTTCAGGGACTGTGATTGTAGAGAGACAGTGCGTTCAGGGACTGTGATTGTAGAGAGACGGTGCGTTCAGGGACTGTGGTTTTAGAAGGAGACGGTGCGTTCAGGGACTGTGATTGCAGAAGGAGACGGTGCGTTCAGGGACTGTGATTGTAGAAAGAGACGGTGCGTTCAGGGACTGTGATTGTAGAAGGAGACGGTGCGTTCAGGGACTGTGACTGTAGAAAGAGACGGTGCGTTCAGGGACTGTGATTGTAGAGAGACGGTGCGTTCAGGGACTGTGATTGTAGAAGGAGATGGTGCGTTCAGGGACTGTGATTGTAGAGAGACAGTGCGTTCAGGGACTGTGATTGTAGAGAGACGGTGCGTTCAGGGACTGTGGTTTTAGAAGGAGACGGTGCGTTCAGGGACTGTGATTGCAGAAGGAGACGGTGCGTTCAGGGACTGTGATTGTAGAAAGAGACGGTGCGTTCAGGGACTGTGATTGTAGAAGGAGACGGTGCGTTCAGGGACTGTGGTTTCAGAAGGAGACGGTGCGTTCAGGGACTGTGGTTTCAGAAGGAGATGGTGCGTTCAGGGACTGTGGTTGTAGAAGATTGTTTTCCTGTGACTGCTGTGAACAGCTGCAGTACCTGTGTTTGCCTGCAGGAGGATCAGAGAGGCGTCTCCGTACGGTCACCTGCCCACGTGGAGACTTCTGTCCGTCATCGTTAAATGTGGAGACGATCTGCGTCAAGAACTGTTAGCGTTTCAGGTTCTGCAGCAACTGAAGGTAAAACTGTGACATCATCGCTGACTCTGATGATTCTAATGATTCTGATGACTCTGATGACTCTAACGACTCTTTGATTCTAATGACTCTAACGACTCTAACGACTCTTTGACTTTGTTCTTTCAGTCGATCTGGGAGCAGGAGTGAGTTCCTCTGTGGATCAATGACTCTAATGATTCTAACGACTCTAATGATTCTAACGATTTTCTAACGACTCTAATGACTCTAACGCCTCTAATGACTCTAACGACTCTAATGATTCTCTAACGACTCTAATGATTATCTAACGACTCTAACGACTCTAATGACTCTAACGACTCTAATGATTCTCTAATGACTCTTTGACTCTTTGTTCTTTCAGTCGATCTGGGAGCAGGAGCGAGTTCCTCTGTGGATCAAACCATATAAGATCGTGGTGTTGTCTTCAGACAGTGGTATGATCGAGCCTGTGGTGAACGCAGTGTCTCTTCATCAGGTGAAGAAACAGAGTCAACTGTCTCTACTGGATTATTTTCTACAAGAACATGGTTCTACGACCACTGAAGCTTTTCTCTGTGCTCAGAGGAACTTTGTTCAGAGCTGTGCTGGATACAGTCTGATCTGTTACCTGCTGCAGGTGAAAGACAGGTGAGAACAGGCCACGCCCACCTGATGACATCATCATCATCATCATCAGGGAAAGAGTTTAACCTCTGACCTCTTCTGTGTCCTCTGTCTGTGTCCTCTGTCTGTGTCCTCTGTCTGTGTCCTCTTCTGTGTCCTCCTCTGTGTCCTCTGTCTGTGTCCTCTGTGTGTTCTGTGTCCTCTTCTGTGTCCTCTTCTGTGTCCTCTTCTATGTGTCCTCTGTCTGTGTCCTCCTCTGTGTCCTCTTCTGTGTCCTCTTCTGTGTCGTCCTCTGTCCTCAGACACAACGGGAACATCCTATTGGACGCTGAAGGACACATCATTCACATCGACTTTGGCTTCATTTTGTCCAGTTCTCCTAAAAACCTCGGGTTTGAGACGTCGGCGTTTAAACTGACCACGGAGTTTGTGGACGTGAGTCACACACACACACACACACACACACACACACACAGTTGTTAGTGTCATTATCTAAATTAAATGCATAAACAGAAAATGCTTTTTCATTTTCATGTTCTCTGCTAAAAGAGTCTCATTATTCAAATGAGTTAGTAAAACAGAGCAGAGAGTGACATCACTGGCCACGCCCCTCTGTTTATCACTGGCCACGCCCCCCTGTGTATCACTGGCCACGCCCCTCTGTTTATTTGCCTCCACAGTTGTTTTGGTGTAACTGAATCATTAGAATCATTAGAGTCAGAGCAGGAAGTAAAAAAACCAGAAATGTGTGAGATTATAATTGATCTAAAGTGTGTGTGTGTGTGTGTGTGTGTGTGTGTGTGTGTGTGCAGGTGATGGGCGGTCCAGACGGAGACATGTTTAATTATTATAAGATGTTGATGCTTCAGGGTTTGATCTCTGCAAGAAAACACATGGACAGAGTTTTACACATCGTAGAGATCATGCAGCAAGGTAACACACACACACACACACACACACACACACACTCAGACGCTCACACACCTACTCACACACACTCACACACACACACACACACGTACACACATTCTTATACTTGCTGCATACTGAGGACTGGGTTGCTGGCAAAGTAGGGACCATCATTTCCACTTTATAAATCAACATAATTACAAATATCTACAAAGAACTACTGGTTGCAGTACCATAAAATGTCTGCAGGTGGAGCCCCAGAGCAAAAAGGGCTGGAAATACTGTTGTCCAAACTGTTGTCCAAAATTTGAAAAAAAAATTTGACCAAAAAGAAAAAAGAAAATTTGACCCAAAATTTGAAAAAAAAATTTGACCCAAAATTTGAAAAAAAAAAAAAATTGACCCAAAATTTGAAAAAAAATGTTTTACAAAAATTTGAAAAATAAAAAATTTGACCCAAAATTTGAAATAAATATTTGACCCAAAATTAGAAAAAACAATTTGACCCAAAATTAAAAAAAAAAATTTGACCCAAAATTTGAAAAAGAAAAATTGACCCAAAATTTGAAAAAAAAAATTTACCCAAAAATTGAAAAAAAAAATTGACCCAAAATTTTTGGCCAAAAATTTGACAAAAAAACATCCTGTCGTCAAAAATTAGATTATTTATTTTTCTGACAAATTGAGTATAGCATGTTATAGCAACCTAAGGAAGTGATTTCAATGAAAACAAAGTGAGGACCGGCCAAAATGTCCTCACTTTGTTAAAATGACCTCACTTTGTTGGTTAAAATCCCTCACTGGTCCTCAGTATGCTGCAAGTACAAGAACACACACTCACACGTACACACACACGCGCACACACACATGTACACGCTCACACACACACACACACAGAGACCCCCACACACACATGTACACACACACAGAGACACACACACACACTCGCACACTCAGATGCTCACACACACACACACTCTCTCACACACATGTACACACACACACTCATGTACACACACACTCACACCCCCACACACACACTCACACACACACATGTACACACACACACGTACACACACACTCACTCATACACTCACACACACACACACACATATACATACACTCTCTCACACACTCACACACACACACTCTCACTCTCACACACACACTCTCACACACACACACACACCCTCTCACTCACACACACACCCTCTCACTCACACACACACTCTCTCACTCACACACACTCTCTCACACAGACATGTAACTGTGACTCCTCCCCCTCAGGTTCTCAGCTTCCTTGTTTCCATGGCAGCAGCACCATGCGTTGTCTTAAAGAGCGTTTCCACATGAGTCTGACTGAAGAACAACTGCAGATGTTAGTGGATCAACTGGTGGACGGATCTATGAGGTCACTGACCACTAAGCTCTATGATGGCTTCCAGTACCTCACCAACGGCATCATGTGACCCCACCGTGACCCCGCCCACCGTGACCTCACCAACGGCATCATGTGACCCCACCGTGACCCCGCCCACCGTGACCTCACCAACGGCATCATGTGACCCCACCGTGACCCCGCCCACCATGACCTCACCAACGGCATCATGTGACCCCACCGTGACCCCGCCCACCGTGACCTCACCAACGGCATCATGTGACCCCACCGTGACCCCGCCCACCGTGACCTCACCAACGGCATCATGTGACCCCGCCCACCACAGAGTCATGTGACTGCCAAAGCCAGCTGCTGTGTGTGTGTACAGTGTGTGTGTGTGTGTGTGTGTGTGTGTGTGTGTGTACAGAGTGTGTGTACAGTGTGTGTGTGTGCGAGCGTATGTGTGTGTGTGTGTCGTCTTTATTTTATTCCACTTTAGTTTGGTCTCCTCTTCCTGTTTCTTTGGGCTCCCCTCATTGGCTGCTCACGCGGACTCTCAGCCAATCAGAGAGCAGCCCAGTTTTAGCTGTGAAATGAGCAGAGACTCTTTAAAGGACCAGCCCGCTGTTTTTCATGTTTTAGCCCTTTAACTGCAGACGGTGTGAAAACACATTAAAACAAACACAGTGTTTACCTGCAGCTCAGTGTCGTCAATACATCAATGTCATCAATGTCATCAATACATCAGACGTGTTCAGGGCGGGGCCTTGGTCTCACATATCAAGTTTTGAGCCGGTCGGTTGATGTATGTCTGATTTTAAGTGCACGTCCTGTTTCGGACAATCTACTTCCTGTGTGCAGGTAATGTGTTACAGATGTGTTCAGGGGGGGCCTTGGTCTCACATATCAAATTTGGAGCCAATCGGTCAATGTATGTGCGATTTAAAGTGCACTTCCTGTTTCGGTTGACCTACTTCCTGTGTGCAGGTAATGTCTTGATGACGTGTTCAGGGCGGGGCCTTGGTCTCGCATATCAGGTTTGAAGCTGATCGGTCAATGTGCGATTTAAAGTGCACTTCCTGTTTCGGACAATCTACTTCCTGTGTGCAGGTATCTTCATCAGATGTGTTGAGGGCGGGGCCTTGGTCTCACATATCACATTTGTAGTTAATCGGTCAACTAATGGTTGAGTTACAGGGCACTTCCTGTATAGCGGCGAAACGGAGTAGTCAAAATGGCCGACATGGCGTTTGGGTCAAATTCATGTTTGTAGACATGTTCAGGGGCGGGGTCTCGTGTCACCTTTGAAGTTTCATGCCGATTGGTCAATGTATGGCGACGTTATAGCGCACTTCGCTAAAATTGTGATGGCTGCCGTGGCCACGCCCCTTTTCAATCTGCGAAGCTAACTTTTGATCTCGGATGATTCAGTTCAGTACGCGTTTTCCGCGTTCCCACGATAAACGCCCTCTGAAGTACGTTCAGTAAAGAAAGCCAACATGGACGCCAAATCCAAGATGGCCGACTTCCTGTTGCGTTGAGGTTATGGAGTCACGAGGATTTTTGTTCGTCTCGCTCCAAACGATGTTCACATCATCGACTTTGACCTGAGGGGGCGCCACTGAGCCATTTTACATTCTATTATTTTATTGAGTTATAAACAAACAAAAACAATTATAAACAAATAAAAACAATTATAAACACAGAAACAAAAACAACAACCTTTGTTTCTTTATCTCCAATAATAAAAACAGTTGATTTCAATGATTCTAATGTAACTGTCCTGACAGCAGGGGGCAGCAGAGTCACGTCATTACCCAGAGTTCCACAGGTGAGGGGGGAGGGGGAGGGGGAGGAGGCGGGGCTTAACCTGCCCACACCTGCACACGGTTGAAGATTCAAGGAAGAAAAACAGACGAGAGAAAATGTCCAGAGACTGAAAGTCTACTGATCTGAACCGGTCTGATCCAGACTCACCTGATTCAGGGTCCAGTCCAGGTCCTGACCCAGTCCAGGTCCTGACCCAGTCCAGGTCCTGACCCAGTCCACCTGAGTCCACCTGGAAACACCCAAGACTGAAGTTTCTTCAACTTTTACCTGAAACAGGAAGTGAAGAGAGCAAGATGGTGAGTTCACACCTTTACTGAGTCACAGTCAGACCTGGACCTGCTGGACCTGGTTCTGATCATTAATACTGATCATGAAGTTCTGGTTCTGGTTCTGTTTGACTGTGACTCAGCTTCAAATCTCAGACTGTCAGTTTGATCAGGTTTATGATCAATGTGTTTATATTATTGATTATATTATTGTTTATATTATTGATTTTATTATTGATTATATTAGTGATTATATTGTTGTTTATATTATTGATTTTATTAGTGATTATATTGTTGTTTATATTATTGATTTTATTATTGTTTATATTAGTGATTATATTGTTGTTTATATTGATTTTATTATTGATTATATTATTTATTTTATTATTGATTATATTATTGTTTATATTAGTGATTATATTGTTGTTTATATTATTGATTTTATTTTTGTTTAGATTATTGATTATATTGTTGTTTATATTATTGATTAATAATATTGTTTATATTATTGATTATATTGTTGTTTATATTATTGATTATATTGTTGTTTATATTATTGATTATATCATTGATTATATTGTTGTTTATATTATTGATTAGTAGTAAACGTAAACAAACGATCGTTAACGATTTTAAACACGATCACTAAATCATGACGTCATCTGATGACCTTTGACAAATCAATCAATCGATATATTTATTGATGATCAGGTCTTAATTTGACACACATTCTTGTCTTTGTGTCCTTGTGAAGACATTTCCCTCACACACACACAGACACACAGACACACACACACACACACACACACACACACACACACACACACGTGTGAACATGTAGGGACAAACATGACATGATCCCACAAGACTGAGGAATGCTGGGAATTCACACACACACACAGTCAGCTGTAAATGTAACCCCGCCCCCTTCCCTCTGCTCCGCCCCCTCAGGGCAGTAAGGAGCGTTACCATTGGCAGGCTCAGAATGTGAAGGTGAGCGGCGTGGACGACATGGTCCTGCTGTCAAAGGTCAACGAGGACGCCATCACTGACAATCTGAAGAAGAGATACATGGACGACTACATCTTTGTATCCTCACCATCCTCTGAGGGACATGTGTCCTCTGAGGGACATGTGTCCTCTGAGGGACATGTGTCCTCTGAGGGACATGTGTCCTCTGAGGGACATGTGTCCTCTGAGGGACATGTGTTTGTTTGCCCCCCACAGGTCAAAGGTCAAAGTTCTGTTCCACCAAATCATCACAAACAAACATTGGCCCATGTTAGCTTAGCTCACAGGTGAAAGTTTGGCTAGCGTTAGCTTAGCTCACAGGTGAGTTTGGATAATTTTAGATAATGTTAGCTTCGCTAACAGGTGATAGTTTGGCTAATGTTAGCTTAGCTCACAGGTGATAGTTTGGCTAACATTAGCTTAGCTCACAGGTAAGTTTGGATTATTTAAGCTCATGTTAGCTTCGCTAACAGGTGATAGTTTGGCTAATGTTAGCTTATGTAAGCTTAGCTCACAGGTGACAGTTTGGCTAACTTTAGGTTATGTTAGCTTAGCTCACAGGTGACAGTTTGGCTGAAGTTAGCTTACCTCACAGGTGAGTTTGGATGATTTTAGCCCATGTTAGCTTTGCTAATAGGTGATATTTTGGCAAATGTTAGCTGAGCTCACAGGAGACAGTTTGGCTAACTTTAGCTCATGTCAGCTTAGCTCACAGGGGACAGTTTGGCTATTAGCTCAAGCTGTCCCCTTTGAGCTAGCTTAGCTCATGTTAGCTTAGCTCAGCTCATGTTATCTGGGTAACATGAGTTAACGTTTAGGCTAATGTTAGCTCATGTTTGGTTAGCTCACAGGTGACACTTTGGCTAACATGAGCTTATACTAGTTGCTTAGATGTATTGATTGGAACTGTCTGGTCCTGGTTCTGGTCCTGATCCTTGACCTGGTTCTGTCAGACCTACATCGGTCCTGTTCTCATCTCAGTGAACCCGTTCAAACAGCTTCCGTACTTCACAGATCGGGAGGTGGAGCTCTATCAGGGCGCGGTGAGATAATGACCCTTTGACCTTTGACCCCACGTGTTGCTCTATGACATCATTAACTCCGCCCCCTCCACCCTCCAGGCCCAGTATGAGAACCTCCCCCACATCTACGCTCTGGCTGATAACATGTACAGGAACATGATGATTGACAGCGAGAACCAGTGTGTCATCATCAGGTAGGCGGAGCCTCACACTCTTTACCTATGTCATCATCAGGTGGGCGGAGCCTCACACTGTTTACCTGTGAAATTAAACACAGGTGGTTTTGTGTCTTTGTGTCTTTGTGTCTTTGTGTCAGTGGTGAAAGTGGAGCTGGTAAAACAGTAGCAGCTAAATTCATCATGAGTTACGTTTCCAAAGTGTCAGGAGGGGGCGACAGAGTTCAGGTAACTTTAGTTACTTTACTGTCATCATGTTGTTACCATGGTTACTGTTACTGATGTGTGTGTGTGTGTGTGTGTGTGTGTGTGCAGCATGTCAAAGACATCATCCTACAGTCCAACCCCCTACTGGAGGCGTTTGGTAACGCAAAGACAGTTCGCAACAACAACTCCAGCCGATTTGTGAGTCTGAATGTAAACATGTAAACAAACTAACATGTAAACTAACTAAAATGTAAACACAAACATGTAAATAACTAACATGTAAACTAATATGTAAACACAAACATGTAAACTAACATGTAAACAAACAAACAAGCAAACATGTAAACAAAAACATGTAAACAAATGTACACAAACATGTAAACACAAACATGTAAACTAACATGTAAACAAACATGTAAACTAACTAACATGTAAACAAACATGTAAACTAACTAACATGTAAACTAACATGTAAACTAACATGTAAACAAACATGTAAACAAACATGTAAACTAACTAACATGTAAACTAACATGTAAACACAAACATGTAAACAAACATGTAAACAAAGATGTAAACTAACATGTAAACAAACAAACAAGCAAACATGTAAACAAACATGTAAACTAACATGTAAACACAAAGATGTAAACAAAGATGTAAACAAACATGTAAACTAACATGTAAACAAACATGTTCAGGGTAAATACTTTGAGATCCAGTTCAGTAGGGGCGGAGCTCCTGACGGAGGGAAGATTTCCAACTTCCTGTTGGAGAAAAGTCGAGTTGTTTCCCAGAATTCTGGAGAGAGAAGCTTCCACATCTACTACCAGGTACTGCAAAATATACTGGAACATGTAGTACAGAAGTACTTATAGTGTGACCTCTGCGTGACCTTTGACCTCAGCTGTTAGAGGGGGCGACTGCAGAGCAGAGAGAGAACCTCGGGGTCACGACCCCTGATTACTACAGTTACCTCAACCAATCAGGAACCTTCACTGTGGACGACATGGACGACAGGAAGGAGTTCACTGACACCATGGTCTGTACCTGTCTGTGCCTGTCTGTGTCTGTACCTGTCTGTGTCTGTGTCTGTACCTGTCTGTGTGTGTCTGTCTGTCTGTCTGTCTGTGTCTGTACCTGTCTGTGTGTGTCTGTGTCTGTGTCTGTGTCTCAGTGATGTACCTGTCTGACAGTGATGTACCTGTGTGTCTGTACCTGTCTGTGTCTCAGGAGGCCATGTCTGTGGTTGGTCTGTCAGTAGAGGATCAGGACTCAGTTCTTCAGATCATCGCAGGAATTCTTCATCTGGGAAACATTAACTTCAGAGAAGAGAATAACTACGCTGTGGTGGAGAGTCAGGACTGTGAGTACTGACCACACCCCCTGACCACACCCCTGACCCCTGACCCCTGACCACACCCCTAACCACCTGTCTCTGTGTGTGTGTGTGTGTCAGTCCTGGCGTTCCCAGCGTTCCTGTTAGGAATCCCTCAGGATGGAGTTTGCAGTAAACTAACGAGCAGAGTGATGGACAGTAAATGGGGAGGAAAGAGTGAAACGATCTCTGTGACTTTGAACTGTGAACAAGCTTCATTCACCAGAGACGCTTTGTCTAAAGCTCTGTACTCGAGACTCTTTGACTTCCTGGTGGACGTGAGTTCATACGTTCATCTATTCACACGTTCATCTGTTCATGTGTTCATCTGTTCATGCGTTCATCTGTTCATGCATTCATCTGTTCATGTGTTCACACGTTCATCTGTTCACACGTTCATCTGTTCACTCGTTCATCTGTTCACACGTTCATCTGTTCACTCGTTCATCTGTTCACACGTTCATCTGTTCACGCGTTCATCTGTTCACGCGTTCCTACGTTTACACGTTTACATGTTCACTCGTTCATCTGTTCACTCGTTCATCTGTTCACGCGTTCATCTGTTCATACGTTCATCTGTTCACACGTTCATCTGTTCACTCGTTCATCTGTTCACTCGTTCATCTGTTCACACATTCATCTGTTCATCTGTTCACACGTTCATCTGTTCACGCGTTCATCTGTTCACACGTTCATCTGTTCACGCGTTCATCTGTTCACTCGTTCATCTGTTCACACGTTCATCTGTTCACTCGTTCATCTGTTCACGCGTTCATCTGTTCACGCGTTCATCTGTTCACGCGTTCATCTGTTCACGTGTTCATCTGTTCACTCGTTCATCTGTTCACACGTTCATCTGTTCACACGTTCATCTGTTCACGCGTTCATCTGTTCACGCGTTCATCTGTTCACGCGTTCATCTGTTCATGTGTTCATCTGTTCACTCGTTCATCTGTTCACACGTTCATCTGTTCACACGTTCATCTGTTCACTCGTTCATCTGTTCACACGTTCATCCGTTCACTCGTTCATCCGTTCACACGTTCATCCGTTCACACGTTCATCCGTTCACACGTTCATCTGTTCACGCGTTCATCTGTTCACACGTTCATACGTTTACACGTTTACATGTTCACTCGTTCATCTGTTTACGCGTTCATCTGTTCACACGTTCATCTGTTCACACGTTCATCTGTTCACTCGTTCATCTGTTCACACATTCATCTGTTCATCTGTTCACACGTTCATCTGTTCACGCGTTCATCTGTTCACGCGTTCATCTGTTCACGCGTTCATCTGTTCACGCGTTCATCTGTTCACACGTTCATACGTTTACACGTTTACATGTTCACTCGTTCATCTGTTCACTCGTTCATCTGTTCACACGTTCATCTGTTCACACGTTCATCTGTTCACACGTTCATCTGTTCACTCGTTCATCTGTTCACTCGTTCATCTGTTCACTCGTTCATCTGTTCACACATTCATCTGTTCATCTGTTCACGCGTTCATCTGTTCACGCGTTCATCTGTTCACTCGTTCATCTGTTCACACGTTCATCTGTTCACACGTTCATCTGTTCACGCGTTCATCTGTTCACTCGTTCATCTGTTCACGCGTTCATCTGTTCACTCGTTCATCTGTTCACTCGTTCATCTGTTCACGCGTTCATCTGTTCACGCGTTCATCTGTTCACGCGTTCATCTGTTCACGCGTTCATCTGTTCACTCGTTCATCTGTTCACACGTTTATCTGTTCACTCGTTCATCTGTTCACGCGTTCATCTGTTCACGCGTTCATCTGTTCACACGTTCATCTGTTCACACGTTTACATGTTCACTCGTTCATCTGTTCACTCGTTCATCTGTTCACGCGTTCATCTGTTCACGCGTTCATCTGTTCACTCGTTCATCTGTTCACGCGTTCATCTGTTCACGCGTTCATCTGTTCACTCGTTCATCTGTTCACTCGTTCATCTGTTCACGCGTTCATCTGTTCACTCGTTCATCTGTTCACGCGTTCATCTGTTCACGCGTTCATCTGTTCACTCGTTCATCTGTTCACGCGTTCATCTGTTCACGCGTTCATCTGTTCACTCGTTCATCTGTTCACGCGTTCATCTGTTCACGCGTTCATCTGTTCACTCGTTCATCTGTTCACACGTTCATCTGTTCACTCGTTCATCTGTTCACTCGTTCATCTGTTCACACGTTCATCTGTTCACACGTTCATCTGTTCACGCGTTCATCTGTTCATCTGTTCATCTGTTCATCTGTTCATGTTACAGAGCGTAAACAAAGCGATACAGAAACATCAGGAAGAGTTTAACATCGGAGTGTTGGACATCTATGGATTTGAGATCTTCCAGGTAAGAGGACAGAGGACAGAGGACAGAGGACAGATGTCCTGACGTCTCCTAAATGTCTCTGATGTATTTTTGTGTCTTTCAGAAAAACGGTTTTGAACAATTCTGCATCAACTTTGTGAACGAAAAACTACAACAAATATTTATAGAACTGACACTGAAGGCTGAACAGGTGAGTGTGTGTGTGTGTGTGTGTGTGTGTGTGTGTGTGTGTGTGTGTGAGTGAGTGTGTGAGAGTGTCTGTGTGGGTGTGTGAGTGTGTGTCCTCAGGTGTCCTCAGTTGTCCTCGTGTCCTCACTTGTCTTCATGTCCTCAGGATGAGTATGTCCAGGAGGGAATCAAATGGTCGCCGATCGAGTATTTCAACAACAAAGTGGTTTGTGATCTCATCGAGTCCAAACTGGTGAGTCGACCAATCAGAGACGTGTTTGTGTCCACTGTCCTCACGTCTGTCCTCACGTGTGTCCTCACGTCTGTCCTCACGTGTGTCCTCACGTGTGTCCTCACGTCTGTCCTCACGTCTGTCCTCACGTCTGTCCTCACGTCTGTCCTCACGTCTGTCCTCACGTGTGTCCTCACGTCTGTCCTCACGTCTGTCCTCACGTCTGTCCTCACGTGTGTCCTCACGTGTGTCCTCACACGTGTGTCCTCACGTGTGTCCTCACGTGTGTCCTCATTACCCAGAATCCCGTTGGCATCATGAGTATCCTTGACGACGTGTGTGCTACGATGCACGCTAAAGGAGAAGGAGCCGATCAAACTCTGCTGCAGAAACTTCAGGGACAAATGAACGATCATGAGCACTTCAGCAGCTGGAACAGAGGGTTTGTGGTTCATCACTACGCTGGAAAGGTACAAGTACACAGTCAGTACACACTCATGGTACAAGTACACACTCAAGGTACAAGTACACACTGTACACACTCATGGTACACGTACACAGTCAGTACACACTCAAGGTACAAGTACACACTCAAGGTACAAGTACACACTCAGTACACACTCAAGGTACAAGTACACACTGTACACACTCAAGGTACAAGTACGCACTGTACACACTCAGTACACACTCAAGGTACAAGTACACACTCAGTACACACTCAAGGTACAAGTACACACTGTACACACTCAAGGTACAAGTACGCACTGTACACACTCAGTACACACTCAAGGTACAAGTACACACTCAGTACACCTGTTGTCCACCCTTGTTTCCTCACAGGTGTCCTCTTGTCCTCGTGTCCTCTTGTCCTCACAGGTGTCCTCTTGTCCTCACGGGTGTCCTCGTGTCCTCACAGGTGTCCTCTTGTCCTTGTGTCCTCTTGTCCTCACAGGTGTCCTCTTGTCCTCGTGTCCTCACAGGTGTCCTCTTGTCCTCACAGGTGTCCTCTTGTCCTCACAGGTGTCCTCTTGTCCTCACAGGTGTCCTCTTGTCCTCGTGTCCTCACAGGTGTCCTCTTGTCCTCACAGGTGTCCTCGTGTCCTCTTGTCCTCACAGGTGTCCTCTTGTCCTCACAGGTGTCCTATGACGTCGTTGGCTTCTGTGAGAGAAACAGAGACGTTTTGTTTAATGACATCATCGAGCTGATGCAGAGCAGCGAATAGTAAGTAAACTCCGCCCCCACACACTCAGGACATACCTCCACACGCTCAGGACACACCTCCACACACTCAGGACATACCTCCACACGCTCAGGACACACCTCCACACGCTCAGGACACACCTCCACACGCTCAGGACACACCTCCACACGCTCAGGACACACCTCCACACGCTCAGGACATACCTCCACACACTCAGGACACACCTCCACACACTCAGGACACACCTCCACACGCTCAGGACACACCTCCACACACTCAGGACACACCTCCACACGCTCAGGACACACCTCCACACGCTCAGGACACACCTCCACACACTCAGGACACACCTCCACACACTCAGGACACACCTCCACACACTCAGGACACACCTCCACACACTCAGGACACACCTCCACACACCTGGGACACACCTCCACACACTCAGGACACACCTCCACATGCTCAGGACACACCTCCACACATTCAGGACACCCCCCCCCCCCCCCCCCCCCACACACACACTCAGGACACACCTCCACACACTCAGGACACACCTCCACACACTCAGGACACACCTCCACAGTGAGCACACGTACACTGACAGTGAGGACATGTCTTCTGTCTCAGTCCGTTCATCAAAGCTTTATTTCCTGAAAACCTGGAGGCAGAGAAAAGAGGGCGTCCGAGCACAGCGAGCAGCAAGATCAAGGTGAGAGAGAGAGAGAGAGAGAGAGAGGTGTTGATTGACAGGTGGTGGTGTCTGGTATGACAGTAGCTCCGCCCCTTCCTGCAGAAACAAGCCAACACTCTGGTGCAGACGCTGATGAAGTGCACACCTCACTACATCCGCTGCATCAAACCCAACGAGACCAAGCGTCCTCGGGACTGGGAGGACGAGCGCGTCCGCCACCAGGTGGAGTACCTGGGTCTGCGCGAGAACATCCGTGTCCGCCGCGCCGGCTACGCCTACAGGCGGCTCTTCAGCAAGTTCCTGCAGAGGTCAGAGGTCAAACACCCGCCGGGCACCGCGCGGTCGTTTCAGCCGTCGTCCTGGTAACCGTGTTGTCGCCCCGCAGGTACGCCATCCTGACCAAAGAGACGTGGCCTCGCTGGAGAGGGGACGAGCGCCAGGGGGTCCTGCACCTCCTCAACTCCGTCCACATGGACCAGGACCAGTTCCAGCTGGGCAAGACCAAAGTCTTCATCAAAGCCCCAGAATCAGTACGAGACCCACAGAGAACCCACAGAGAACCAGAGTCTCAGACTGGTCCTCAGAAACAGGGGAACATGAACCCACTTCAGTTGAGCAGATCCTGATCCTGATCCTGATCCTGATCCGTGTTTTCTCTGCAGCTCTTCTTGCTGGAGGAGATGAGGGAGAGGAAGTACAACGGTTACGCTCGGGTCATCCAGAAGGCCTGGCGTAAACACATCGCTGTCCGCAAGTACGTCAAGATGAGAGAGGAAGGTAAGACCTGAGACCTGAGACCACGTCCTGGTCTGTGTCCTCGTCCTGGTCTTTGTCCTCGTCCTCGTCTTCGTTCTTACGAAGTCACGTCGTTCTCTTGCAGCGTCCGACGTCCTCCTGAACAAGAAAGAACGACGCAGAAACAGCATCAATCGTAACTTTGTGGGCGACTACATCGGGACGGACGAACATCCGGAGATCAGGCAGTTTGTCGGCCGACGGGAGAGGATCGACTTCGCTGACGTGGTCCTGAAATACGATCGCAAGTTCAGGGTAAGGCCAGAGTCCAGAGACCAGAGACCTGGTTTCAGCAGGGTCTGAACTCGTCCTTGTGTCTCACAGAGCGTCAAACGAGACCTGATCCTGACCCCGAAGTTCCTGTACCTGATTGGCCGAGAGAAGGTGAAACAGGGTCCAGATAAAGGCCAGATCCAGGAAGTCCTCAAGAGGAAGATCGAGCTCAACAAGATCCAGTCCGTCTCCCTCAGGTACGCCAAGACCAGGTTTAGCACCAGTACCAGCACTAGAATGAGGACCTAAACCAGAACTAGAGTCAGAATCAGAATGTCATGAATTAAAATAAGGATCAGAACTTAAACCAGGACCGGATTCATGTCTGAACCTGAACCTGGATCCGTCTTCCGTGTGTTTTTCAGCACTCTGCAGGACGACTTCTTCATCGTCCACGAGGACGAGTACGACAGCGTCCTTCAGAGCGTCTTCAAGACCGAGTTCCTCAGTCTGCTCGTCAAACGCCATCAGGAGAAAGTCCAGAAGAAGCTGCCGCTCAAATTCAACAACCTGTGAGTCTGATCCTGATCCTGATCCAGATCCTGAGTCTGAGTCTGAGTCTGAGTCTGAGTCTGAGTCTGAGTCTGATCCAGATCCAGATCCTGAGTCTGAGTCTGAGTCTGATCCAGATCCTGAGTCTGATCCCGATCTTGATCCCGATCTTGATCCCGATCTTGATCCCGATCTTGATCCCAATCTAGATCCCGATCTAGATCCAGATCATGAGTCTGATCCTGATCCTGATCCTGATCCTGATCCAGATCCTGATCCAGGTCTGAACATCTAAAGGTCTGAACCTCTTCTCTGTCTCCAGTCTGGAGTATAAGGTGAAGAAGGGCGGCTGGGGTCCGTTCAGCTCTGCAGGATCCAGACAGATCCAGTTCCATGAGGGTCAGGGGGACGAGGCGGTCCTGAAGCCCAGTGGGAAGGTTCTGCAGGTCTCTGTTGGACCAGGTCTGCCCAAGAACTCACGTAAGTCCTGATTCAGTTTGTGTGTGTGTGTGTGTGTGTGTGTGTGTGTGGCTCCGCCCCCTCACTTCCTGTCTGATCTGCAGGACCAACCAGGAAGGACAACAGGAAGAGTCGCTACATGGGCGTGCAGGCTCCGCCCACCAGCCAGTACGACTCAGGTAACTTTGAGGTGATTCTTCATCAGCTGATGTTTTCAAACGTCACCTGATTCTTTCTTTTGTTTCCTTAGGCTCTCGTTACAGAGGGGGCGGAGCTCCCAGAGGTGGCCCCTCCTCCAGAGGCTCCCTGCTGAGGCAACAGTCCAGCATGGAGCAGCCCAGTCTGCCCCGCCTCCAGAGCCAGCGTCGCCATGACGACCACGCCCACAAACACCACGACATGGGCTTCATGGGCGTTCCTGAGCAGGGAGCTGCAGGGTAATCTAAACCAGGTTAACACTGGGTTAACTAGAGTAACCAGGTTAACACCAGGTTAACTAGAGTAACCAGGTTAACACCAGGTTAACTAGAGTAACCAGGTTAACACCGGGTTAACTAGAGTAAACCAGGTTAACACCGGGTTAACTAGAGTAACCAGGTTAACCGGTGTGCTGTGGTCAGAGGAGGTGGAGTCTGTTGTAACAGCTGTGTTTTGTTGCAGGCTGCAGAGGAGGCGGTCTAAGGAGGTTAAGCCCCTCCCAGGAGCAGGTCGACCTAAACCCGCCCCCAAACCCAAACCTCGCAGTCCTCAGTGTAAAGCTCTTTATGCTTATGACGCTCAGGACACTGATGAACTGAGCTTTAACGCTGATGATGTCATCGACATACTCACTCAAGGTACTTCTACTACTACATGTACTACATATACTACATGTACTACATATACTATTACACGTGTACTACTGTTAATAAACTGTCTCTGTGTCCTCAGATCCTTCAGGATGGTGGTTTGGTCGACTCCGTGGCAGAGAGGGAATGTTTCCTGGAAACTATGTGGAGAAGCTGTAGACCTGACCTCTGACCTCTGACCCTAGGTCACATCTGACCTCTGACCCCAGGTCACCTCTGACTTCTGACCTCTGACCCTAGGTCACCTCTGACCTCTGACCCTTACTTTTAATGTCCCCATGTGACTTTAGCTAACATCAGTGTTACCATGGAAACAGTCATTTCCCTACAGGCCACAGTAGGTATTACAGACAGACACACACACACACAGACACAGACACAGACACAGACAGGTACAGACACAGACACAGACACAGACACAGACAGGTACAGACACAGACACAGACACAGACACAGACAGGTACAGACACAGACACAGACACAGACACAGACAGGTACAGACAGTTGATTGTCGTTGATGAAAATTCTAAACTACTGAACGAATAAAAAATAAACTGTTTTTATTTACATCAAAGATTCTGTTTATTCACTGTGATTTAACAAGGACACATCTGTCCTTAGACCCTCTGTCCTTAGACCATCTGTCCTTAGACCATCTGTCCTTAGACCATCTGTCCTTATACCCTCTGTCCTTAGACCATCTGTCCTTAGACCATCTGTCCTTAGACCTCTGTCCTTAGACCCTCTATCCTTAGTCCATCTGTCCTTAGACCTCTGTCCTTAGACCTCTGTCCTTAGACCTCTGTCCTTAGACCATCTGTCCTTAGACCTCTGTCCTTAGTCCCTCTGTCCTTAGACCCTCTGTCCTTAGACCTCTGTCCTTAGACCCTCTGTCCTTAGACCTCTGTCCTTAGTCCCTCTGTCCTTAGACCTCTGTCCTTAGACCCTCTGTCCTTAGACCATCTGTCCTTAGACCTCTGTCCTTAGTCCCTCTGTCCTTAGACCCTCTGTCCTTAGACCTCTGTCCTTAGACCCTCTGTCCTTAGACCCTCTGTCCTTAGACCTCTGTCCTTAGACCATCTGTCCTTAGACCTCTGTCCTTAGTCCCTTTGTCCTTAGACCTCTGTCCTTGTTTATGTTCATCTCATCATTCAGTCTAAATAAACAAACTCCATTACCCAGAGTTCTGTGCTTCAAATACAGGTATTTTAATCACGTTGTCAACATTATTTACTTGGTTTTAGTCGAGTATAAAGTGCCTTAAAGTACAAGTATGTTAAAGTTACTGTGAATGAATGAAAAGAGTAAAAGTACATACCAATATACATAACAAAGTATTTGTACTTTGTTATGTATATTGCTTTTACATGTATTGATTTATTTCGATCATAAATGCTTTTATTGTGAAGGGTCCATATCAAAACAAGCACTTTGGTGTGATGTCACGAGCTCATTGTCACGTGTTCATGCTGCGTTCACGTCACGAAACATGTCCGACGTTGAGTTACGTCCCTGAACGCGTCACGACCTTTAACCCGCCGCCATGTCACTGACTGTCACGTGGTACGAGAGCGCGAGAGAACCGGAACATGGAGGAGTTTCTGAGGAACTGTCGAACTGCGCTGGTAACACACACACACACACACACACACAGACACAGACATACACACACACACACCCCCCCCAACACACACACACACACAGGCGCGCGCGACACACACACAGACACGCGCAACACACACGCGCACACACACAGACACGCAGACTCACACACGCGCACGGACACAGACACACGTGCGCGCGCACACTCGAACATGTGACTCATTATTTTCTCTTGTAACACGGAGTCATGTTTACGTGTATTTTATTGTGAAGGATTGATCTGTCACACGTCACTTCCTGTAGGCGGGCTCTGAACGGCCCGGTTCACGGTACCACGTGGTTCTGGGAAACGAGGCCTGTGACGTGGACTCCATGGTGTCTGCGATGGCCTACGCCTACTTCCTGTCCAAGGTCAGAATCTGGCGAACACTTCCTGTTGGTTTTTCACATTAAAAGCCTGTGAGTGATCTAAATAAAAGTGTTTTTATGAAGATCATTGATGAAGGGGCGTGGCTAAAGACGACTATGACACAAAACAGCATCTCCTGGTGGTGATGATGATGATGGTGATGATGGTGATGAAGATGAAGATGATGATGATGATGTTGATGAAGATGATGATGATGATGGTGATGGTGATGAAGATGATGATGATGGTGATGATGATGATGATGATGATGATGATGGTGATGATGGTGATGATGATGGTGATGATGAAGATGATGGTGATGAAGATGATGATGGTGATGGTGATGATGGTGAAGATGATGATGATGATGATGATGGTGATGATGATGAAGATGATGATGATGGTGATGATGGTGATGATGATGATGAAGATGATGATGATGGTGATGATGGTGATGATGATGGTGATGATGGTGAAGGTGAAGACTCTCTCTCTCTCTCTCTCTCTCTCTCTCTCTCTCTCTCTCTCTCTCTCAGTGCAGTGGCGTGCTCGCTCTCCCTCTGATGAACATCCACAGTGATGACCTCACTCTTCGCTCTGATAACCACTTCCTGTTGCGTCAGAGCGGTGTGTCATGTGACCTCCTGACCTTCAGGGACCAGCTGGACCTGAGGAGTCTGTACAGAGAAGGTCGCCTGACGCTGACCCTGGTGGACCACAACGTCCTGTCCAGGTGCACACACAGGAAGTGACGTCATCAGCCGAGGGCCAATCAGAGGAGAGCGTCTCGCTCACGCCTGTGTGTCTGTGTGCTGCAGTTCAGACAGTGACCTGGAGGGGGCAGTGGTGGAGGTGATTGACCATCACCAGCTGGAGAGGAAGCCGTCGCCGTCCTGTCCTGTTACCGTGGAAACGGTGGGCTCCTGCGCGACCTTAGTAACAGAACGCATCGTCAAGGAAGCGCCGCACATCCTGGACCTGCAGCTCGCCCAACTGCTCTACGGTGAGAGAGGGGGGGTGTGTATATATATATATGTGTGTATATATACATGTGTATATACACACATATATATATTTTCAACAGATTCTTGTTCAGGGCGATGCTGACTATTATGACGGTGAATTTCAAGTCATTCTGAGACTTTATATATATGTGTGTGTGTGTGTGTGTGTGTGCAGCTGCAGTGGTGTTGGACTGTGTGAATATGGCGCCCTCTGCAGGTAAAGTCACTCCTAAAGACAGTCAGTATGCTGCTGTGTTGGAGAGTCGTTTCCCCGCTCTGCCACCGAGGGGCGCTCTCTTCACTGCTCTGCAGAACGCCAAGTTTGACGTCTCAGGTGAGGACACATGCAGTACTCATGTCAGTATTTGTCAGTATTTGTCCTCAGGTGCAGTACTAATGTCAGTATTTGTCAGTATTTGTCCTCAGGTGCAGTACTAATGTCAGTATTTGTCAGTATTTGTCCTCAGGTGCAGTACTCATGTCAGTATTTGTCCTCAGGTCTGGACACTGGACAGATGTTGTTGAAGGACATGAAAGTCGTCTCAGGAAGTTTGCGTCTCGCTGTCTCTGTCCTCTACATCACACTGGAGGTCAGTACTACACTGTACTACACAGTACTACACTGTACTACACAGTACTACACTGTACTACACAGTACTACACCGTACTACACAGTACTACACTGTACTACACAGTACTACACAGTACTACACTGTACTACACTGTACTACACTGTACTACACAGTATTACACAGTACTACACAGTACTACACCGTACTACACAGTACTACACTGTACTACACAGTACTACACTGTACTACACTGTACTACACTGTACTACACAGTATTACACAGTACTACACAGTACTACACCGTACTACACAGTACTATACTGTACTACACACTGCTGTATATGTGTGTGTGTGTGTGTGTCAGGAGTTCCTGCAGGGGGCGGAGCTGGAGGCGGAGCTTTCAGCGTTCTGTCAAAAGCTTGGATTTGATTTGCTGCTGATGATGACCATCTCCTTCACTGAGAGCCAAGAGCCAATCAGAGAGCTCGCTGTGTTCAGCCACAGCGCCACCTGCAGTCAGCAGGTACAACTACACACACACACACACTGAGGGGGCGGAGCTACGTCCAGTTCTTATAATCCGTCCAATGGGTTTCTCTCCACAGGTGAGCCACTTCCTGGAAGAGGCTCGTAGCCCCGCCCTCAACCTCCGTCCAATCAGCAGCCCCCACCCTCACGTCACAGCCTATCATCAAGGTGCGTGTTCATGTTTCCACGGTAACCAGCGTCGTCTCCACAGGTCAAAGGTCACTGTGACATCATCAGCTTTCTCTCCTTCAGGAAACGCCGTGGCGTCCCGTAAGAAGCTCCTCCCCCTCGTCAAAGACTTCCTGAAGCAGCTGGACGGAGACGGCGAGGGGGCGGAGTCAAGTGTTCCTCCCACACCCATGAACAGTCTGGTGGAGGGTTGCCCTCTAGATGGCGCTCTGCCCCACATCAGCGCTCAGGACCTGGTAGACAAGGTCAACAAGATGGCCGACAGAGAGTGGGAGGAGCCTGACCTCTGACCTCTCAGATGTCGGTAAGATCTGTGCCAGTGGGCGGAGCCTCTGTCCGTCACCATGGAGAGGCTTTTATTGTGAAAGAGGAAGTGTTTTCAGAATAAAGTGAAGAAAAGAAATGATCAGAGTTTTTATTTCAATAAAAATCTGATGATTGATCAGAGAGGAGGAGGGGGAGGAGTCAGAGGTCAAAGGGGAGGAGTCTGTGTGTGTGTGTGTGTGAATGTTGACAGACCTGTATCACAGCAGCTGAGCGTCGACCAATCAGACGACAGCTCTGCTCTGTAATGTTGATCAACCTGTTGAGCAGAGAGAGAGAGGGCGAGAGAGAGGGCGAGTCTCATAGAGACACAGAGAGAGAGAGAGAGAGAGAGAGAGAGTGGGCGAGTCTCATAGACACACACAGAGAGAGAGAGAGGAAGCAGCTCAGAACACAGTGTGACATCATCGTGACATCATGAGTGGACACACGGACAGGTAAGACTGACCTGTGTGTGTGTGTGTGTGTGTGTGTGTGTGTGTGGGACTCTGTGTGTGTGTGTGTGTGTGTGAGTGAGTGTGTGTGTGTGTAAGTGAGTGTGTGTACTCTCTGTACTCTGTGAGTGAGTGTGTGTGTATGTGTACTCTACTTTGTGTGTATGGTGTGTGTGTGTGTGTGGTTAGTGTGTGTGTGTGTGTGTGGTTAGTGTGTGTTACATATATATTTATATTCTTACATTCTGGCTACTTTCTTATTTACTAATTTACAAACTTACTTTTATTTAAATCAGAACTTTATTCCAGTCAAACCCTGAAGGCAACACTGAAACATGACTCCTCCCCTTTCTGTCCTTTACCTGTGACCTGAAAACACACACACACACACACACACACACACAGGTGTGGTCACCTGACAACAAATAGGAACAACAGAGCCCCGCCCCCTTCACCAGCTCAGGTGTCAGTCATCAGACTGGTCAAACCTGTGTGTGTGTGTGTGTGTGTGTGTGTGTGTGTGCGATGATGATGAAGATGATGATGATGAAGATGATGGTGATGATGATGATGATGATGATGATGATGATGATGATGGTGATGAAGATGATGATGATGATGAAGATGATGAAGATGATGATGATGATGATGATGGTGATGATGAAGATGATGATGATGAAGATGATGATGATGATGAAGATGACAATGACGGTGATGATGATGATGAAGATGATGATGATGATGAAGATGATGATGATGATGATGATGATGATGATGATGATGATGATGATGATGGTGATGATGATGATGATGATGAAGATGATGATGATGATGGTGATGATGAAGATGAAGATGATGATGATGATGATGGTGATGGTGATGATGAAGACCTCATGATGATGATGAAGATGATGTGATGATGATGATGATGGAGATGATGATGATGAAGATGATGATGATGATGGTGATGGTGATGATGATGATGATGGTGATGATGATGATGATGATGATGATGAAGATGAAGATGAAGATGATGATGATGATGATGATGATGATGATGGTGATGATGATGATGATGATGATGGTGATGATGATGATGATGATGATGATGATGATGGTGATGATGATGATGATGGTGATGATGATGATGATGATGGTGATGATGATGGTGATGATGATGATGGTGATGATGATGATGATGATGGTGATGATGATGATGATGATGATTGACAGGTCTCCTGAAGAACCAGATTCTCCAAACATCCAGGACCTTGAGCTCAGAGAGGAGTGGCAGGACGACGGCTTTCCCAGGTCTGACCTTTGACCTCTGACTCTGGAAAACATGCTTCTCAAAGTGTGGGGTGTGTGTGTGTGTGTGTGTGTGTGTGTGTGTGTGTGTGTGTGTGTGTGTGTGTGTGTGAGTATTGATGGATGAGTTGAAGCTAACAGACTTTAGACTAAAAACAACTCAAAGTCGCAGCTGCTGTCACTCTAAGGATTGTGGGTAATCATTGACTCTGTGTTGCTGTGGCGACAGTGTGTCTCTGTGTGTGTTGAATGATGAATGTGTGTGTGTTGACACAGGCCCCTCCCAGAGGATTGTGGGAGTCCAGAGGCCGACAGCCAATCAGAAGGTAGGACAGTTAAACCCTTCAATTCAAAATGAATGAAATGAAAAAACAATAAAAAATGTCCCCGCCCCCTATTCCCCCGTGTAGCTCCGCCCACCACCCTGACTCTCTCAGGTATGGCTGTGGGAGGAGCTAAGAAGCGCCTGGTGGCGCCCTCTCTCAGCCTGACGCTGAATCGCACAAATTCTCAAGATCCGAGCGCCGACGGTTTCTCTGCTGCAGCTTTGTCAGCGACGCACGACGACAACGACACTGATCTTCATTCACTGGACATTAATCTGGAAGCTCTAGAGACGCCTTCAGGGAGTGAGACAGGAACAATACCTGATAACAACGATCTGGAGTGGGACGGTCTGTCTCCTTGTTGTTGTTGTCTTTTTGTTTCGTTGTTGTCTTTTTGTCTCGATGTTTTTGTCTTTTTGTCTCATTGTTGTTGTCTTTTTGTCTCATTGTTGTTGTTGTTGTCTTTTTGTCTCATTGTTGTTGTCTTTTTGTCTTGTTGTTGTCTTTTTGTTTCGTTGTTGTCTTTTTGTCTCGTTGTTGTCTTTTCGTCTCGTTGTTGTCTTTTTGTCTCGTTGTCTTTTTGTCTCGTTGTCTTTTTTGTCTTGTTGTCTTTTTGTCTCGTTGTTTTTGTCTTTTTGTCTCATTGTTGTTGTCTTTTTGTCTCATTGTTGTTGTTGTCTTTTTGTCTCATTGTTGTTGCTTTTTTTGTCTCGTTGTTGTTGTCTTTTTGTCTCGTTGTTCTCTTTTTGTCTCTTGTTGTCTTTTTGTCTCGTTGTTGTTGTTGTTGTTGTCTTTTTGTCTCGTTGTTGTATTTTTGTCTCCTTGTTGTTTGTCTTTTTGTCTCGTTGTTGTTTGTCTTTTTGTCTCGTTGTTGTATTTTTGTCTCCTTGTTGTTGTCTTTTTGTCTTGTTGTTGATGTCTTTTTGTCTCGTTGTGTTTTTGTCTCGACGTTGTATTTTTGTCTCATTGTTGTTGTTGTTGTCTTTTTGTCTCATTGTTGTTGTCTTTTTGTCTTGTTGTTGTCTTTTTGTTTCGTTGTTGTCTTTTTGTCTCGTTGTTGTCTTTTCGTCTCGTTGTTGTCTTTTTGTCTCGTTGTCTTTTTGTCTCGTTGTCTTTTTTGTCTTGTTGTCTTTTTGTCTCGTTGTTTTTGTCTTTTTGTCTCATTGTTGTTGTCTTTTTGTCTCATTGTTGTTGTTGTCTTTTTGTCTCATTGTTGTTGCTTTTTTTGTCTCGTTGTTGTTGTCTTTTTGTCTCGTTGTTCTCTTTTTGTCTCTTGTTGTCTTTTTGTCTCGTTGTTGTTGTTGTTGTTGTCTTTTTGTCTCGTTGTTGTATTTTTGTCTCCTTGTTGTTTGTCTTTTTGTCTCGTTGTTGTTTGTCTTTTTGTCTCGTTGTTGTATTTTTGTCTCCTTGTTGTTGTCTTTTTGTCTTGTTGTTGATGTCTTTTTGTCTCGTTGTGTTTTTGTCTCGACGTTGTATTTTTGTCTCATTGTTGTTGTTGTTGTCTTTTTGTCTCATTGTTGTTGTCTTTTTGTCTTGTTGTTGTCTTTTTGTTTCGTTGTTGTCTTTTTGTCTCGTTGTTGTCTTTTCGTCTCGTTGTTGTCTTTTTGTCTCGTTGTCTTTTTGTCTCGTTGTCTTTTTTGTCTTGTTGTCTTTTTGTCTCGTTGTTTTTGTCTTTTTGTCTCATTGTTGTTGTCTTTTTGTCTCATTGTTGTTGTTGTCTTTTTGTCTCATTGTTGTTGCTTTTTTTGTCTCGTTGTTGTTGTCTTTTTGTCTCGTTGTTCTCTTTTTGTCTCTTGTTGTCTTTTTGTCTCGTTGTTGTTGTTGTTGTCTTTTTGTCTCGTTGTTGTTTGTCTTTTTGTCTCGTTGTTGTATTTTTGTCTCCTTGTTGTTTGTCTTTTTGTCTCGTTGTTGTTTGTCTTTTTGTCTCGTTGTTGTATTTTTGTCTCCTTGTTGTTGTCTTTTTGTCTTGTTGTTGATGTCTTTTTGTCTCGTTGTGTTTTTGTCTCGACGTTGTCTTTTTGTCTCATTGTTGTTGTTGTTGTTGTTGTTTGTAAACACTGTGACCATGTGACTTCTGCTCGGTAGATGACCTCCCCCGTGTGGGAAGGGGCGGGGCTGTGGGCGTGGTCAGAAGCCCAGTGGAGCAGCCTGAGAGTTTCCTGGGTCTGGACCAGGTGGACAGCAGGGGGCGCCGCTGGAGGACGTTCAGCGTTCAGGGACACGAGTACAGCGTGGACATGAGCGTCCTGGAGCCGTACCTGCAGGTCCTGTCCCACGGAGGTCAGAGGTCAAATACAGCATCAGGTCAACCCCTAACTCCTCCCCCTTAGTGACATCACACTGTGACTCTCTGATTGGTCGTCAGGTTACTATGGAGACGGGATGAACGCCATCATCCTCTTCACTTCCTGTTACCTGCCGGAAAACACGGTGGACAACTATGAGTATGTGATGGACAATCTGTTCAGGTGAGGACACCTGTCTCTGTCTGTCTCTGTCTGTCCCTCAGGTACATGGTGGGGACATTGGACCTCATGGTCTCTGAGGACAGATGTGTCTCACAGTGTCTCTGTCTGTCCCTCAGGTACATGGTGGGGACATTGGACCTCATGGTCTCTGAGGACACATGTGTCTCACAGTGTCTCTGTCTGTCCCTCAGGTACATGGTGGGGACATTGGACCTCATGGTCTCTGAGGACACATGTGTCTCACAGTGTCTCTGTCTGTCCCTCAGGTACATGGTGGGGACATTGGACCTCATGGTCTCTGAGGACACATGTGTCTCACAGTGTCTCTGTCTGTCCCTCAGGTACATGGTGGGGACATTGGACCTCATGGTCTCTGAGGACACATGTGTCTCACAGTGTCTCTGTCTGTCCCTCAGGTACATGGTGGGGACATTGGACCTCATGGTCTCTGAGGACACATGTGTCTCACAGTGTCTCTGTCTGTCCCTCAGGTACATGGTGGGGACATTGGACCTCATGGTCTCTGAGGACACATGTGTCTCACAGTGTCTCTGTCTGTCCCTCAGGTACATGGTGGGGACATTGGACCTCATGGTCTCTGAGGACACATGTGTCTCACAGTGTCTCTGTCTGTCCCTCAGGTACATGGTGGGGACATTGGACCTCATGGTCTCTGAGGACACATGTGTCTCACAGTGTCTCTGTCTGTCCCTCAGGTACATGGTGGGGACATTGGACCTCATGGTCTCTGAGGACACATGTGTCTCACAGTGTCTCTGTCTGTCCCTCAGGTACATGGTGGGGACATTGGACCTCATGGTCTCTGAGGACACATGTGTCTCACAGTGTCTCTGTCTGTCCCTCAGGTACATGGTGGGGACATTGGACCTCATGGTCTCTGAGGACACATGTGTCTCACAGTGTCTCTGTCTGTCCCTCAGGTACATGGTGGGGACATTGGACCTCATGGTCTCTGAGGACAGATGTGTCTCACAGTGTCTCTGTCTGTCCCTCAGGTACATGGTGGGGACATTGGACCTCATGGTCTCTGAGGACACATGTGTCTCACAGTGTCTCTGTCTGTCCCTCAGGTACATGGTGGGGACATTGGACCTCATGGTCTCTGAGGACACATGTGTCTCACAGTGTCTCTGTCTGTCCCTCAGGTACATGGTGGGGACATTGGACCTCATGGTCTCTGAGGACACATGTGTCTCACAGTGTCTCTGTCTGTCCCTCAGGTACATGGTGGGGACATTGGACCTCATGGTCTCTGAGGACACATGTGTCTCACAGTGTCTCTGTCTGTCCCTCAGGTACATGGTGGGGACATTGGACCTCATGGTCTCTGAGGACACATGTGTCTCACAGTGTCTCTGTCTGTCCCTCAGGTACATGGTGGGGACATTGGACCTCATGGTCTCTGAGGACACATGTGTCTCACAGTGTCTCTGTCTGTCCCTCAGGTACATGGTGGGGACATTGGACCTCATGGTCTCTGAGGACACATGTGTCTCACAGTGTCTCTGTCTGTCCCTCAGGTACATGGTGGGGACATTGGACCTCATGGTCTCTGAGGACACGTGTCTCACAGTGTCTCTGTCTGTCCCTCAGGTACATGGTGGGGACATTGGACCTCATGGTCTCTGAGGACACATGTGTCTCACAGTGTCTCTGTCTGTCCCTCAGGTACATGGTGGGGACATTGGACCTCATGGTCTCTGAGGACACATGTGTCTCGTTGTTGTCTTTTTGTCTCATTGTTGTTGCTTTTTTTGTCTCGTTGTTGTTGTCTTTTTGTCTCGTTGTTCTCTTTTTGTCTCTTGTTGTCTTTTTGTCTCGTTGTTGTTGTTGTTGTCTTTTTGTCTCGTTGTTGTTTGTCTTTTTGTCTCGTTGTTGTATTTTTGTCTCCTTGTTGTTTGTCTTTTTGTCTCGTTGTTGTTTGTCTTTTTGTCTCGTTGTTGTATTTTTGTCTCCTTGTTGTTGTCTTTTTGTCTTGTTGTTGATGTCTTTTTGTCTCGTTGTGTTTTTGTCTCGACGTTGTCTTTTTGTCTCATTGTTGTTGTTGTTGTTGTTGTTTGTAAACACTGTGACCATGTGACTTCTGCTCGGTAGATGACCTCCCCCGTGTGGGAAGGGGCGGGGCTGTGGGCGTGGTCAGAAGCCCAGTGGAGCAGCCTGAGAGTTTCCTGGGTCTGGACCAGGTGGACAGCAGGGGGCGCCGCTGGAGGACGTTCAGCGTTCAGGGACACGAGTACAGCGTGGACATGAGCGTCCTGGAGCCGTACCTGCAGGTCCTGTCCCACGGAGGTCAGAGGTCAAATACAGCATCAGGTCAACCCCTAACTCCTCCCCCTTAGTGACATCACACTGTGACTCTCTGATTGGTCGTCAGGTTACTATGGAGACGGGATGAACGCCATCATCCTCTTCACTTCCTGTTACCTGCCGGAAAACACGGTGGACAACTATGAGTATGTGATGGACAATCTGTTCAGGTGAGGACACCTGTCTCTGTCTGTCTCTGTCTGTCCCTCAGGTACATGGTGGGGACATTGGACCTCATGGTCTCTGAGGACAGATGTGTCTCACAGTGTCTCTGTCTGTCCCTCAGGTACATGGTGGGGACATTGGACCTCATGGTCTCTGAGGACACATGTGTCTCACAGTGTCTCTGTCTGTCCCTCAGGTACATGGTGGGGACATTGGACCTCATGGTCTCTGAGGACACATGTGTCTCACAGTGTCTCTGTCTGTCCCTCAGGTACATGGTGGGGACATTGGACCTCATGGTCTCTGAGGACACATGTGTCTCACAGTGTCTCTGTCTGTCCCTCAGGTACATGGTGGGGACATTGGACCTCATGGTCTCTGAGGACACATGTGTCTCACAGTGTCTCTGTCTGTCCCTCAGGTACATGGTGGGGACATTGGACCTCATGGTCTCTGAGGACACATGTGTCTCACAGTGTCTCTGTCTGTCCCTCAGGTACATGGTGGGGACATTGGACCTCATGGTCTCTGAGGACACATGTGTCTCACAGTGTCTCTGTCTGTCCCTCAGGTACATGGTGGGGACATTGGACCTCATGGTCTCTGAGGACACATGTGTCTCACAGTGTCTCTGTCTGTCCCTCAGGTACATGGTGGGGACATTGGACCTCATGGTCTCTGAGGACACATGTGTCTCACAGTGTCTCTGTCTGTCCCTCAGGTACATGGTGGGGACATTGGACCTCATGGTCTCTGAGGACACATGTGTCTCACAGTGTCTCTGTCTGTCCCTCAGGTACATGGTGGGGACATTGGACCTCATGGTCTCTGAGGACACATGTGTCTCACAGTGTCTCTGTCTGTCCCTCAGGTACATGGTGGGGACATTGGACCTCATGGTCTCTGAGGACACATGTGTCTCACAGTGTCTCTGTCTGTCCCTCAGGTACATGGTGGGGACATTGGACCTCATGGTCTCTGAGGACAGATGTGTCTCACAGTGTCTCTGTCTGTCCCTCAGGTACATGGTGGGGACATTGGACCTCATGGTCTCTGAGGACACATGTGTCTCACAGTGTCTCTGTCTGTCCCTCAGGTACATGGTGGGGACATTGGACCTCATGGTCTCTGAGGACACATGTGTCTCACAGTGTCTCTGTCTGTCCCTCAGGTACATGGTGGGGACATTGGACCTCATGGTCTCTGAGGACACATGTGTCTCACAGTGTCTCTGTCTGTCCCTCAGGTACATGGTGGGGACATTGGACCTCATGGTCTCTGAGGACACATGTGTCTCACAGTGTCTCTGTCTGTCCCTCAGGTACATGGTGGGGACATTGGACCTCATGGTCTCTGAGGACACATGTGTCTCACAGTGTCTCTGTCTGTCCCTCAGGTACATGGTGGGGACATTGGACCTCATGGTCTCTGAGGACACATGTGTCTCACAGTGTCTCTGTCTGTCCCTCAGGTACATGGTGGGGACATTGGACCTCATGGTCTCTGAGGACACATGTGTCTCACAGTGTCTCTGTCTGTCCCTCAGGTACATGGTGGGGACATTGGACCTCATGGTCTCTGAGGACACGTGTCTCACAGTGTCTCTGTCTGTCCCTCAGGTACATGGTGGGGACATTGGACCTCATGGTCTCTGAGGACACATGTGTCTCACAGTGTCTCTGTCTGTCCCTCAGGTACATGGTGGGGACATTGGACCTCATGGTCTCTGAGGACACATGTGTCTCACAGTGTCTCTGTCTGTCCCTCAGGTACATGGTGGGGACATTGGACCTCATGGTCTCTGAGGACACATGTGTCTCACAGTGTCTCTGTCTGTCCCTCAGGTACATGGTGGGGACATTGGACCTCATGGTCTCTGAGGACACGTGTCTCACAGTGTCTCTGTCTGTCCCTCAGGTACATGGTGGGGACATTGGACCTCATGGTCTCTGAGGACACATGTGTCTCACAGTGTCTCTGTCTGTCCCTCAGGTACATGGTGGGGACATTGGACCTCATGGTCTCTGAGGACACATGTGTCTCACAGTGTCTCTGTCTGTCCCTCAGGTACATGGTGGGGACATTGGACCTCATGGTCTCTGAGGACACATGTGTCTCACAGTGTCTCTGTCTGTCCCTCAGGTACATGGTGGGGACATTGGACCTCATGGTCTCTGAGGACACATGTGTCTCACAGTGTCTCTGTCTGTCCCTCAGGTACATGGTGGGGACATTGGACCTCATGGTCTCTGAGGACACGTGTCTCACAGTGTCTCTGTCTGTCCCTCAGGTACATGGTGGGGACATTGGACCTCATGGTCTCTGAGGACACATGTGTCTCACAGTGTCTCTGTCTGTCCCTCAGGTACATGGTGGGGACATTGGACCTCATGGTCTCTGAGGACACATGTGTCTCACAGTGTCTCTGTCTGTCCCTCAGGTACATGGTGGGGACATTGGACCTCATGGTCTCTGAGGACACATGTGTCTCACAGTGTCTCTGTCTGTCCCTCAGGTACATGGTGGGGACATTGGACCTCATGGTCTCTGAGGACACGTGTCTCACAGTGTCTCTGTCTGTCCCTCAGGTACATGGTGGGGACATTGGACCTCATGGTCTCTGAGGACACATGTGTCTCACAGTGTCTCTGTCTGTCCCTCAGGTACATGGTGGGGACATTGGACCTCATGGTCTCTGAGGACACATGTGTCTCACAGTGTCTCTGTCTGTCCCTCAGGTACATGGTGGGGACATTGGACCTCATGGTCTCTGAGGACACATGTGTCTCACAGTGTCTCTGTCTGTCCCTCAGGTACATGGTGGGGACATTGGACCTCATGGTCTCTGAGGACACATGTGTCTCACAGTGTCTCTGTCTGTCCCTCAGGTACATGGTGGGGACATTGGACCTCATGGTCTCTGAGGACACGTGTCTCACAGTGTCTCTGTCTGTCCCTCAGGTACATGGTGGGGACATTGGACCTCATGGTCTCTGAGGACACATGTGTCTCACAGTGTCTCTGTCTGTCCCTCAGGTACATGGTGGGGACATTGGACCTCATGGTCTCTGAGGACACATGTGTCTCACAGTGTCTCTGTCTGTCCCTCAGGTACATGGTGGGGACATTGGACCTCATGGTCTCTGAGGACACATGTGTCTCACAGTGTCTCTGTCTGTCCCTCAGGTACATGGTGGGGACATTGGACCTCATGGTCTCTGAGGACACGTGTCTCACAGTGTCTCTGTCTGTCCCTCAGGTACATGGTGGGGACATTGGACCTCATGGTCTCTGAGGACACATGTGTCTCACAGTGTCTCTGTCTGTCCCTCAGGTACATGGTGGGGACATTGGACCTCATGGTCTCTGAGGACACATGTGTCTCACAGTGTCTCTGTCTGTCCCTCAGGTACATGGTGGGGACATTGGACCTCATGGTCTCTGAGGACACATGTGTCTCACAGTGTCTCTGTCTGTCCCTCAGGTACATGGTGGGGACATTGGACCTCATGGTCTCTGAGGACTACCTGCTGGTCTACTTGTGTGCGATGTCTCCCAGAAACAAACTTCCGTCCATCAAATGGCTTCATCAGTGTTACACGTCCATCGACAGGAGGTACGAGGGGGCGGGGTCAACGCTGTGGGGGCGGGATCAACGCTGTGGGGGCGGGGTCAACGCTGTGGGGGCGGGATCAACGCTGTTGGGGCGGGGTCAACGCTGTGGGGGCGGGGTCAATGCTAAAAACACTTAAACTTAAAGCACTCACTGTGTACCCGTGTGTCCTCGTGTCTCTCTGTGTCCTCACGTGTCCTCATGTGTCCTCTGTGTGTCCTCATGTGTCCTCTGTGTGTCCTCTGTGTGTCCTCATGTGTCCTCTGTGTGTCCTCATGTGTCCTCTGTGTGTCCTCACGTGTCCTCATGTGTCCTCTGTGTGTCCTCATGTGTCCTCATGTGTCCTCTGTGTGTCCTCATGTGTCCTCATGTGTCCTCTGTGTGTCCTCATGTGTCCTCTGTGTGTCCTCACGTGTCCTCATGTGTCCTCTGTGTGTCCCTTCAGGCTGAAGAAGGACCTGAAGTGTCTCCTGGTCGTCCATCCTGCCTGGTTCATCAAAGCTCTGATCACTGTGGTCAAACCTTTCATCAGGTCAGTGAGACATGAGGACACACTGAGAGACACAGAGGACACACATGTCCTCATGTGTCCTCTGTGTCCCTCTGTCCTTTGTGTCCCCTGTCGTCAACTGTCCTCTGTGTCATCATGTGTCCTCATTTTCCCCTGTCCTTGTGTGTCCCCTGTCCTCATTTGTCCTCATGTGTCCCCATGTCCTTGTGTGTCCTCTGTGTCCTCATGTGTCTCTCTGTGTCCTCATGTGTCTCTCTGTGTCCTCACGTGTCCTCATGTGTCCTCATGTGTCTCTCTGTGTCCTCATGTGTCCTCACGTGTCTCTCTGTGTCCTCACGTGTCCTCATGCGTCCTCATGTGTCTCTCTGTGTCCTCATGTGTCCTCATGTGTCCTCATGTGTCCTCACGTGTCCTCACGTGTCTCTCTGTGTCCTCATGTGTCCTCATGTGTCCTCATGTGTCCTCATGTGTCCTCACGTGTCCTCATGTGTCCTCATGTGTCCTCATGTTTCTCTCTGTGTCCTCACGTGTCCTCATGTGTCCTCATGTGTCCTCACGTGTCCTCATGTGTCCTCATGTGTCCTCACGTGTCCTCATGTGTCCTCATGTGTCCTCATGTGTCCTCATGTGTCTCACAGTGAAAAGTTCAGCAGGAAAATCCGTTTTGTTCAAAATCTTCAACAACTTTCAACAATGATTCCGACAGAAAGACTTCAGATCCCTGAGTCTGTCCTCAGGTAAGTGTCCTCTGTCCTCACTGTCCTCTGTGTCCTCTGTCCTCTGTCCTCACTGTCCTCTGTCCTCACTGTCCTCTGTCCTCACTGTCCTCTGAGTCCTCAGTCCTCTGTCCTCACTGTCCTCTGTCCTCTGTCCTCTGTCCTCTGTCCTCACTGTCCTCTGTGTCCTCTGTCCTCACTGTCCTCTGTCCTCAGTTAAATCCGTCTCACTCTCTCAGATAAACCTGTCTCACTCTGTTAAACCTGTCTCACTCTCTCAGATAAACCTGTCTCACTCTCTCAGTTAAACCTGTCTCACTCTCTCAGATAAACCTGTCTCACTCTCTCAGTTGAACCTGTCTCACTCTCTCAGTTAAACCTGTCTCACTCTCTCAGATAAACCTGTCTCACTCTCTCAGTTGAACCTGTCTCACTCTCTCAGATAAACCTGTCTCACTCTCTCTGTTAAACATGTCACACTCTTTTAAACCTGTCTCACTCTCTCAGATAAACCTGTCTCACTCTCCCAGTTAAACCTGTCTCACTCTGTTAAACCTGTCTCACTCTCTCAGTTAAACCTGTCTCACTCTCTCAGATAAACCTGTCTCACTCTCTCAGTTAAACCTGTCTCTCTCTCTCTCAGTTAAACCTGTTTCACTCTGTTAAACCTGTCTCACTCTCTCAGATAAACCTGTCTCTCTCTGTTAAACCTGTCTCACTTTCTCAGTTAAACCAGTCTCACTCTCTCAGTTAAACCTGTCTCACTCAGTTAAACCTGTCTCACTGTGTTAAACCTGTCTCACTCGCTCAGTTAAACCTGTCTCACTCTCTCATATAAACCTGTCTCACTCTCTCAGATAAACCTGTCTCACTCGCTCAGTTAAACCTGTCTCACTCTCTCAGATAAACCTGTCTCACTCTCTCAGTTAAACCTGTCTCTCTCTCTCTCAGTTAAACCTGTCTCACTCTGTTAAACCTGTCTCACTCTCTCAGATAAACCTGTCTCACTCTCTCAGTTAAACCTGTCTCACTCTCTCAGATAAACCTGTCTCACTCTCTCAGTTGAACCTGTCTCACTCTCTCAGATAAACCTGTCTCACTCTCTCTGTTAAACATGTCACACTCTTTTAAACCTGTCTCACTCTCTCAGATAAACCTGTCTCACTCTCCCAGTTAAACCTGTCTCACTCTGTTAAACCTGTCTCACTCTCTCAGTTAAACCTGTCTCACTCTCTCAGATAAACCTGTCTCACTCTCTCAGTTAAACCTGTCTCTCTCTCTCTCAGTTAAACCTGTTTCACTCTGTTAAACCTGTCTCACTCTCTCAGATAAACCTGTCTCTCTCTGTTAAACCTGTCTCACTTTCTCAGTTAAACCAGTCTCACTCTCTCAGTTAAACCTGTCTCACTCAGTTAAACCTGTCTCACTGTGTTAAACCTGTCTCACTCGCTCAGTTAAACCTGTCTCACTCTCTCATATAAACCTGTCTCACTCTCTCAGATAAACCTGTCTCACTCTCTCAGATAAACCTGTCTCACTCTGTTAAACCTGTCTCACTCTGTTAAACCTGTCTCACTCTCTCAGTTAAACCTGTCTCACTCTCTGCAGGTTTGATGAAAAGTTGACTCGATGACAAACTCGGAGGTCGATGGACTTATTCGGTGGATTGTTGAGGTCAAAGGTCAAAGGTCATAGACATGATGACCTTTGACCTTTGACTGTTTAAACTGTAAATAAACTTGTTTATTGTTTAATATGTTTAATGTAAACATATTTAAAGGTAAAACTCATTCAGACATTTTACTGCTAATGTTGTTTTTAAAAGTTTATTTTTCTATTTTTGTTTCACAGAATAAACTTTATTTGACTTCACTGAAAAATCCTGATGAAATCCTTTATGACACACACACACACACACACACACACACACACACACACACACACACACACACATACACACAAAAATTTGGCCAAAAATATTTTCAAAGCAATTTCAAATTTTGGACCAAACTTTTTTTTTCCAAAAAAATTGTCAAATCTTGGGTAAAATACAATAATATGCAGTGTTTGTAAAATTTTGGACGTCGTATGACGTTTCTGTCAATTTTGGACCAAAAAACTTTTTCAAAAAAATTGTCAGATTTGTATAGTATGACGTTTTGGCCACATTTTGAGCTAAAAAATCAATTTTTTTCGATTTTGGACGACATAGTATAGTATGTCGTTTTTGTCAAATTTGGGACCAAATTTTATTTTTTCAAAAAAATGGTCAGATTCTGGACTTAATAGTGTATTATGACATTGAGGTTGATGACATAGTATAGTATGATGTTCTGTCACATTTTGGGATAAAAAAAAAAAACATTCCGATTTTGGACGACATAGTATAGTATGTCGTTTTTGTCAAATTTGGGACCAAATTTTTTTTTTCAAAAAAATGGTCAGATTTTGGACTAAATAGTGTAGTATGACATTGAGGTTGATGACATAGTATAGTATGATATTCTGTCACATTTTGGGCAAAAAAAGAAACACATTTCAAATTTTTTTTCGATTTTGGACGACATAGTATAGTATGTCGTTTTTGTCAAATTTGGGACCAAATTTCTTTATTTCAAAAAAATGGTCAGATTTTGGACTTAATATTGTATTATGACATTGAGGTCGATGACATAGTATAGTATGATGTTCTGTCACATTTTGGGCAAAAAAAAACACATGTCAATTTTTTTTTCGATTTTGGACGACATAGTATATAGTATGTCGTTTTTATGTCATTTTGGACCAAAATGTTTTTTTCAAAAAAATGGTCAGATTTTGGACTAAATAGTGTATTATGACATTGAGGTTGATGACATAGTATAGTATGATGTTCTGTCACATTTTGGGATAAAAAAAAGAAAACATTCCGATTTTGGACGACATAGTATAGTATGTCGTTTTTGTCAAATTTTGGACCAACATATTTTTTTTCAAAAAAATGGTCAGATTTTGGACTAAATAGTGTAGTATGACATTGAGGTTGATGACATAGTATAGTATGATGTTCTGTCACATTTTGGGATTAAAAAAAAAACATTCTGATTTTGGACGACAAAGTATAGTATGTCGTTTTTGTCAAATTTTGGACCAAATTTCTTTTTTTCAAAAAAATGGTCAGATTTTGGACTGAATAGTGTATTATGACATTGAGGTTGATGACATAGTATAGTATGATGTTCTGTCACATTTTGGGATAAAAAAAAAAATGGATTTTGGACGACATAGTATAGTATGTCGTTTTTGTCAAATTTGGACCAACATCTTTTTTTTCAAAAAAATTGTCAGATTTTGGACTAAATAGTGTATTATGACATTGAGGTCGATGACATAGTATAGTATGATGTTCTGTCACATTTTGGGATAAAAAAAAAAAAACATTCCGATTTTGGACGACATAGTATAGTATGTTGTTTTTGTCAAATTTTGGACCAAAATATTTTTTCTAAAAAAATTGTCAGATTTTGGACTAAATAGTGTATAATGACATTGAGGTTGATGACATAGTATAGTATGATGTTCTGTCACATTTTGGGATATAAAAAAAAAAACATTCCGATTTTGGACGACATAGTATAGTATGTCGTTTTTGTCAAATTTTGGACCAAATTTCTTTTTTTCAAAAAAATGGTCAGATTTTGGACTGAATAGTGTATTATGACATTGAGGTTGATGACATAGTATAGTATGATGTTCTGTCACATTTTGGGATAAAAAAAAAAAACATTCCGATTTTGGACGACATAGTATAGTATGTCGTTTTTGTCAAATTTTGGACCAAAATATTTTTTCTAAAGAAATTGTCAGATTTTGGACTAAATAGTGTATTATGACATTGAGGTTGATGACATAGTATAGTATGATATTCTGTCACATTTTGGGATATAAAAAAAAAAACATTCCGATTTTGGACGACATAGTATAGTATGTCGTTTTTGTCAAATTTTGGACCAAATTTCTTTTTTTTCAAAAAAATGGTCAGATTTTGGACTGAATAGTGTATTATGACATTGAGGTTGATGACATAGTATAGTATGATGTTCTGTCACATTTTGGGAAAAAAAAACCAAAACATTCCGATTTTGGACGACATAGTATAGTATGTCGTTTTTGTCAAATTTTGGACCAAATTTCTTTTTTTTCAAAAAAATGGTCAGATTTTGGACTAAATAGTGTAGTATGACATTGAGGTTGATGACATAGTATAGTATGATATTCTGTCACATTTTGGGCAAAAAAAGAAACACATTTCAAATTTTTTTTCGGTTTTGGACGACATAGTATAGTATGTCGTTTTTGTCAAATTTGGGACCAAATTTCTTTATTTCAAAAAAATGGTCAGATTTTGGACTTAATATTGTATTATGACATTGAGGTCGATGACATAGTATAGTATGATGTTCTGTCACATTTTGGGCAAAAAAAAACACATGTCAATTTTTTTTTCGATTTTGGACGACATAGTATATAGTATGTCGTTTTTATGTCATTTTGGACCAAAATGTTTTTTTCAAAAAAATGGTCAGATTTTGGACTAAATAGTGTAGTATGACATTGAGGTTGATGACATAGTATAGTATGATGTTCTGTCACATTTTGGGATAAAAAAAAGAAAACATTCCGATTTTGGACGACATAGTATAGTATGTCGTTTTTGTCAAATTTTGGACCAACATATTTTTTTTCAAAAAAATGGTCAGATTTTGGACTAAATAGTGTAGTATGACATTGAGGTTGATGACATAGTATAGTATGATGTTCTGTCACATTTTGGGATAAAAAAAAAAAACATTCTGATTTTGGACAACATAGTATAGTATGTCGTTTTTGTCAAATTTTGGACCAAATTTCTTTTTTTCAAAAAAATGGTCAGATTTTGGACTGAATAGTGTATTATGACATTGAGGTTGATGACATAGTATAGTATGATGTTCTGTCACATTTTGGGATAAAAAAAAAAATGGATTTTGGACGACATAGTATAGTATGTCGTTTTTGTCAAATTTGGACCAACATCTTTTTTTTCAAAAAAATTGTCAGATTTTGGACTAAATAGTGTATTATGACATTGAGGTCGATGACATAGTATAGTATGATGTTCTGTCACATTTTGGGATAAAAAAAAAAAAACATTCCGATTTTGGACGACATAGTATAGTATGTTGTTTTTGTCAAATTTTGGACCAAAATATTTTTTCTAAAAAAATTGTCAGATTTTGGACTAAATAGTGTATAATGACATTGAGGTTGATGACATAGTATAGTATGATGTTCTGTCACATTTTGGGATATAAAAAAAAAAACATTCCGATTTTGGACGACATAGTATAGTATGTCGTTTTTGTCAAATTTTGGACCAAATTTCTTTTTTTCAAAAAAATGGTCAGATTTTGGACTGAATAGTGTATTATGACATTGAGGTTGATGACATAGTATAGTATGATGTTCTGTCACATTTTGGGATAAAAAAAAAAAAACATTCCGATTTTGGACGACATAGTATAGTATGTCGTTTTTGTCAAATTTTGGACCAAAATATTTTTTCTAAAGAAATTGTCAGATTTTGGACTAAATAGTGTAGTATGACATTGAGGTTGATGACATAGTATAGTATGATATTCTGTCACATTTTGGGATATAAAAAAAAAAACATTCCGATTTTGGACGACATAGTATAGTATGTCGTTTTTGTCAAATTTTGGACCAAATTTCTTTTTTTTCAAAAAAATGGTCAGATTTTGGACTGAATAGTGTATTATGACATTGAGGTTGATGACATAGTATAGTATGATGTTCTGTCACATTTTGGGAAAAAAAAACCAAAACATTCCGATTTTGGACGACATAGTATAGTATGTCGTTTTTGTCAAATTTTGGACCAACATTTTTTTTTCAAAAAAATGGTCAGATTTTGGGCTAAATAGTGTAGTATGACATTGAGGTTGATGACATAGTATAGTATGATGTTCTGTCACATTTTGGGATAAAAAAAAAAACATTCCGATTTTGGACGACATAGTATAGTATGTCGTTTTTGTCAAATTTTGGACCAAATTCCTTTTTTTCAAAAAAATGGTGAGTTTTTGGACTGAATAGTGTATTATGACATTGAGGTTGATGACATAGTATAGTATGATGTTCTGTCACATTTTGGGATAAAAAAAAAAAAACATTCCGATTTTGGACGACATAGTATAGTATGTCGTTTTTGTCAAATTTGGACCAACATCTTTTTTTTCAAAAAATGGTCAGATTTTGAACTAAATAGTGTAGTATGACATTGAGGTTGATGACATAGTATAGTATGATGTTCTGTCACATTTTGGGCAAAAAAAAAAAAAAAAGATTTTGGACGACATAGTATAGTATGTCGTTTTTGTCAAATTTTGGACAAATTTTTTTTTTTTTTCAAAAAATGGTCAGATTTTGGACGAAATAGTGTATTATGACATTGAGGTTGATGACATAGTATAGTATGATGTTCTGTCACATTTTGGGATAAAAAAAAAAAATTCCGATTTTGGACGACATAGTATAGTATGTCGTTTTTGTCAAATTTTGGACCAACATTTTTTTTTTTCAAAAAATGGTCAGATTTTGGACTAAATAGTGTAGTATGACATTGAGGTTGATGACATAGTATAGTATGATGTTCTGTCACATTTTGGGATAAAAAAAAAAACATTCTGATTTTGGACGACATAGTATAGTATGTCGTTTTTGTCAAATTTTGGACCAAATTTCTTTTTTTCAAAAAAATGGTCAGATTTTGGACTGAATAGTGTATCATGACATTGAGGTTGATGACATAGTATAGTATGATGTTCTGTCACATTTTGGGATTAAAAAAAAAATCGATTTTGGACGACATAGTATAGTATGTCGTTTTTGTCAAATTTGGACCAACATCTTTTTTTTCAAAAAAATGGTCAGATTTTGGACTGAATAGTGTATTATGACATTGAGGTTGATGACATAGTATAGTATGATGTTCTGTCACATTTTGGGATAAAAAAAAAAAAACATTCCGATTTTGGACGACATAGTATAGTATGTCGTTTTTGTCAAATTTTGGACCAAAATGTTTTTTTCAAAAAAATTGTCAGATTTTGGACTAAATAGTGTATCATGACATTGAGGTCGATGACATAGTATAGTATGATGTTCTGTCACATTTTGGGATAAAAAAAAAAAAACATTCCGATTTTGGACGACATAGTATAGTATGTTGTTTTTGTCAAATTTTGGACCAAAATATTTTTTCTAAAAAAATTGTCAGATTTTGGACTAAATAGTGTATTATGACATTGAGGTTGATGACATAGTATAGTATGATATTCTGTCACATTTTGGGATATAAAAAAAAAAACATTCCGATTTTGGACGACATAGTATAGTATGTCGTTTTTGTCAAATTTTGGACCAAATTTCTTTTTTTCAAAAAAATGGTCAGATTTTGGACTGAATAGTGTATTATGACATTGAGGTTGATGACATAGTATAGTATGATGTTCTGTCACATTTTGGGATAAAAAAAAAAAAACATTCCGATTTTGGACGAAATAGTATAGTATGTCGTTTTTGTCAAATTTTGGACCAACATTTTTTTTTCAAAAAAATTGTCAGATTTTGGGCTAAATAGTGTATTATGACATTGAGGTTGATGACATAGTATAGTATGATGTTCTGTCACATTTTGGGATAAAAAAAAAAAAACATTCCGATTTTGGACGACATAGTATAGTATGTCGTTTTTGTCAAATTTTGGACCAACATTTTTTTTTCAAAAAAATTGTCAGATTTTGGGCTAAATAGTGTAGTATGACATTGAGGTTGATGACATAGTATAGTATGATGTTCTGTCACATTTTGGGATAAAAAAAAAAAACATTCCGATTTTGGACGACATAGTATAGTATGTCGTTTTTGTCAAATTTTGGACCAAATTTCTTTTTTTCAAAAAAATGGTGAGATTTTGGACTGAATAGTGTATTATGACATTGAGGTTGATGACATAGTATAGTATGATGTTCTGTCACATTTTGGGATAAAAAAAAGAAAACATTCCGATTTTGGACGACATAGTATAGTATGTCGTTTTTGTCAAATTTTGGACCAACATATTTTTTTTCAAAAAAATGGTCAGATTTTGGACTAAATAGTGTAGTATGACATTGAGGTTGATGACATAGTATAGTATGATGTTCTGTCACATTTTGGGATAAAAAAAAAAAACATTCTGATTTTGGACGACAAAGTATAGTATGTCGTTTTTGTCAAATTTTGGACCAAATTTCTTTTTTTCAAAAAAATGGTCAGATTTTGGACTGAATAGTGTATTATGACATTGAGGTTGATGACATAGTATAGTATGATGTTCTGTCACATTTTGGGATAAAAAAAAAAATGGATTTTGGACGACATAGTATAGTATGTCGTTTTTGTCAAATTTGGACCAACATCTTTTTTTTCAAAAAAATTGTCAGATTTTGGACTAAATAGTGTATTATGACATTGAGGTCGATGACATAGTATAGTATGATGTTCTGTCACATTTTGGGATAAAAAAAAAAAAACATTCCGATTTTGGACGACATAGTATAGTATGTTGTTTTTGTCAAATTTTGGACCAAAATATTTTTTCTAAAAAAATTGTCAGATTTTGGACTAAATAGTGTATAATGACATTGAGGTTGATGACATAGTATAGTATGATGTTCTGTCACATTTTGGGATATAAAAAAAAAAACATTCCGATTTTGGACGACATAGTATAGTATGTCGTTTTTGTCAAATTTTGGACCAAATTTCTTTTTTTCAAAAAAATGGTCAGATTTTGGACTGAATAGTGTATTATGACATTGAGGTTGATGACATAGTATAGTATGATGTTCTGTCACATTTTGGGATAAAAAAAAAAAAACATTCCGATTTTGGACGACATAGTATAGTATGTCGTTTTTGTCAAATTTTGGACCAAAATATTTTTTCTAAAGAAATTGTCAGATTTTGGACTAAATAGTGTATTATGACATTGAGGTTGATGACATAGTATAGTATGATATTCTGTCACATTTTGGGATATAAAAAAAAAAACATTCCGATTTTGGACGACATAGTATAGTATGTCGTTTTTGTCAAATTTTGGACCAAATTTCTTTTTTTTCAAAAAAATGGTCAGATTTTGGACTGAATAGTGTATTATGACATTGAGGTTGATGACATAGTATAGTATGATGTTCTGTCACATTTTGGGAAAAAAAACCCAAAACATTCCGATTTTGGACGACATAGTATAGTATGTCGTTTTTGTCAAATTTTGGACCAACATTTTTTTTTCAAAAAAATGGTCAGATTTTGGGCTAAATAGTGTAGTATGACATTGAGGTTGATGACATAGTATAGTATGATGTTCTGTCACATTTTGGGATAAAAAAAAAAACATTCCGATTTTGGACGACATAGTATAGTATGTCGTTTTTGTCAAATTTTGGACCAAATTCCTTTTTTTCAAAAAAATGGTGAGTTTTTGGACTGAATAGTGTATTATGACATTGAGGTTGATGACATAGTATAGTATGATGTTCTGTCACATTTTGGGATAAAAAAAAAAAAACATTCCGATTTTGGACGACATAGTATAGTATGTCGTTTTTGTCAAATTTGGACCAACATCTTTTTTTTCAAAAAATGGTCAGATTTTGAACTAAATAGTGTAGTATGACATTGAGGTTGATGACATAGTATAGTATGATGTTCTGTCGCATTTTGGGCAAAAAAAAAAAAAAAAGATTTTGGACGACATAGTATAGTATGTCGTTTTTGTCAAATTTTGGACAAAATTTTTTTTTTTTTCAAAAAATGGTCAGATTTTGGACGAAATAGTGTATTATGACATTGAGGTTGATGACATAGTATAGTATGATGTTCTGTCACATTTTGGGATAAAAAAAAAAAATTCCGATTTTGGACGACATAGTATAGTATGTCGTTTTTGTCAAATTTTGGACCAAATTTCTTTTTTTCAAAAAAATGGTCAGATTTTGGACTGAATAGTGTATCATGACATTGAGGTTGATGACATAGTAAAGTATGATGTTCTGTCACATTTTGGGATTAAAAAAAAAATCGATTTTGGACGACATAGTATAGTATGTCGTTTTTGTCAAATTTGGACCAACATCTTTTTTTTCAAAAAAATGGTCAGATTTTGGACTGAATAGTGTATTATGACATTGAGGTTGATGACATAGTATAGTATGATGTTCTGTCACATTTTGGGATAAAAAAAAAAAAACATTCCGATTTTGGACGACATAGTATAGTATGTCGTTTTTGTCAAATTTTGGACCAAAATGTTTTTTTCAAAAAAATTGTCAGATTTTGGACTAAATAGTGTATCATGACATTGAGGTCGATGACATAGTATAGTATGATGTTCTGTCACATTTTGGGATAAAAAAAAAAAAACATTCCGATTTTGGACGACATAGTATAGTATGTTGTTTTTGTCAAATTTTGGACCAAAATATTTTTTCTAAAAAAATTGTCAGATTTTGGACTAAATAGTGTATTATGACATTGAGGTTGATGACATAGTATAGTATGATATTCTGTCACATTTTGGGATATAAAAAAAAAAACATTCCGATTTTGGACGACATAGTATAGTATGTCGTTTTTGTCAAATTTTGGACCAAATTTCTTTTTTTCAAAAAAATGGTCAGATTTTGGACTGAATAGTGTATTATGACATTGAGGTTGATGACATAGTATAGTATGATGTTCTGTCACATTTTGGGATAAAAAAAAAAAAACATTCCGATTTTGGACGACATAGTATAGTATGTCGTTTTTGTCAAATTTTGGACCAACATTTTTTTTTCAAAAAAATTGTCAGATTTTGGGCTAAATAGTGTATTATGACATTGAGGTTGATGACATAGTATAGTATGATGTTCTGTCACATTTTGGGATAAAAAAAAAAAAACATTCCGATTTTGGACGACATAGTATAGTATGTCGTTTTTGTCAAATTTTGGACCAACATTTTTTTTTCAAAAAAATTGTCCGATTTTGGGCTAAATAGTGTAGTATGACATTGAGGTTGATGACATAGTATAGTATGATGTTCTGTCACATTTTGGGATAAAAAAAAAAAACATTCCGATTTTGGACGACATAGTATAGTATGTCGTTTTTGTCAAATTTTGGACCAAATTTCTTTTTTTCAAAAAAATGGTGAGATTTTGGACTGAATAGTGTATTATGACATTGAGGTTGATGACATAGTATAGTATGATGTTCTGTCACATTTTGGGATAAAAAAAAAACCAACATTCCGATTTTGGACGACATAGTATAGTATGTCGTTTTTTTTTCAAATTTTGGACCAAAATGTTTTTTTCAAAAAAATTGTCAGATTTTGGACTAAAGAGTGTATTATGACATTGAGGTTGATGACATAGTATAGTATGATGTTCTGTCACATTTTGGGATAAAAAAAAAAAAACATTCCGATTTTGGACGACATAGTATAGTATGTCGTTTTTGTCAAATTTGGACCAACATCTTTTTTTTCAAAAAATGGTCAGATTTTGAACTAAATAGTGTAGTATGACATTGAGGTTGATGACATAGTATAGTATGATGTTCTGTCACATTTTGGGATAAAAAAAAAAAATTCCGATTTTGGACGACATAGTATAGTATGTCGTTTTTGTCAAATTTTGGACCAAATTTCTTTTTTTCAAAAAAATGGTCAGATTTTGGACTGAATAGTGTATTATGACATTGAGGTTGATGACATAGTATAGTATGATGTTCTGTCACATTTTGGGATTAAAAAAAAAATCGATTTTGGACGACATAGTATAGTATGTCGTTTTTGTCAAATTTTGGACCAACATCTTTTTTTTCAAAAAATGGTCAGATTTTGGGCTAAATAGTGTAGTATGACATTGAGGTTGATGACATAGTATAGTATGATGTTCTGTCACATTTTGGGATTAAAAAAAAAATCGATTTTGGACGACATAGTATAGTATGTCGTTTTTGTCAAATTTGGACCAACATCTTTTTTTTCAAAAAATGGTCAGATTTTGGGCTAAATAGTGTAGTATGACATTGAGGTTGATGACATAGTATAGTATGATGTTCTGTCACATTTTGGGATTAAAAAAAAAATCGATTTTGGACGACATAGTATAGTATGTCGTTTTTGTCAAATTTTGGACCAACATTTTTTTTTCAAAAAAATGGTCAGATTTTGGACTTAATATTGTATTATGACATTGAGGTTGATGACATAGTATAGTATGATGTTCTGTCACATTCAGGGCTAAAAAAACAAAATTTCAACAAAATTTCAACAAAATTTCCGATTTTGGACGACAGTATAGTATGTCGTTTTTGTCAAATTTTGGACCAAATTTCTTTTTTTCAAAAAAATGGTCAGATTTTGGACTGAATAGTGTATTATGACATTGAGGTTGATGACATAGTATAGTATGATGTTCTGTCACATTTTGGGATAAAAAAAAAAAAACATTCCGATTTTGGACGACATAGTATAGTATGTCGTTTTTGTCAAATTTTGGACCAACATATTTTTTTTCAAAAAAATGGTCAGATTTTGGGCTAAATAGTGTAGTATGACATTGAGGTTGATGACATAGTATAGTATGATGTTCTGTCACATTTTGGGCAAAAAAAAAAAAAAAGATTTTGGACGACATAGTATAGTATGTCGTTTTTGTCAAATTTTGGACCAAAATTTCTTTTTTTCAAAAAATGGTCAGATTTTGGACGAAATAGTGTATTATGACATTGAGGTCGATGACATAGTATAGTATGACGTTCTGTCACATTTTGGGCTAAAAAAAAAAAATATCCAAAATTTTTCGATTTTAGACGACATAGTATAGTATGTTGTTTTTGTCAAATTTTGGACCAAAATATTTTTTCCAAAAAAATTGTCAGATTTTGGACTAAATAGTGTATTATGACATTGAGGTTGATGACATAGTATAGTATGATATTCTGTCACATTTTGGGATATAAAAAAAAAAACATTCCGATTTTGGACGACATAGTATAGTATGTCGTTTTTGTCAAATTTTGGACCAACATTTTTTTTTCAAAAAAATGGTCAGATTTTGGACTTAATATTGTATTATGACATTGAGGTTGATGACATAGTATAGTATGATGTTCTGTCACATTCAGGGCTAAAAAAACAAAATTTCAACAAAATTTCAACAAAATTTCCGATTTTGGACGACAGTATAGTATGTCGTTTTTGTCAAATTTTGGACCAAATTTCTTTTTTTCAAAAAAATGGTCAGATTTTGGACTGAATAGTGTATTATGACATTGAGGTTGATGACATAGTATAGTATGATGTTCTGTCACATTTTGGGATAAAAAAAAAAAAACATTCCGATTTTGGACGACATAGTATAGTATGTCGTTTTTGTCAAATTTTGGACCAACATATTTTTTTTCAAAAAAATTGTCAGATTTTGGACTAAATAGTGTAGTATGACATTGAGGTTGATGACATAGTATAGTATGATGTTCTGTCACATTTTGGGATAAAAAAAAAAACATTCCGATTTTGGACAACATAGTATAGTATGTCGTTTTTGTCAAATTTTGGACCAAATTTCTTTTTTTCAAAAAAATGGTCAGATTTTGGACTGAATAGTGTATTATGACATTGAGGTTGATGACATAGTATAGTATGATGTTCTGTCACATTTTGGGATAAAAAAACAAAAACATTCCGATTTTGGACGACATAGTATAGTATGTCGTTTTTGTCAAATTTTGGACCAAAATGTTTTTTTCAAAAAAATTGTCAGATTTTGGACTAAATAGTGTATTATGACATTGAGGTTGATGACATAGTATAGTATGATGTTCTGTCACATTTTGGGATTAAAAAAAAAATCGATTTTGTACGACATAGTATAGTATGTCGTTTTTGTCAAATTTTGGACCAACATTTTTTTTTCAAAAAAATTGTCAGATTTTGGACTAAATACGGAGTATGACATTGAGGTTGATGACATAGTATAGTATGATGTTCTGTCACATTTTGGGATAAAAAAAAAAAACATTCCGATTTTGGACGACATAGTATAGTATGTCGTTTTTGTCAAGTTTTGGACCAACATTTTTTTTTCAAAAAAATGGTCAGATTTTGGGCTAAATAGTGTAGTATGACATTGAGGTTGATGACATAGTATAGTATGATGTTCTGTCACATTTTGGGATAAAAAAAAAAAACATTTCGATTTTGGACAACATAGTATAGTATGTCGTTTTTGTCAAATTTTGGACCAAATTTCTTTTTTTCAAAAAAATGGTCAGATTTTGGACTGAATAGTGTATTATGACATTGAGGTTGATGACATAGTATAGTATGATGTTCTGTCACATTTTGGTATAAAAAAAATAAAAGACATTCCGATTTTGGACGAAATAGTATAGTATGTCGTTTTTGTCAAATTTTGGACCAAAATGTTTTTTTCAAAAAAATTGTCAGATTTTGGACTAAATAGTGTATAATGACATTGAGGTTGATGACATAGTATAGTATGATGTTCTGTCGCATTTTGGGATTAAAAAAAGAATCGATTTTGGACGACATAGTATAGTATGTCGTCTTTGTCAAATTTGGACCAACATCTTTTTTTTCAAAAAATGGACAGATTTTGGACTAAATAGTGTAGTATGACATTGAGGTCGATGACATAGTATAGTATGATGTTCTGTCACATTTTGGGCAAAAAAAAAAAAAAGATTTTGGACGACATAGTATAGTATGTCGTTTTTGTCAAATTTTGGACAAAATTTTTTTTTTTTTCAAAAAATGGTCAGATTTTGGACGAAATAGTGTATTATGACATTGAGGTTGATGACATAGTATAGTATGATGTTCTGTCACATTTTGGGCAAAAAAAAAAAAAAGATTTTGGACGACATAGTATAGTATGTCGTTTTTGTCAAATTTTGGACCAAAATTTATTTTTTTTCAAAAAATGGTCAGATTTTGGACGAAATAGTGTATTATGACATTGAGGTCGATGACATAGTATAGTATGACGTTCTGTCACATTTTGGGCTAAAAAAAAAAAATATCCAAAATTTTTCGATTTTAGACGACATAGTATAGTATGTCGTTTTTGTCAAATTTTGGACCAAAATATTTTTTCTAAAAAAATTGTCATTTTTTGGACTAAATAGTGTATTATGACATTGAGGTTGATGACATAGTATAGTATGATATTCTGTCACATTTTGGGATATAAAAAAAAAAACATTCCGATTTTGAACGACATCGTATAGTATGTCGTTTTTGTCAAATTTTGGACCAACATTTTTTTTTCAAAAAAATGGTCAGATTTTGGACTAAATATTGTATTATGACATTGAGGTTGATGACATAGTATAGTATGATGTTCTGTCACATTTTGGGATAAAAAAAAAACCAACATTCCGATTTTGGACGACATAGTATAGTATGTCGTTTTTGTCAAATTTTGGACCAAATTTCTTTTTTTCAAAAAAATGGTGAGATTTCGACTGAATAGTGTATTATGACATTGAGGTTGATGACATAGTATAGTATGATGTTCTGTCACATTTTGGGATAAAAAAAAAACCAACATTCCGATTTTGGACGACATAGTATAGTATGTCGTTTTTGTCAAATTTTGGACCAAAATGTTTTTTTCAAAAAAATTGTCAGATTTTGGACTAAATAGTGTATTATGACATTGAGGTTGATGACATAGTATAGTATGATGTTCTGTCACATTTTGGGATAAAAAAAAAAAAACATTCCGATTTTGGACGACATAGTATAGTATGTCGTTTTTGTCAAATTTGGACCAACATCTCTTTTTTAAAAAAATGGTCAGATTTTGAACTAAATAGTGTAGTATGACATTGAGGTTGATGACATAGTATAGTATGATGTTCTGTCACATTTTGGGCAAAAAAAAAAAAAAAAGATTTTGGACGACATAGTATAGTATGTCGTTTTTGTCAAATTTTGGACAAAAATTTTTTTTTTTTCAAAAAATGGTCAGATTTTGGACGAAATAGTGTATTATGACATTGAGGTTGATGACATAGTATAGTATGATGTTCTGTCACATTTTGGGATATAAAAAAAAAAATTCCGATTTTGGACGACATAGTATAGTATGTCGTTTTTGTCAAATTTTGGACCAAATTTCTTTTTTTCAAAAGAATGGTCAGATTTTGGACTGAATATTGTATTATGACATTGAGGTTGATGACATAGTATAGTATGACGTTCTGTCACATTTTGGGATATATAAAAAAAAAAAAAACGATTTTGGACGACATAGTACAGTATGTCGTTTTTGTCAAATTTTGGACCAACATTTTTTTTTCAAAAAAATGGTCAGATTTTGGACTAAATAGTGTAGTATGACATTGAGGTTGATGACATAGTATAGTATGATGTTCTGTCACATTTTGGGATAAAAAAAAAAAACATTCCGATTTTGGACGACATAGTATAGTATGTCGTTTTTGTCAAATTTTGGACCAAAATGTTTTTTTTTTAAAAATTGTCAGATTTTGGACTGAATAGTGTATTATGACATTGAGGTTGATGACATAGTATAGTATGATGTTCTGTCAAATTCAGGGCTAAAAAAACAAAATTTCAACAAAATTTCCGATTTCGGACGACATAGTATAGTATGTCGTTTTTGTCAAATTTTGGACCAACATTTTTTTTTCAAAAAAATTGTCAGATTTTGGACTAAATAGTGTATTATGACATTGAGGTTGATGACATAGTATAGTATGATGTTCTGTCACATTTTGGGATAAAAAAACCAAAACATTCCGATTTTGGACGACATAGTATAGTATGTCGTTTTTGTCAAATTTGGACCAACATCTTTTTTTTCAAAAAATGGTCAGATTTTGAACTAAATAGTGTATTATGACATTGAGGTTGATGACATAGTATAGTATGATGTTCTGTCACATTTTGGGATAAAAAAAAAAACATTCCGATTTTGGACGACATAGTATAGTATGTCGTTTTTGTCAAATTTGGACCAACATCTTTTTTTTCAAAAAATGGTCAGATTTTGAACTAAATAGTGTATTATGACATTGAGGTTGATGACATAGTATAGTATGATGTTCTGTCACATTTTGGGATAAAAAAAAAAAACATTCCGATTTTGGACGACAGTATAGTATGTTGTTTTTGTCAAATTTTGGACCAAATTTCTTTTTTTTTTTAAAAATGGTCAGATTTTGGACTGAATAGTGTATTATGACATTGAGGTTGATGACATAGTATAGTATGATGTTCTGTCACATTTTGGGATAAAAAAAAAAAAACATTCCGATTATGGACGACATAGTATAGTATGTCCTTTTTTTCAAATTTTGGACCAAAATGTTTTTTTCAAAAAAATTGTCAGATTTTGGACTAAATACTGTATTATGACATTGAGGTTGATGACATAGTATAATATGATGTTCTGTCGCATTTTGGGATTAAAAAAAGAATCGATTTTGGACGACATAGTATAGTATGTCGTTTTTGTCAAATTTGGACCAACATCTTTTTTTTCAAAAAATGGTCAGATTTTGGACTAAATAGTGTAGTATGACATTGAGGTTGATGACATAGTATAGTATGATGTTCTGTCGCATTTTGGGATTAAAAAAAGAATCGATTTTGGACGACATAGTATAGTATGTCGTTTTTGTCAAATTTGGACCAACATCTTTTTTTTCAAAAAATGGTCAGATTTTGGACGAAATAGTGTAGTATGACATTGAGGTCGATGACATAGTATAGTATGACGTTCTGTCACATTTTGGGCTAAAAAAAAAAAATATCCAAAATTTTTCGATTTTAGACGACATAGTATAGTATGTTGTTTTTGTCAAATTTTGGACCAAATTTCTTTTTTTCAAAAAAATTGTCAGATTTTGGACTGAATAGTGTATTATGACATTGAGGTTGATGACATAGTATAGTATGATGTTCTGTCACATTTTGGGATAAAAAAAAAAAACATTCCGATTTTGGACGACAGTATAGTATGTTGTTTTTGTCAAATTTTGGACCAAATTTCTTTTTTTTTAAAAAAATGGTCAGATTTTGGACTGAATAGTGTATTATGACATTGAGGTTGATGACATAGTATAGTATGATGTTCTGTCACATTTTGGGATAAAAAAAAAAAACATTCCGATTTTGGACGACATAGTATAGTATGTCGTTTTTGTCAAATTTTGGACCAAAATGTTTTTTTTTTAAAAATTGTCAGATTTTGGACTGAATAGTGTATTATGACATTGAGGTTGATGACATAGTATAGTATGATGTTCTGTCAAATTCAGGGCTAAAAAAACAAAATTTCAACAAAATTTCAACAAAATTTCCGATTTCGGACGACATAGTATATAGTATGTCGTTTTTGTCAAATTTTGGACCAACATTTTTTTTTCAAAAAAATTGTCAGATTTTGGACTAAATAGTGTATTATGACATTGAGGTTGATGACATAGTATAGTATGATGTTCTGTCACATTTTGGGATAAAAAAACCAAAACATTCCGATTTTGGACGACATAGTATAGTATGTCGTTTTTGTCAAATTTGGACCAACATCTTTTTTTTCAAAAAATGGTCAGATTTTGAACTAAATAGTGTATTATGACATTGAGGTTGATGACATAGTATAGTATGATGTTCTGTCACATTTTGGGATAAAAAAAAAAACATTCCGATTTTGGACGACATAGTATAGTATGTCGTTTTTGTCAAATTTTGGACCAAATTTCTTTTTTTCAAAAAAATTGTCAGATTTTGGACTGAATAGTGTATTATGACATTGAGGTTGATGACATAGTATAGTATGATGTTCTGTCACATTTTGGGATAAAAAAAAAAACATTCCGATTTTGGACGACATAGTATAGTATGTCGTTTTTGTCAAATTTTGGACCAAATTTCTTTTTTTCAAAAAAATTGTCAGATTTTGGACTGAATAGTGTATTATGACATTGAGGTTGATGACATAGTATAGTATGATGTTCTGTCACATTTTGGGATAAAAAAAAAAACATTCCGATTTTGGACGACAGTATAGTATGTTGTTTTTGTCAAATTTTGGACCAAATTTCTTTTTTTTAAAAAAAATGGTCAGATTTTGGACTGAATAGTGTATTATGACATTGAGGTTGATGACATAGTATAGTATGATGTTCTGTCACATTTTGGGATAAAAAAAAAAACCATTCCGATTATGGACGACATAGTATAGTATGTCGTTTTTGTCAAATTTTGGACCAAAATGTTTTTTTCAAAAAAATTGTCAGATTTTGGACTAAATACTGTATTATGACATTGAGGTTGATGACATAGTATAGTATGATGTTCTGTCGCATTTTGGGATTAAAAAAAGAATCGATTTTGGACGACATAGTATAGTATGTCGTTTTTGTCAAATTTGGACCAACATCTTTTTTTTCAAAAAATGGTCAGATTTTGGACTAAATAGTGTAGTATGACATTGAGGTTGATGACATAGTATAGTATGATATTCTGTCACATTTTGGGCAAAAAAAAAAAAAAAGATTTTGGACGACATAGTATCGTATGTCGTTTTTGTCAAATTTTGGACCAAAATTTATTTTTTTTCAAAAAATGGTCAGATTTTGGACGAAATAGTGTATTATGACATTGAGGTCGATGACATAGTATAGTATGACGTTCTGTCACATTTTGGGCTAAAAAAAAAAAATATCCAAAATTTTTCGATTTTAGACGACATAGTATAGTATGTTGTTTTTGTCAAATTTTGGACCAAAATATTTTTTTTCAAAAAAATTGTCAGATTTTGGACTAAATAGTGTATTATGACATTGAGGTTGATGACATAGTATAGTATGATGTTCTGTCAAATTCAGGGCTAAAAAAACAAAATTTCAACAAAATTTCAACAAAATTTCCGATTTCGGACGACATAGTATAGTATGTCGTTTTTGTCAAATTTTGGACCAACATTTTTTTTTCAAAAAAATTGTCAGATTTTGGACTAAATAGTGTATTATGACATTGAGGTTGATGACATAGTATAGTATGATGTTCTGTCACATTTTGGGATAAAAAAACCAAAACATTCCGATTTTGGACGACATAGTATAGTATGTCGTTTTTGTCAAATTTGGACCAACATCTTTTTTTTCAAAAAATGGTCAGATTTTGAACTAAATAGTGTATTATGACATTGAGGTTGATGACATAGTATAGTATGATGTTCTGTCACATTTTGGGATAAAAAAAAAAACATTCCGATTTTGGACGACATAGTATAGTATGTCGTTTTTGTCAAATTTTGGACCAAATTTCTTTTTTTCAAAAAAATTGTCAGATTTTGGACTGAATAGTGTATTATGACATTGAGGTTGATGACATAGTATAGTATGATGTTCTGTCACATTTTGGGATAAAAAAAAAAACATTCCGATTTTGGACGACAGTATAGTATGTTGTTTTTGTCAAATTTTGGACCAAATTTCTTTTTTTTTAAAAAAATGGTCAGATTTTGGACTGAATAGTGTATTATGACATTGAGGTTGATGACATAGTATAGTATGATGTTCTGTCACATTTTGGGATAAAAAAAAAAAACCATTCCGATTATGGACGACATAGTATAGTATGTCGTTTTTGTCAAATTTTGGACCAAAATGTTTTTTTCAAAAAAATTGTCAGATTTTGGACTAAATACTGTATTATGACATTGAGGTTGATGACATAGTATAGTATGATGTTCTGTCGCATTTTGGGATTAAAAAAAGAATCGATTTTGGACGACATAGTATAGTATGTCGTTTTTGTCAAATTTGGACCAACATCTTTTTTTTCAAAAAATGGTCAGATTTTGGACTAAATAGTGTAGTATGACATTGAGGTTGATGACATAGTATAGTATGATATTCTGTCACATTTTGGGCAAAAAAAAAAAAAAAGATTTTGGACGACATAGTATCGTATGTCGTTTTTGTCAAATTTTGGACCAAAATTTATTTTTTTTCAAAAAATGGTCAGATTTTGGACGAAATAGTGTATTATGACATTGAGGTCGATGACATAGTATAGTATGACGTTCTGTCACATTTTGGGCTAAAAAAAAAAAATATCCAAAATTTTTCGATTTTAGACGACATAGTATAGTATGTTGTTTTTGTCAAATTTTGGACCAAAATATTTTTTTTCAAAAAAATTGTCAGATTTTGGACTAAATAGTGTATTATGACATTGAGGTTGATGACATAGTATAGTATGATGTTCTGTCACATTTTGGGATAAAAAAAAAAACATTCCGATTTTGGACAACATAGTATAGTATGTCGTTTTTGTCAAATTTTGGACCAAATTTCTTTTTTTCAAAAAAATGGTCAGATTTTGGACTGAATAGTGTATTATGACATTGAGGTTGATGACATAGTATAGTATGATGTTCTGTCACATTTTGGGATAAAAAAAAAAAAACATTCCGATTTTGGACGACATAGTATAGTATGTCGTTTTTGTCAAATTTTGGACCAACATTTTTTTTTCAAAAAAATTGTCAGATTTTGGGCTAAATAGTGTAGTATGACATTGAGGTTGATGACATAGTATAGTATGATGTTCTGTCACATTTTGGGCAAAAAAAAAACATTCCGATTTTGGACGACATAGTATAGTATGTCGTTTTTGTCAAATTTTGGACAAAAATTTATTTTTTTTCAAAAAATGGTCAGATTTTGGATGAAATAGTGTATTATGACATTGAGGTTGATGACATAGTATAGTATGATGTTCTGTCACATTTTGGGATAAAAAAAAAAAATTCCGATTTTGGACGACATAGTATAGTATGTCGTTTTTGTCAAATTTTGGACCAAAATGTTTTTTTCAAAAAAATTGTCAGATTTTAGACTAAATAGTGTATTATGACATTGAGGTCGATGACATAGTATAGTATGACGTTCTGTCACATTTTGGGCTAAAAAAAAAAAATATCCAAAATTTTTCGATTTTAGACGACATAGTATAGTATGTTGTTTTTGTAAAATTTTGGACCAAAATATTTTTTCTAAAAAAATTGTCAGATTTTGGACTGAATAGTGTATTATGACATTGAGGTTGATGACATAGTATAGTATGATGTTCTGTCACATTTTGGGATATAAAAAAAAAACATTCCGATTTTGGACGACATAGTATAGTATGTCGTTTTTGTCAAATTTTGGACCAACATTTTTTTTTCAAAAAAATGGTCAGATTTTGGACTAAATATTGTATTATGACATTGAGGTTGATGACATAGTATAGTATGATGTTCTGTCACATTCAGGGCTAAAAAAACAAAATTTCAACAAAATTTCAACAAAATTTCCGATTTCGGACGACATAGTATAGTATGTCGTTTTTGTCAAATTTTGGAACAAAAATTTTTTTTTTTCAAAAAATGGTCAGATTTTGGGCTAAATAGTGTAGTATGACATTGAGGTTGATGACATAGTATAGTATGATGTTCTGTCACATTTTGGGATAAAAAAAAAAAAACATTCCGATTTTGGACGACATAGTATAGTATGTCGTTTTTGTCAAATTTGGACCAATATCTTTTTTTTCAAAAAATGGTCAGATTTTGGACTGAATAGTGTAGTATGACATTGAGGTTGATGACATAGTATAGTATGATGTTCTGTCACATTTTGGGATAAAAAAAAAAAACATTCCGATTTTGGACGACATAGTATAGTATGTCGTTTTTGTCAAATTTTGGACCAAAATGTTTTTTTTTTAAAAATTGTCAGATTTTGGACTGAATAGTGTATTATGACATTGAGGTTGATGACATAGTATAGTATGATGTTCTGTCACATTTTGGGATAAAAAAAAAAAAACATTCCGATTTTGGACGACATAGTATAGTATGTCGTTTTTGTCAAATTTGGACCAACATCTTTTTTTTCAAAAAATGGTCAGATTTTGAACTAAATAGTGTAGTATGACATTGAGGTTGATGACATAGTATAGTATGATGTTCTGTCACATTTTGGGCAAAAAAAAAAAAAAAGATTTTGGACGACATAGTATAGTATGTCGTTTTTGTCAAATTTTGGACAAAAATTTATTTTTTTTCAAAAAATGGTCAGATTTTGGACTAAATAGTGTATTATGACATTGAGGTTGATGACATAGTATAGTATGATGTTCTGTCGCATTTTGGGATTAAAAAAAAAATCGATTTTGGACGACAGTATAGTATGTCGTTTTTGTCAAATTTGGACCAACATCTTTTTTTTCAAAAAATGGTCAGATTTTGGACTAAATAGTGTAGTATGACATTGAGGTTGATGACATAGTATAGTATGATGTTCTGTCACAATTTGGGATAAAAAAAAAAAAACATTCTGATTTTGGACAACATAGTATAGTAAGTCGTTTTTGTCAAATTTTGGACCAAAATGTTTTTTTCAAAAAAATTAACAGATTTTGCACTAAATAGTGTATTATGACATTGAGGTTGATGACTTAGTATAGTATGATGTTCTGTCACATTTTGGGATAAAAAAAAAAAAAATTCCGATTTTGGACGACATAGTATAGTATGTTGTTTTTGTCAAATTTTGGACCAAATTCTTTTTTTTCAAAAAAATGGTCAGATTTTGGACTAAATAGTGTAGTATGACATTGAGGTTGATGACATAGTATAGTATGATGTTCTGTCACATTTTGGGATAAAAAAAATAAAACATTCCGATTTTGGACGACATAGTATAGTATGTCGTTTTTGTCAAATTTTGGACCAAAATATTTTTTCCAAAAAAATTGTCAGATTTTGGACTAAATACTGTATTATGACATTGAGGTTGATGACATAGTATAGTATGATGTTCTGTCACATTTTGGGATAAAAAAAAAAAAAAAACCGATTTTGGACGACATAGTATAGTATGTCGTTTTTGTCAAATTTTGGACCAAAATGTATTTTTTTAAAAAATTGTCAGATTTTGGACTGAATAGTGTATTATGACATTGAGGTTGATGACATAGTATAGTATGATGTTCTGTCACATTTTGGGATAAAAAAAATAAAACATTCCGATTTTGGACGACATAGTATAGTATGTCGTTTTTGTCAAATTTTGGACCAAAATATTTTTTCCCAAAAAATTGTCAGATTTTGGACTAAATACTGTATTATGACATTGAGGTTGATGACATAGTATAGTATGATATTCTGTCACATTTTGGGATATAAAAAAAAAAAAATACCGATTTTGGACGACATAGTATAGTATGTCGTTTTTGTCAAATTTTGGACCAACATTTTTTTTTCAAAAAAATTGTCAGATTTTGGACTAAATATTGTATTAGGACATTGAGGTTGATGACATAGTATAGTATAGTATGATGTTCTGTCACATTCAGGGCTAAAAAAACAAAATTTCAACAAAATTTCAACAAAATTTCCGATTTTGGATGACATAGTATAGTATGTCGTTTTTGTCAAATTTTGGACCAACATTTTTTTTTCAAAAAAATTGTCAGATTTTGGACTAAATAGTGTATTATGACATTTAGGTTGATGACATAGTATAGTATGATGTTCTGTCACATTTTGGGATAAAAAAAAAAAACATTCCGATTTTGGACAACATAGTATAGTATGTCGTTTTTGTCAAATTTTGGACCAAATTTCTTTTTTTCAAAAAATGGTCAGATTTTGGACGAAATAGTGTAGTATGACATTGAGGTTGATGACATAGTATAGTATGATGTTCTGTCACATTTTGGGATAAAAAAAAAAAAACATTCCGATTTTGGACGACATAGTATAGTATGTCGTTTTTGTCAAATTTGGACCAATATCTTTTTTTTCAAAAAATGGTCAGATTTTGGACTGAATAGTGTAGTATGACATTGAGGTTGATGACATAGTATAGTATGATGTTCTGTCACATTTTGGGATAAAAAAAAAAAAACATTCCGATTTTGGACGACATAGTATAGTATGTCGTTTTTGTCAAATTTTGGACCAAAATTTTTTTTTTTTAAAAATTGTCAGATTTTGGACTAAATAGTGTATTATGACATTGAGGTTGATGACATAGTATAGTATGATGTTCTGTCACATTTTGGGCAAAAAAAAAAAAATTCAACAAAATTTCAACAAAATTTCCCATTTTGGACGACATAGTATAGTATGTCGTTTTTGTCAAATTTTGGACCAAATTTCTTTTTTTCAAAAAAATGGTCAGATTTTGGACTGAATAGTGTATTATGACATTGAGGTTGATGACATAGTATAGTATGATGTTCTGTCACATTTTGGGATAAAAAAAAAAACATTCCGATTTTGGACGACATAGTATAGTATGTCGTTTTTGTCAAATTTGGAACAACATCTTTTTTTTCAAAAAATGGTCAGATTTTGGACTGAATAGTGTAGTATGACATTGAGGTTGATGACATAGTATAGTATGATGTTCTGTCACAATTTGGGATAAAAAAAAAAAAACATTCCGATTTTGGACGACATAGTATAGTATGTCGTTTTTGTCAAATTTTGGACCAACATTTTTTTTTCAAAAAAATTGTCAGATTTTGGACTAAATATTGTATTATGACATTGAGGTTGATGACATAGTATAGTATGATGTTCTGTCACATTTTGGGATAAAAAAAATCAAACATTCCGATTTTGGACGACATAGTATAGTATGTCGTTTTTGTCAAATTTTGGACCAAAATATTTTTTTCAAAAAAATTGTCAGATTTTGGACTAAATATTGTATTAGGACATTGAGGTTGATGACATAGTATAGTATAGTATGATGTTCTGTCACATTCAGGGCTAAAAAAACAAAATTTCAACAAAATTTCAACAAAATTTCCGATTTTGGATGACATAGTATAGTAGTCGTTTTTGTCAAATTTTGGACCAACATTTTTTTTTCAAAAAAATTGTCAGATTTTGGACTAAATAGTGTATTATGACATTTTAGGTTGATGACATAGTATAGTATGATGTTCTGTCACATTTTGGGATAAAAAAAAAAAACATTCCGATTTTGGACAACATAGTATAGTATGTCGTTTTTGTCAAATTTTGGACCAAATTTCTTTTTTTCAAAAAAATGGTCAGATTTTGGACTGAATAGTGTATTATGACATTGAGGTTGATGACATAGTATAGTATGATGTTCTGTCACATTTTGGGATAAAAAAAAAAAAACATTCCGATTTTGGACGACATAGTATAGTATGTCGTTTTTGTCAAATTTTGGAACAAAATTTTTTTTTTTTCAAAAAATGGTCAGATTTTGGACGAAATAGTGTAGTATGACATTGAGGTTGATGACATAGTATAGTATGATGTTCTGTCACATTTTGGGATAAAAAAAAAAAAACATTCCGATTTTGGACGACATAGTATAGTATGTCGTTTTTGTCAAATTTGGACCAATATCTTTTTTTTCAAAAAATGGTCAGATTTTGGACTGAATAGTGTAGTATGACATTGAGGTTGATGACATAGTATAGTATGATGTTCTGTCACATTTTGGGCAAAAAAAAAAAAAATTCAACAAAATTTCAACAAAATTTCCGATTTTGGACGACATAGTATAGTATGTCGTTTTTGTCAAATTTTGGACCAAATTTCTTTTTTTCAAAAAAATGGTCAGATTTTGGACTGAATAGTGTATTATGACATTGAGGTTGATGACATAGTATAGTATGATGTTCTGTCACATTTTGGGATAAAAAAAAAACATTCCGATTTTGGACGACATAGTATAGTATGTCGTTTTTGTCAAATTTGGAACAACATCTTTTTTTTCAAAAAATGGTCAGATTTTGGACTGAATAGTGTAGTATGACATTGAGGTTGATGACATAGTATAGTATGATGTTCTGTCACAATTTGGGATAAAAAAAAAAAAACATTCCGATTTTGGACGACATAGTATAGTATGTCGTTTTTGTCAAATTTTGGACCAACATTTTTTTTTCAAAAAAATTGTCAGATTTTGGACTAAATATTGTATTATGACATTGAGGTTGATGACATAGTATAGTATGATGTTCTGTCACATTTTGGGATAAAAAAAATAAAACATTCCGATTTTGGACGACATAGTATAGTATGTCGTTTTTGTCAAATTTTGGACCAAAATATTTTTTCCAAAAAAATTGTCAGATTTTGGACTAAATACTGTATTATGACATTGAGGTTGATGACATAGTATAGTATGATGTTCTGTCACATTTTGGGATATAAAAAAAAAAAAAAACCGATTTTGGACGACATAGTATAGTATGTCGTTTTTGTCAAATTTTGGACCAACATTTTTTTTTCAAAAAAATGGTCAGATTTTGGACTAAATAGTGTATTATGACATTTAGGTTGATGACATAGTATAGTATGATGTTCTGTCACATTTTGGGATAAAAAAAAAAAACATTCCGATTTTGGACAACATAGTATAGTATGTCGTTTTTGTCAAATTTTGGACCAAATTTCTTTTTTTCAAAAAAATGGTCAGATTTTGGACTGAATAGTGTATTATGACATTGAGGTTGATGACATAGTATAGTATGATGTTCTGTCACATTTTGGGATAAAAAAAAAAAAACATTCCGATTTTGGACGACATAGTATAGTATGTCGTTTTTGTCAAATTTGGACCAATATCTTTTTTTTCAAAAAATGGTCAGATTTTGGACTGAATAGTGTAGTATGACATTGAGGTTGATGACATAGTATAGTATGATGTTCTGTCACATTTTGGGATAAAAAAAAAAAAACATTCCGATTTTGGACGACATAGTATAGTATGTCGTTTTTGTCAAATTTTGGACCAAAATTTTTTTTTTAAAAAAATTGTCAGATTTTGGACTAAATAGTTTATTATGACATTGAGGTTGATGACATAGTATAGTATGATGTTCTGTCACATTTTGGGCAAAAAAAAAAAAAATTCAACAAAATTTCAACAAAATTTCCGATTTTGGACGACATAGTATAGTATGTCGTTTTTGTCAAATTTTGGACCAAATTTCTTTTTTTCAAAAAAATGGTCAGATTTTGGACTGAATAGTGTATTATGACATTGAGGTTGATGACATAGTATAGTATGATGTTCTGTCACATTTTGGGATAAAAAAAAAAACATTCCGATTTTGGACGACATAGTATAGTATGTCGTTTTTGTCAAATTTGGAACATCTTTTTTTTCAAAAAATGGTCAGATTTTGGACTGAATAGTGTAGTATGACATTGAGGTTGATGACATAGTATAGTATGATGTTCTGTCACAATTTGGGATAAAAAAAAAAAAACATTCCGATTTTGGACGACATAGTATAGTATGTCGTTTTTGTCAAATTTTGGACCAACATTTTTTTTTCAAAAAAATTGTCAGATTTTGGACTAAATATTGTATTATGACATTGAGGTTGATGACATAGTATAGTATGATGTTCTGTCACATTTTGGGATAAAAAAAATAAAACATTCCGATTTTGGACGACATAGTATAGTATGTCGTTTTTGTCAAATTTTGGACCAAAATATTTTTTTTTCAAAAAAATTGTCAGATTTTGGACTAAATATTGTATTAGGACATTGAGGTTGATGACATAGTATAGTATAGTATGATGTTCTGTCACATTCAGGGCTAAAAAAACAAAATTTCAACAAAATTTCAACAAAATTTCCGATTTTGGATGACATAGTATAGTATGTCGTTTTTGTCAAATTTTGGACCAACATTTTTTTTTCAAAAAAATTGTCAGATTTTGGACTAAATAGTGTATTATGACATTTAGGTTGATGACATAGTATAGTATGATGTTCTGTCACATTTTGGGATAAAAAAAAAAAACATTCCGATTTTGGACAACATAGTATAGTATGTCGTTTTTGTCAAATTTTGGACCAAATTTCTTTTTTTCAAAAAAATGGTCAGATTTTGGACTGAATAGTGTATTATGACATTGAGGTTGATGACATAGTATAGTATGATGTTCTGTCACATTTTGGGATAAAAAAAAAAAAACATTCCGATTTTGGACGACATAGTATAGTATGTCGTTTTTGTCAAATTTTGGAACAAAATTTTTTTTTTTTCAAAAAATGGTCAGATTTTGGACGAAATAGTGTAGTATGACATTGAGGTTGATGACATAGTATAGTATGATGTTCTGTCACATTTTGGGATAAAAAAAAAAAACATTCCGATTTTGGACGACATAGTATAGTATGTCGTTTTTGTCAAATTTGGACCAATATCTTTTTTTTCAAAAAATGGTCAGATTTTGGACTGAATAGTGTAGTATGACATTGAGGTTGATGACATAGTATAGTATGATGTTCTGTCACATTTTGGGATAAAAAAAAAAAAACATTCCGATTTTGGACGACAGTATAGTATGTCGTTTTTGTCAAATTTTGGACCAAAATTTTTTTTAAAAAAAATTGTCAGATTTTGGACTAAATAGTGTATTATGACATTGAGGTTGATGACATAGTATAGTATGATGTTCTGTCACATTTTGGGCAAAAAAAAAAAAAATTCAACAAAATTTCAACAAAATTTCCGATTTTGGACGACATAGTATAGTATGTCGTTTTTGTCAAATTTTGGACCAAATTTCTTTTTTTCAAAAAAATGGTCAGATTTTGGACTGAATAGTGTATTATGACATTGAGGTTGATGACATAGTATAGTATGATGTTCTGTCACATTTTGGGATAAAAAAAAAAACATTCCGATTTTGGACGACATAGTATAGTATGTCGTTTTTGTCAAATTTGGAACAACATCTTTTTTTTCAAAAAATGGTCAGATTTTGGACTGAATAGTGTAGTATGACATTGAGGTTGATGACATAGTATAGTATGATGTTCTGTCACAATTTGGGATAAAAAAAAAAAAACATTCCGATTTTGGACGACATAGTATAGTATGTCGTTTTTGTCAAATTTTGGACCAACATTTTTTTTTCAAAAAAATTGTCAGATTTTGGACTAAATATTGTATTATGACATTGAGGTTGATGACATAGTATAGTATGATGTTCTGTCACATTTTGGGATAAAAAAAATAAAACATTCCGATTTTGGACGACAGTATAGTATGGCGTTTTTGTCAAATTTTGGACCAAAATATTTTTTCCAAAAAAATTGTCAGATTTTGGACTAAATACTGTATTATGACATTGAGGTTGATGACATAGTATAGTATGATGTTCTGTCACATTTTGGGATATAAAAAAAAAAAAAAACCGATTTTGGACGACATAGTATAGTATGTCGTTTTTGTCAAATTTTGGACCAACATTTTTTTTTCAAAAAAATGGTCAGATTTTGGACTAAATAGTGTATTATGACATTTAGGTTGATGACATAGTATAGTATGATGTTCTGTCACATTTTGGGATAAAAAAAAAAAACATTCCGATTTTGGACAACATAGTATAGTATGTCGTTTTTGTCAAATTTTGGACCAAATTTCTTTTTTTCAAAAAAATGGTCAGATTTTGGACTGAATAGTGTATTATGACATTGAGGTTGATGACATAGTATAGTATGATGTTCTGTCACATTTTGGGATAAAAAAAAAAAAACATTCCGATTTTGGACGACATAGTATAGTATGTCGTTTTTGTCAAATTTTGGAACAAAATTTTTTTTTTTTCAAAAAATGGTCAGATTTTGGACGAAATAGTGTAGTATGACATTGAGGTTGATGACATAGTATAGTATGATGTTCTGTCACATTTTGGGATTAAAAAAAAAAACATTCCGATTTTGGACGACATAGTATAGTATGTCGTTTTTGTCAAATTTTGGACCAAAATATTTTTTCCCAAAAAATTGTCAGATTTTGGACTAAATACTGTATTATGACATTGAGGTTGATGACATAGTATAGTATGATGTTCTGTCACATTGAGGGCTAAAAAAACAAAATTTCAACAAAATTTCAACAAAATTTCCGATTTTGGACGACATAGTATAGTATGTCGTTTTTGTCAAATTTTGGACCAACATTTTTTTTTCAAAAAAATTGTCAGATTTTGGACTAAATATTGTATTAGGACATTGAGGTTGATGACATAGTATAGTATAGTATGATGTTCTGTCACATTCAGGGCTAAAAAAACAAAATTTCAACAAAATTTCAACAAAATTTCCGATTTTGGATGACATAGATAGTATGTCGTTTTTGTCAAATTTTGGACCAACATTTTTTTTTCAAAAAAATTGTCAGATTTTGGACTAAATAGTGTATTATGACATTTAGGTTGATGACATAGTATAGTATGATGTTCTGTCACATTTTGGGATAAAAAAAAAAAACATTCCGATTTTGGACAACATAGTATAGTATGGTCGTTTTTGTCAAATTTTGGACCAAATTTCTTTTTTTCAAAAAAATGGTCAGATTTTGGACTGAATAGTGTAGTATGACATTGAGGTTGATGACATAGTATAGTATGATGTTCTGTCACATTCAGGGCTAAAAAAACAAAATTTCAACAAAATTTCAACAAAGTTTCCGATTTTGGACGACATAGTCATAGTATGTCGTTTTTGTCAAATTTTGGACCAACATTTTTTTTTCAAAAAAATTGTCAGATTTTGCACTAAATAGTGTATTATGACATTGAGGTTGATGACATAGTATAGTATGATGTTCTGTCACATTTTGGGATAAAAAAAAAAAATATTCCGATTTTGGACGACATAGTATAGTATGTCGTTTTTGTCAAATTTTGGACCAAATTCTTTTTTTCAAAAAAATTGTCAGATTTTGCACTAAATAGTGTATTATGACATTGAGGTTGATGACATAGTATAGTATGATGTTCTGTCACATTTTGGGATTAAAAAAAAAAAAAATTCCGATTTTGGACGACATAGTATAGTATGTCGTTTTTGTCAAATTTTGGACCAAATTCTTTTTTTTCAAAAAAATGGTCAGATTTTGGACTAAATAGTGTAGTATGACATTGAGGTTGATGACATAGTATAGTATGATGTTCTGTCACATTTTGGGATATAAAAAAAAAAACATTCCGATTTTGAACGACATCGTATAGTATGTCGTTTTTTGTCAAATTTTGGACCAACATTTTTTTTTCAAAAAAATGGTCAGATTTTGGACTAAATATTGTATTATGACATTGAGGTTGATGACATAGTATAGTATGATGTTCTGTCACATTGAGGGCTAAAAAAACAAAATTTCAACAAAATTTCAACAAAATTTCCGATTTTGGACGACATAGTATAGTATGTCGTTTTTGTCAAATTTTGGACCAAATTTCTTTTTTTCAAAAAAATGGTCAGATTTTGGACTGAATAGTGTATTATGACATTGAGGTTGATGACATAGTATAGTATGATGTTCTGTCACATTTTGGGATAAAAAAACAAAAACATTCCGATTTTGGACGACATAGTATAGTATGTTGTTTTTGTCAAATTTTGGACCAAAATGTTTTTTTCAAAAAAATGGTCAGATTTTGGACTAAATAGTGTAGTATGACATTGAGGTTGATGACATAGTATAGTATGATGTTCTGTCACATTTTGGGATAAAAAAAAAAAAACATTCCGATTTTGGACGACATAGTATAGTATGTCGTTTTTGTCAAATTTTGGACCAAAATGTTTTTTTCAAAAAAATTGTCAGATTTTGGACTAAATAGTGTATTATGACATTGAGGTTGATGACATAGTATAGTATGATGTTCTGTCGCATTTTGGGATTAAAAAAAAAATCGATTTTGGACGACATAGTATAGTATGTCGTTTTTGTCAAATTTTGGACCAAAATGTTTTTTTCAAAAAAATTGTCAGATTTTGGACTAAATAGTGTATTATGACATTGAGGTTGATGACATAGTATAGTATGATGTTCTGTCGCATTTTGGGATTAAAAAAAAAATCGATTTTGGACGACATAGTATAGTATGTCGTTTTTGTCAAATTTTGGACCAAAATGTTTTTTTCAAAAAAATGGTCAGATTTTGGACTAAATAGTGTATTATGACATTGAGGTTGATGACATAGTATAGTATGATGTTCTGTCGCATTTTGGGATTAAAAAAAAAATCGATTTTGGACGACATAGTATAGTATGTCGTTTTTGTCAAATTTGGACCAAAATTTTTTTTTCAAAAAAATGGTCAGATTTTGGACTAAATAGTGTAGTATGACATTGAGGTTGATGACATAGTATAGTATGATGTTCTGTCACATTTTGGGATAAAAAAAAAAAAACATTCCGATTTTGGACGACATAGTATAGTATGTCGTTTTTGTCAAATTTTGGACCAAATTTCTTTTTTTCAAAAAAATGGTCAGATTTTGGACTGAATAGTGTATTATGACATTGAGGTTGATGACATAGTATAGTATGATGTTCTGTCACATTTTGGGATAAAAAAAAAAAAACATTCCGATTTTGGACGACATAGTATAGTATGTCGTTTTTGTCAAATTTTGGACCAAAATGTTTTTTTCAAAAAAATTGTCAGATTTTGGACTAAATAGTGTATTATGACATTGAGGTTGATGACATAGTATAGTATGATGTTCTGTCGCATTTTGGGATTAAAAAAAAAATCGATTTTGGACGACATAGTATAGTATGTCGTTTTTGTCAAATTTGGACCAACATTTTTTTTTCAAAAAAATGGTCAGATTTTGGACTAAATAGTGTAGTATGACATTGAGGTTGATGACATAGTATAGTATGATGTTCTGTCACATTTTGGGATAAAAAAAAAAAACATTCCGATTTTGGACGACACAGTATAGTATGTCGTTTTTGTCAAATTTTGGACCAACATTTTTTTTTCAAAAAAATGGTCAGATTTTGGACTAAATATTGTATTATGACATTGAGGTTGATGACATAGTATAGTATGATGTTCTGTCACATTCAGGGCTAAAAAAATAAAATTTCAACAAAATTTCAACAAAATTTCCGATTTCGGACGACATAGTATAGTATGTCGTTTTTGTCAAATTTTGGACCAACATTTTTTTTTCAAAAAAATTGTCAGATTTTGGACTAAATAGTGTAGTATGACATTGAGGTTGATGACATAGTATAGTATGATGTTCTGTCACATTTTGGGATAAAAAAAAAAACATTCCGATTTTGGACGTCATAGTATAGTATGTCGTTTTTGTCAAATTTTGGACCAACATTTTTTTTTCAAAAAAATGGTCAGATTTTGGACTAAATAGTGTATTATGACATTGAGGTTGATGACATAGTATAGTATGATGTTCTGTCACATTTTGGGATAAAAAAAAAAAAATTCCGATTTTGGACGACATAGTATAGTATGTCGTTTTTGTCAAATTTTGGACCAAATTCTTTTTTTTCAAAAAAATTGTCAGATTTTGGACTAAATAGTGTAGTATGACATTGAGGTTGATGACATAGTATAGTATGATGTTCTGTCACATTTTGGGATAAAAAAAAATAAAACATTCCGATTTTGGACGACATAGTATAGTATGTCGTTTTTGTCAAATTTTGGACCAAATTTCCTTTTTTCAAAAAAATTGTCAGATTTTGGACTAAATAGTGTAGTATGACATTGAGGTTGATGACATAGTATAGTATGATGTTCTGTCACATTTTGGGATAAAAAAAAAAAAACATTCCGATTTTGGACGACATAGTATAGTATGTCGTTTTTGTCAAATTTTGGACCAACATTTTTTTTTCAAAAACATTGTGAGATTTTGGACTAAATAGTGTATTATGACATTGAGGTTGATGACATAGTATAGTATGATGTTCTGTCACATTTTGGGATAAAAAAAAAAACATTCCAATTTTGGACGACATAGTATAGTATGTCGTTTTTGTCAAATTTTGGACCAAATTCTTTTTTTTCAAAAAAAATGTCAGATTTTGGACTAAATAGTGTATTATGACATTGAGGTTGATGACATAGTATAGTATGATGTTCTGTCACATTTTGGGATAAATAAAGAAAATTTCAACAAAATTTCCGATTTTGGACGACATAGTATAGTATGTCGTTTTTGTCAAATTTTGGACCAAATTCTTTTTTTTCAAAAAATGGTCAGATTTTGGACGAAATAGTGTATTATGACATTGAGGTCGATGACATAGTATAGTATGACGTTCTGTCACATTTTGGGCTAAAAAAAAAAATATCCAAAATTTTTCGATTTTAGACGACATAGTATAGTATGTTGTTTTTGTCAAATTTTGGACCAAAATATTTTTTTTCAAAAAAATTGTCAGATTTTGGACTAAATAGTGTATTATGACATTGAGGTTGATGACATAGTATAGTATGATGTTCTGTCACATTTTGGGATAAAAAAAAAAACATTCCGATTTTGGACAACATAGTATAGTATGTCGTTTTTGTCAAATTTTGGACCAAATTTCTTTTTTTCAAAAAAATGGTCAGATTTTGGACTGAATAGTGTATTATGACATTGAGGTTGATGACATAGTATAGTATGATGTTCTGTCACATTTTGGGATAAAAAAAAAAAAACATTCCGATTTTGGACGACATAGTATAGTATGTCGTTTTTGTCAAATTTTGGACCAACATTTTTTTTTCAAAAAAATTGTCAGATTTTGGGCTAAATAGTGTAGTATGACATTGAGGTTGATGACATAGTATAGTATGATGTTCTGTCACATTTTGGGCAAAAAAAAAACATTCCGATTTTGGACGACATAGTATAGTATGTCGTTTTTGTCAAATTTTGGACAAAAATTTATTTTTTTTCAAAAAATGGTCAGATTTTGGATGAAATAGTGTATTATGACATTGAGGTTGATGACATAGTATAGTATGATGTTCTGTCACATTTTGGGATAAAAAAAAAAAATTCCGATTTTGGACGACATAGTATAGTATGTCGTTTTTGTCAAATTTTGGACCAAAATGTTTTTTTCAAAAAAATTGTCAGATTTTAGACTAAATAGTGTATTATGACATTGAGGTCGATGACATAGTATAGTATGACGTTCTGTCACATTTTGGGCTAAAAAAAAAAAATATCCAAAATTTTTCGATTTTAGACGACATAGTATAGTATGTTGTTTTTGTAAAATTTTGGACCAAAATATTTTTTCTAAAAAAATTGTCAGATTTTGGACTGAATAGTGTATTATGACATTGAGGTTGATGACATAGTATAGTATGATGTTCTGTCACATTTTGGGATATAAAAAAAAAACATTCCGATTTTGGACGACATAGTATAGTATGTCGTTTTTGTCAAATTTTGGACCAACATTTTTTTTTCAAAAAAATGGTCAGATTTTGGACTAAATATTGTATTATGACATTGAGGTTGATGACATAGTATAGTATGATGTTCTGTCACATTCAGGGCTAAAAAAACAAAATTTCAACAAAATTTCAACAAAATTTCCGATTTCGGACGACATAGTATAGTATGTCGTTTTTGTCAAATTTTGGACCAACATTTTTTTTTCAAAAAAATTGTCAGATTTTGGACTAAATATTGTATTATGACATTGAGGTTGATGACATAGTATAGTATGATGTTCTGTCACATTCAGGGCTAAAAAAACAAAATTTCAACAAAATTTCAACAAAATTTCCGATTTCGGACGACATAGTATAGTATGTCGTTTTTGTCAAATTTTGGACCAACATTTTTTTTTCAAAAAAATTGTCAGATTTTGGACTAAATAGTGTATTATGACATTGAGGTTGATGACATAGTATAGTATGATGTTCTGTCACATTTTGGGATAAAAAAAAACAAACATTCCGATTTTGGACGACATAGTATAGTATGTCGTTTTTGTCAAATTTGGACCAACATCTTTTTTTTCAAAAAATGGTCAGATTTTGAACTAAATAGTGTATTATGACATTGAGGTTGATGACATAGTATAGTATGATGTTCTGTCACATTTTGGGATAAAAAAAAAAAATTCCGATTTTGGACGACATAGTATAGTATGTCGTTTTTGTCAAATTTTGGACCAAATTTCTTTTTTTCAAAAAAATGGTCAGATTTTGGACTGAATAGTGTATTATGACATTGAGGTTGATGACATAGTATAGTATGATGTTCTGTCACATTTTGGGATAAAAAAAAAAAACATTCCGATTTTGGACGACAGTATAGTATGTCGTTTTTGTCAAATTTTGGACCAAAATGTTTTTTTCAAAAAAATTGTCAGATTTTGGACTAAATACTGTATTATGACATTGAGGTTGATGACATAGTATAGTATGATGTTCTGTCACATTTTGGGATAAAAAAAAAAAAACATTCCGATTTTGGACGACATAGTATAGTATGTCGTTTTTGTCAAATTTTGGAACAAAAATTTTTTTTTTTCAAAAAATGGTCAGATTTTGGGCTAAATAGTGTAGTATGACATTGAGGTTGATGACATAGTATAGTATGATGTTCTGTCACATTTTGGGATAAAAAAAAAAAAACATTCCGATTTTGGACGACATAGTATAGTATGTCGTTTTTGTCAAATTTGGACCAATATCTTTTTTTTCAAAAAATGGTCAGATTTTGGACTGAATAGTGTAGTATGACATTGAGGTTGATGACATAGTATAGTATGATGTTCTGTCACATTTTGGGATAAAAAAAAAAAACATTCCGATTTTGGACGACATAGTATAGTATGTCGTTTTTGTCAAATTTTGGACCAAAATGTTTTTTTTTTAAAAATTGTCAGATTTTGGACTGAATAGTGTATTATGACATTGAGGTTGATGACATAGTATAGTATGATGTTCTGTCACATTTTGGGATAAAAAAAAAAAAACATTCCGATTTTGGACGACATAGTATAGTATGTCGTTTTTGTCAAATTTGGACCAACATCTTTTTTTTCAAAAAATGGTCAGATTTTGAACTAAATAGTGTAGTATGACATTGAGGTTGATGACATAGTATAGTATGATGTTCTGTCACATTTTGGGCAAAAAAAAAAAAAAAGATTTTGGACGACATAGTATAGTATGTCGTTTTTGTCAAATTTTGGACAAAAATTTATTTTTTTTCAAAAAATGGTCAGATTTTGGACTAAATAGTGTATTATGACATTGAGGTTGATGACATAGTATAGTATGATGTTCTGTCGCATTTTGGGATTAAAAAAAAAATCGATTTTGGACGACAGTATAGTATGTCGTTTTTGTCAAATTTGGACCAACATCTTTTTTTTCAAAAAATGGTCAGATTTTGGACTAAATAGTGTAGTATGACATTGAGGTTGATGACATAGTATAGTATGATGTTCTGTCACAATTTGGGATAAAAAAAAAAAAACATTCTGATTTTGGACAACATAGTATAGTAAGTCGTTTTTGTCAAATTTTGGACCAAAATGTTTTTTTCAAAAAAATTAACAGATTTTGCACTAAATAGTGTATTATGACATTGAGGTTGATGACTTAGTATAGTATGATGTTCTGTCACATTTTGGGATAAAAAAAAAAAAAATTCCGATTTTGGACGACATAGTATAGTATGTTGTTTTTGTCAAATTTTGGACCAAATTCTTTTTTTTCAAAAAAATGGTCAGATTTTGGACTAAATAGTGTAGTATGACATTGAGGTTGATGACATAGTATAGTATGATGTTCTGTCACATTTTGGGATATAAAAAAAAAAAAAAACCGATTTTGGACGACATAGTATAGTATGTCGTTTTTGTCAAATTTTGGACCAAAATGTATTTTTTTAAAAAATTGTCAGATTTTGGACTGAATAGTGTATTATGACATTGAGGTTGATGACATAGTATAGTATGATGTTCTGTCACATTTTGGGATAAAAAAAATAAAACATTCCGATTTTGGACGACATAGTATAGTATGTCGTTTTTGTCAAATTTTGGACCAAAATATTTTTTCCCAAAAAATTGTCAGATTTTGGACTAAATACTGTATTATGACATTGAGGTTGATGACATAGTATAGTATGATATTCTGTCACATTTTGGGATATAAAAAAAAAAAAATACCGATTTTGGACGACATAGTATAGTATGTCGTTTTTGTCAAATTTTGGACCAACATTTTTTTTTCAAAAAAATTGTCAGATTTTGGACTAAATATTGTATTAGGACATTGAGGTTGATGACATAGTATAGTATAGTATGATGTTCTGTCACATTCAGGGCTAAAAAAACAAAATTTCAACAAAATTTCAACAAAATTTCCGATTTTGGATGACATAGTATAGTATGTCGTTTTTGTCAAATTTTGGACCAACATTTTTTTTTCAAAAAAATTGTCAGATTTTGGACTAAATAGTGTATTATGACATTTAGGTTGATGACATAGTATAGTATGATGTTCTGTCACATTTTGGGATAAAAAAAAAAAACATTCCGATTTTGGACAACATAGTATAGTATGTCGTTTTTGTCAAATTTTGGACCAAATTTCTTTTTTTCAAAAAATGGTCAGATTTTGGACGAAATAGTGTAGTATGACATTGAGGTTGATGACATAGTATAGTATGATGTTCTGTCACATTTTGGGATAAAAAAAAAAAAACATTCCGATTTTGGACGACATAGTATAGTATGTCGTTTTTGTCAAATTTGGACCAATATCTTTTTTTTCAAAAAATGGTCAGATTTTGGACTGAATAGTGTAGTATGACATTGAGGTTGATGACATAGTATAGTATGATGTTCTGTCACATTTTGGGATAAAAAAAAAAAAACATTCCGATTTTGGACGACATAGTATAGTATGTCGTTTTTGTCAAATTTTGGACCAAAATTTTTTTTTTTTAAAAATTGTCAGATTTTGGACTAAATAGTGTATTATGACATTGAGGTTGATGACATAGTATAGTATGATGTTCTGTCACATTTTGGGCAAAAAAAAAAAAATTCAACAAAATTTCAACAAAATTTCCCATTTTGGACGACATAGTATAGTATGTCGTTTTTGTCAAATTTTGGACCAAATTTCTTTTTTTCAAAAAAATGGTCAGATTTTGGACTGAATAGTGTATTATGACATTGAGGTTGATGACATAGTATAGTATGATGTTCTGTCACATTTTGGGATAAAAAAAAAAACATTCCGATTTTGGACGACATAGTATAGTATGTCGTTTTTGTCAAATTTGGAACAACATCTTTTTTTTCAAAAAATGGTCAGATTTTGGACTGAATAGTGTAGTATGACATTGAGGTTGATGACATAGTATAGTATGATGTTCTGTCACAATTTGGGATAAAAAAAAAAAAACATTCCGATTTTGGACGACATAGTATAGTATGTCGTTTTTGTCAAATTTTGGACCAACATTTTTTTTTCAAAAAAATTGTCAGATTTTGGACTAAATATTGTATTATGACATTGAGGTTGATGACATAGTATAGTATGATGTTCTGTCACATTTTGGGATAAAAAAAATCAAACATTCCGATTTTGGACGACATAGTATAGTATGTCGTTTTTGTCAAATTTTGGACCAAAATATTTTTTTCAAAAAAATTGTCAGATTTTGGACTAAATATTGTATTAGGACATTGAGGTTGATGACATAGTATAGTATAGTATGATGTTCTGTCACATTCAGGGCTAAAAAAACAAAATTTCAACAAAATTTCAACAAAATTTCCGATTTTGGATGACATAGTATAGTATGTCGTTTTTGTCAAATTTTGGACCAACATTTTTTTTTCAAAAAAATTGTCAGATTTTGGACTAAATAGTGTATTATGACATTTAGGTTGATGACATAGTATAGTATGATGTTCTGTCACATTTTGGGATAAAAAAAAAAAACATTCCGATTTTGGACAACATAGTATAGTATGTCGTTTTTGTCAAATTTTGGACCAAATTTCTTTTTTTCAAAAAAATGGTCAGATTTTGGACTGAATAGTGTATTATGACATTGAGGTTGATGACATAGTATAGTATGATGTTCTGTCACATTTTGGGATAAAAAAAAAAAAACATTCCGATTTTGGACGACATAGTATAGTATGTCGTTTTTGTCAAATTTTGGAACAAAATTTTTTTTTTTTCAAAAAATGGTCAGATTTTGGACGAAATAGTGTAGTATGACATTGAGGTTGATGACATAGTATAGTATGATGTTCTGTCACATTTTGGGATAAAAAAAAAAAAACATTCCGATTTTGGACGACATAGTATAGTATGTCGTTTTTGTCAAATTTGGACCAATATCTTTTTTTTCAAAAAATGGTCAGATTTTGGACTGAATAGTGTAGTATGACATTGAGGTTGATGACATAGTATAGTATGATGTTCTGTCACATTTTGGGCAAAAAAAAAAAAAATTCAACAAAATTTCAACAAAATTTCCGATTTTGGACGACATAGTATAGTATGTCGTTTTTGTCAAATTTTGGACCAACATTTTTTTTTCAAAAAAATTGTCAGATTTTGGACTAAATATTGTATTATGACATTGAGGTTGATGACATAGTATAGTATGATGTTCTGTCACATTTTGGGATAAAAAAAATAAAATATTCCGATTTTGGACGACATAGTATAGTATGTCGTTTTTGTCAAATTTTGGACCAACATTTTTTTTTCAAAAAAATTGTCAGATTTTGGACTAAATATTGTATTATGACATTGAGGTTGATGACATAGTATAGTATGATGTTCTGTCACATTTTGGGATAAAAAAAATAAAACATTCCGATTTTGGACGACATAGTATAGTATGTCGTTTTTGTCAAATTTTGGACCAAAATATTTTTTCCAAAAAAATTGTCAGATTTTGGACTAAATACTGTATTATGACATTGAGGTTGATGACATAGTATAGTATGATGTTCTGTCACATTTTGGGATATAAAAAAAAAAAAAAACCGATTTTGGACGACATAGTATAGTATGTCGTTTTTGTCAAATTTTGGACCAACATTTTTTTTTCAAAAAAATGGTCAGATTTTGGACTAAATAGTGTATTATGACATTTAGGTTGATGACATAGTATAGTATGATGTTCTGTCACATTTTGGGATAAAAAAAAAAAACATTCCGATTTTGGACAACATAGTATAGTATGTCGTTTTTGTCAAATTTTGGACCAAATTTCTTTTTTTCAAAAAAATGGTCAGATTTTGGACTGAATAGTGTATTATGACATTGAGGTTGATGACATAGTATAGTATGATGTTCTGTCACATTTTGGGATAAAAAAAAAAAAACATTCCGATTTTGGACGACATAGTATAGTATGTCGTTTTTGTCAAATTTGGACCAATATCTTTTTTTTCAAAAAATGGTCAGATTTTGGACTGAATAGTGTAGTATGACATTGAGGTTGATGACATAGTATAGTATGATGTTCTGTCACATTTTGGGATAAAAAAAAAAAAACATTCCGATTTTGGACGACATAGTATAGTATGTCGTTTTTGTCAAATTTTGGACCAAAATTTTTTTTTTTAAAAAATTGTCAGATTTTGGACTAAATAGTTTATTATGACATTGAGGTTGATGACATAGTATAGTATGATGTTCTGTCACATTTTGGGCAAAAAAAAAAAAAATTCAACAAAATTTCAACAAAATTTCCGATTTTGGACGACATAGTATAGTATGTCGTTTTTGTCAAATTTTGGACCAAATTTCTTTTTTTCAAAAAAATGGTCAGATTTTGGACTGAATAGTGTATTATGACATTGAGGTTGATGACATAGTATAGTATGATGTTCTGTCACATTTTGGGATAAAAAAAAAAACATTCCGATTTTGGACGACATAGTATAGTATGTCGTTTTTGTCAAATTTGGAACAACATCTTTTTTTTCAAAAAATGGTCAGATTTTGGACTGAATAGTGTAGTATGACATTGAGGTTGATGACATAGTATAGTATGATGTTCTGTCACAATTTGGGATAAAAAAAAAAAAACATTCCGATTTTGGACGACATAGTATAGTATGTCGTTTTTGTCAAATTTTGGACCAACATTTTTTTTTCAAAAAAATTGTCAGATTTTGGACTAAATATTGTATTATGACATTGAGGTTGATGACATAGTATAGTATGATGTTCTGTCACATTTTGGGATAAAAAAAATAAAACATTCCGATTTTGGACGACATAGTATAGTATGTCGTTTTTGTCAAATTTTGGACCAAAATATTTTTTTTTCAAAAAAATTGTCAGATTTTGGACTAAATATTGTATTAGGACATTGAGGTTGATGACATAGTATAGTATAGTATGATGTTCTGTCACATTCAGGGCTAAAAAAACAAAATTTCAACAAAATTTCAACAAAATTTCCGATTTTGGATGACATAGTATAGTATGTCGTTTTTGTCAAATTTTGGACCAACATTTTTTTTTCAAAAAATGGTCAGATTTTGGACTAAATATTGTATTATGACATTGAGGTTGATGACATAGTATAGTATGATGTTCTGTCACATTTTGGGATAAAAAAAAAAACATTCTGATTTTGGACGACATAGTATAGTATGTCGTTTTTGTCAAATTTTGGAACAAAATTTTTTTTTTTTCAAAAAATGGTCAGATTTTGGACGAAATAGTGTAGTATGACATTGAGGTTGATGACATAGTATAGTATGATGTTCTGTCACATTTTGGGATAAAAAAAAAAAACATTCCGATTTTGGACGACATAGTATAGTATGTCGTTTTTGTCAAATTTGGACCAATATCTTTTTTTTCAAAAAATGGTCAGATTTTGGACTGAATAGTGTAGTATGACATTGAGGTTGATGACATAGTATAGTATGATGTTCTGTCACATTTTGGGATAAAAAAAAAAAAACATTCCGATTTTGGACGACAGTATAGTATGTCGTTTTTGTCAAATTTTGGACCAAAATTTTTTTTTAAAAAAAATTGTCAGATTTTGGACTAAATAGTGTATTATGACATTGAGGTTGATGACATAGTATAGTATGATGTTCTGTCACATTTTGGGCAAAAAAAAAAAAAATTCAACAAAATTTCAACAAAATTTCCGATTTTGGACGACATAGTATAGTATGTCGTTTTTGTCAAATTTTGGACCAAATTTCTTTTTTTCAAAAAAATGGTCAGATTTTGGACTGAATAGTGTATTATGACATTGAGGTTGATGACATAGTATAGTATGATGTTCTGTCACATTTTGGGATAAAAAAAAAAACATTCCGATTTTGGACGACATAGTATAGTATGTCGTTTTTGTCAAATTTGGAACAACATCTTTTTTTTCAAAAAATGGTCAGATTTTGGACTGAATAGTGTAGTATGACATTGAGGTTGATGACATAGTATAGTATGATGTTCTGTCACAATTTGGGATAAAAAAAAAAAAACATTCCGATTTTGGACGACATAGTATAGTATGTCGTTTTTGTCAAATTTTGGACCAACATTTTTTTTTCAAAAAAATTGTCAGATTTTGGACTAAATATTGTATTATGACATTGAGGTTGATGACATAGTATAGTATGATGTTCTGTCACATTTTGGGATAAAAAAAATAAAACATTCCGATTTTGGACGACAGTATAGTATGGCGTTTTTGTCAAATTTTGGGCAAAATTTTTTTCCAAAAAAATTGTCAGATTTTGGACTAAATACTGTATTATGACATTGAGGTTGATGACATAGTATAGTATGATGTTCTGTCACATTTTGGGATATAAAAAAAAAAAAAAACCGATTTTGGACGACATAGTATAGTATGTCGTTTTTGTCAAATTTTGGACCAACATTTTTTTTTCAAAAAAATGGTCAGATTTTGGACTAAATAGTGTATTATGACATTTAGGTTGATGACATAGTATAGTATGATGTTCTGTCACATTTTGGGATAAAAAAAAAAAACATTCCGATTTTGGACAACATAGTATAGTATGTCGTTTTTGTCAAATTTTGGACCAAATTTCTTTTTTTCAAAAAAATGGTCAGATTTTGGACTGAATAGTGTATTATGACATTGAGGTTGATGACATAGTATAGTATGATGTTCTGTCACATTTTGGGATAAAAAAAAAAAAACATTCCGATTTTGGACGACATAGTATAGTATGTCGTTTTTGTCAAATTTTGGAACAAAATTTTTTTTTTTTCAAAAAATGGTCAGATTTTGGACGAAATAGTGTAGTATGACATTGAGGTTGATGACATAGTATAGTATGATGTTCTGTCACATTTTGGGATTAAAAAAAAAAACATTCCGATTTTGGACGACATAGTATAGTATGTCGTTTTTGTCAAATTTTGGACCAAAATATTTTTTCCCAAAAAATTGTCAGATTTTGGACTAAATACTGTATTATGACATTGAGGTTGATGACATAGTATAGTATGATGTTCTGTCACATTGAGGGCTAAAAAATCAAAATTTCAACAAAATTTCAACAAAATTTCCGATTTTGGACGACATAGTATAGTATGTCGTTTTTGTCAAATTTTGGACCAACATTTTTTTTTCAAAAAAATTGTCAGATTTTGGACTAAATATTGTATTAGGACATTGAGGTTGATGACATAGTATAGTATAGTATGATGTTCTGTCACATTCAGGGCTAAAAAAACAAAATTTCAACAAAATTTCAACAAAATTTCCGATTTTGGATGACATAGTATAGTATGTCGTTTTTGTCAAATTTTGGACCAACATTTTTTTTTCAAAAAAATTGTCAGATTTTGGACTAAATAGTGTATTATGACATTTAGGTTGATGACATAGTATAGTATGATGTTCTGTCACATTTTGGGATAAAAAAAAAAAACATTCCGATTTTGGACAACATAGTATAGTATGTCGTTTTTGTCAAATTTTGGACCAAATTTCTTTTTTTCAAAAAAATGGTCAGATTTTGGACTGAATAGTGTAGTATGACATTGAGGTTGATGACATAGTATAGTATGATGTTCTGTCACATTCAGGGCTAAAAAAACAAAATTTCAACAAAATTTCAACAAAGTTTCCGATTTTGGACGACATAGTATAGTATGTCGTTTTTGTCAAATTTTGGACCAACATTTTTTTTTCAAAAAAATTGTCAGATTTTGCACTAAATAGTGTATTATGACATTGAGGTTGATGACATAGTATAGTATGATGTTCTGTCACATTTTGGGATAAAAAAAAAAAAATATTCCGATTTTGGACGACATAGTATAGTATGTCGTTTTTGTCAAATTTTGGACCAAATTCTTTTTTTTCAAAAAAATTGTCAGATTTTGCACTAAATAGTGTATTATGACATTGAGGTTGATGACATAGTATAGTATGATGTTCTGTCACATTTTGGGATTAAAAAAAAAAAAAATTCCGATTTTGGACGACATAGTATAGTATGTCGTTTTTGTCAAATTTTGGACCAAATTCTTTTTTTTCAAAAAAATGGTCAGATTTTGGACTAAATAGTGTAGTATGACATTGAGGTTGATGACATAGTATAGTATGATGTTCTGTCACATTTTGGGATATAAAAAAAAAAACATTCCGATTTTGAACGACATCGTATAGTATGTCGTTTTTGTCAAATTTTGGACCAACATTTTTTTTTCAAAAAAATGGTCAGATTTTGGACTAAATATTGTATTATGACATTGAGGTTGATGACATAGTATAGTATGATGTTCTGTCACATTGAGGGCTAAAAAAACAAAATTTCAACAAAATTTCAACAAAATTTCCGATTTTGGACGACATAGTATAGTATGTCGTTTTTGTCAAATTTTGGACCAAATTTCTTTTTTTCAAAAAAATGGTCAGATTTTGGACTGAATAGTGTATTATGACATTGAGGTTGATGACATAGTATAGTATGATGTTCTGTCACATTTTGGGATAAAAAAACAAAAACATTCCGATTTTGGACGACATAGTATAGTATGTTGTTTTTGTCAAATTTTGGACCAAAATGTTTTTTTCAAAAAAATGGTCAGATTTTGGACTAAATAGTGTAGTATGACATTGAGGTTGATGACATAGTATAGTATGATGTTCTGTCACATTTTGGGATAAAAAAAAAAAAACATTCCGATTTTGGACGACATAGTATAGTATGTCGTTTTTGTCAAATTTTGGACCAAAATGTTTTTTTCAAAAAAATTGTCAGATTTTGGACTAAATAGTGTATTATGACATTGAGGTTGATGACATAGTATAGTATGATGTTCTGTCGCATTTTGGGATTAAAAAAAAAATCGATTTTGGACGACATAGTATAGTATGTCGTTTTTGTCAAATTTTGGACCAAAATGTTTTTTTCAAAAAAATTGTCAGATTTTGGACTAAATAGTGTATTATGACATTGAGGTTGATGACATAGTATAGTATGATGTTCTGTCGCATTTTGGGATTAAAAAAAAAATCGATTTTGGACGACATAGTATAGTATGTCGTTTTTGTCAAATTTTGGACCAAAATGTTTTTTTCAAAAAAATGGTCAGATTTTGGACTAAATAGTGTATTATGACATTGAGGTTGATGACATAGTATAGTATGATGTTCTGTCGCATTTTGGGATTAAAAAAAAAATCGATTTTGGACGACATAGTATAGTATGTCGTTTTTGTCAAATTTGGACCAAAATTTTTTTTTCAAAAAAATGGTCAGATTTTGGACTAAATAGTGTAGTATGACATTGAGGTTGATGACATAGTATAGTATGATGTTCTGTCACATTTTGGGATAAAAAAAAAAAAACATTCCGATTTTGGACGACATAGTATAGTATGTCGTTTTTGTCAAATTTTGGACCAAATTTCTTTTTTTCAAAAAAATGGTCAGATTTTGGACTGAATAGTGTATTATGACATTGAGGTTGATGACATAGTATAGTATGATGTTCTGTCACATTTTGGGATAAAAAAAAAAAAACATTCCGATTTTGGACGACATAGTATAGTATGTCGTTTTTGTCAAATTTTGGACCAAAATGTTTTTTTCAAAAAAATTGTCAGATTTTGGACTAAATAGTGTATTATGACATTGAGGTTGATGACATAGTATAGTATGATGTTCTGTCGCATTTTGGGATTAAAAAAAAAATCGATTTTGGACGACATAGTATAGTATGTCGTTTTTGTCAAATTTGGACCAACATTTTTTTTTCAAAAAAATGGTCAGATTTTGGACTAAATAGTGTAGTATGACATTGAGGTTGATGACATAGTATAGTATGATGTTCTGTCACATTTTGGGATAAAAAAAAAAAACATTCCGATTTTGGACGACACAGTATAGTATGTCGTTTTTGTCAAATTTTGGACCAACATTTTTTTTTCAAAAAAATGGTCAGATTTTGGACTAAATATTGTATTATGACATTGAGGTTGATGACATAGTATAGTATGATGTTCTGTCACATTCAGGGCTAAAAAAATAAAATTTCAACAAAATTTCAACAAAATTTCCGATTTCGGACGACATAGTATAGTATGTCGTTTTTGTCAAATTTTGGACCAACATTTTTTTTTCAAAAAAATTGTCAGATTTTGGACTAAATAGTGTAGTATGACATTGAGGTTGATGACATAGTATAGTATGATGTTCTGTCACATTTTGGGATAAAAAAAAAAAACATTCCGATTTTGGACGTCATAGTATAGTATGTCGTTTTTGTCAAATTTTGGACCAACATTTTTTTTTCAAAAAAATGGTCAGATTTTGGACTAAATAGTGTATTATGACATTGAGGTTGATGACATAGTATAGTATGATGTTCTGTCACATTTTGGGATAAAAAAAAAAAAATTCCGATTTTGGACGACATAGTATAGTATGTCGTTTTTGTCAAATTTTGGACCAAATTCTTTTTTTTCAAAAAAATTGTCAGATTTTGGACTAAATAGTGTAGTATGACATTGAGGTTGATGACATAGTATAGTATGATGTTCTGTCACATTTTGGGATAAAAAAAAATAAAACATTCCGATTTTGGACGACATAGTATAGTATGTCGTTTTTGTCAAATTTTGGACCAAATTTCCTTTTTTCAAAAAAATTGTCAGATTTTGGACTAAATAGTGTAGTATGACATTGAGGTTGATGACATAGTATAGTATGATGTTCTGTCACATTTTGGGATAAAAAAAAAAAAACATTCCGATTTTGGACGACATAGTATAGTATGTCGTTTTTGTCAAATTTTGGACCAACATTTTTTTTTCAAAAACATTGTGAGATTTTGGACTAAATAGTGTATTATGACATTGAGGTTGATGACATAGTATAGTATGATGTTCTGTCACATTTTGGGATAAAAAAAAAAACATTCCAATTTTGGACGACATAGTATAGTATGTCGTTTTTGTCAAATTTTGGACCAAATTCTTTTTTTTCAAAAAAATTGTCAGATTTTGGACTAAATAGTGTATTATGACATTGAGGTTGATGACATAGTATAGTATGATGTTCTGTCACATTTTGGGATAAATAAAGAAAATTTCAACAAAATTTCCGATTTTGGACGACATAGTATAGTATGTCGTTTTTGTCAAATTTTGGACCAAATTCTTTTTTTTCAAAAAAATTGTCAGATTTTGGACTAAATAGTGTATTATGACATTGAGGTTGATGACATAGTATAGTATGATGTTCTGTCACATTTTGGGCAAAAAAATAAAAAATTCAAAAAAAAATCTGACTTTGGACGACATAGTATAGTATGTCGTTTTTGTCAAATTTTGGACCAAAATGTTTTGTTTTTTTTAAAGTCAAATTTCAGACGACATAGTCTATTTTGGCGTTTTTGTCAAATTTTGAACCAATTTTTTTTCAACTTTTTTTGTCAAATTTTGGACCAAAATGTTTAAAAAAAAAAAAAATTAAATGTTGACATTTTTGTCAAATTTTAACCCAATTTCTTTTTTTTTAAATTTCACATTTTGGACGACATAGGATAGTATGAAGTTTTTGTTAAATTTTGGAGCAACATTTTCTTTTCAAAAAAAAAAGTCAAATTTTAGACGACAGTCTAGTTTAGCGTTTTTGTCAAATTTTTAACCAATTGTTTTTTTCTCAAATTTTGGACTTCATAGTATAGTGTGACGTTTTTGTCAAATTTCGGACCAAAATTTTTTAATTTTCTTTTTTTTAAATGTTGACATTTTTGTCAAATTTTGGAGGATTTTTTTTTTTTCTAAATTTTCTACAAATTTTGGATGACAGTATAGTATGGCGTTTTTGACAAATTTTGGACCAAATTTCTTTTTTTCAAAAAAAGTGGTCAGATTTTGGACTAAATAGTGTAGTATGACATTGAGGTTGATGACATAGTATAGTATGATGTTGTCACATTTTGGGATTAAAAAAGAAAAAAGATTTTGGACGACATAGTATAGTATGTCGTTTTTGTCAAATTTTGGACCAAAATGTTTTTTTTTTTTCAAAAAATGGTCAGATTTTGGACGAAATAGTGTATTATGACATTGAGGTCGATGACATAGTATAGTATGATGTTCTGTCACATTTTGGGCTAAAAAATAAAAAATTCAAAAAAAATTCTGATTTTGGACGACATAGTATAGTATGTCGTTTTTGTCAAATTTTGGACCAAAATGTTTTGTTTTTTTTAAAGTCAAATTTCAGACCACAGTCTATTTTGGCGTTTTTGTCAAATTTTGAACCAATTTTTTATCAACTTTTTTTGTCAAATTTTGGACCAAAATGTTTTAAAAAAAAAAATGAAATGTTGACATTTTTGTCAAATTTTGATCCAAATTTCTTTTTTTTTAAATTTCAAATTTTGGACGACATAGGATAGTATGAAGTTTTTGTTAAATTTTGGAGCAACATTTTCTTTTCAAAAAAAAAAGTCAAATTTTGGACTTCATAGTATAGTTAGACGTTTTTGTCAAATTTTGGACCAAAATTTATTAATTTTTTTTTTTTTAAATGTTGACATTTTTGTCAAATTTTGGAGGATTTTTTTTTTTTCTAAATTTTCTACAAATTTTGGATGACAGTATAGTATGTCGTTTTTGACAAATTTTGGACCAAATTTCTTTTTTTCAAAAAAAGTGGTCAGATTTTGGACTAAATAGTGTAGTATGACATTGAGGTTGATGACATAGTATAGTATGATGTTCTGTCACATTTTGGGCAAAAAAAAAAAAAAAAGATTTTGGACGACATAGTATAGTGTGACGTTTTTGTCAAATTTTGGACCAAAATTTTTTAATTTTTTTTTTTTTAAATGTTGACATTTTTGTCAAATTTTGGAGAATTTTTTTTTTTTCTAAATTTTCTACAAATTTTGGATGACAGTATAGTATGGCGTTTTTGACAAATTTTGGACCAAATTTCTTTTTTTCAAAAAAAGTGGTCAGATTTTGGACTAAATAGTGTAGTATGACATTGAGGTTGATGACATAGTATAGTATGATGTTGTCACATTTTGGGATTAAAAAAGAAAATCGATTTTGGACGACATAGTATAGTATGTCGTTTTTGTCAAATTTGGACCAACATCTTTTTTTTCAAAAAATGGTCAGATTTTGGACTAAATAGTGTAGTATGACATTGAGGTTGATGACATAGTATAGTATGATGTTCTGTCACATTTTGGGATAAAAAAAAAAAAACATTCCGATTTTGGACGACATAGTATAGTATGTCGTTTTTGTCAAATTTGGACCAACATCTTTTTTTTCAAAAAATGGTCAGATTTTGAACTAAATAGTGTAGTATGACATTGAGGTTGATGACATAGTATAGTATGATGTTCTGTCACATTTTGGGATTAAAAAAAAAATCGATTTTGGACGACATAGTATAGTATGTCGTTTTTGTCAAATTTTGGACCAAAATTTTTTAATTTTTTTTTTTTTAAATGTTGACATTTTTGTCAAATTTTGGAGGATTTTTTTTTTTTCTAAATTTTCTACAAATTTTGGATGACAGTATAGTATGTCGTTTTTGTCAAATTTGGACCAACATCTTTTTTTTCAAAAAATGGTCAGATTTTGAACTAAATAGTGTAGTATGACATTGAGGTTGATGACATAGTATAGTATGATGTTCTGTCACATTTTGGGCAAAAAAAAAAAAAAAAGATTTTGGACGACATAGTATAGTATGTCGTTTTTGTCAAATTTTGGACCAAAATTTTTTAATTTTTTTTTTTTTAAATGTTGACATTTTTGTCAAATTTTGGAGGATTTTTTTTTTTTCTAAATTTTCTACAAATTTTGGATGACAGTATAGTATGGCGTTTTTGACAAATTTTGGACCAAATTTCTTTTTTTCAAAAAAAGTGGTCAGATTTTGGACGAAATAGTGTATTATGACATTGAGGTCGATGACATAGTATAGTATGACGTTCTGTCACATTTTGGGATAAAAAAAAAAAACATTCCGATTTTGGACGACATAGTATAGTATGTCGTTTTTGTCAAATTTTGGACCAAATTCTTTTTTTCAAAAAAATTGTCAGATTTTGGACTAAATAGTGAATTATGACATTGAGGTTGATGACATAGTATAGTATGATGTTCTGTCACATTTTGGGCTAAAAAATAAAAAATTCGAAAAAAAATTCTGACTTTGGACGACATAGTATAGTATGTCGTTTTTGTCAAATTTTGGACCAAAATTTTTTTTTTTTCAAAAAATGGTCAGATTTTGGACTAAATAGTGTAGTATGACATTGAGGTCGATGACATAGTATAGTATGATGTTCTGTCACATTTTGGGCTAAAAAATAAAAAATTCAAAAAAAATTCTGATTTTGGACGACATAGTATAGTATGTCGTTTTTGTCAAATTTTGGACCAAAATGTTTTGTTTTTTTTAAAGTCAAATTTCAGACGACATAGTCTATTTTGGCGTTTTTGTCAAATTTTGAACCAATTTTTTTTCAACTTTTTTTGTCAAATTTTGGACCAAAATGTTTAAAAAAAAAAAGTATTAAATGTTGACATTTTTGTCAAATTTTGATCCAAATCTTTTTTTTTTTAATTTCAAATTTTGTACTTCATAGTATAGTGTGACGTTTTTGTCAAATTTTGGACCAAAATTTTTTAATTTTTTTTTTTTTAAATGTTGACATTTTTGTCAAATTTTGGAGAATTTTTTTTTTTTCTAAATTTTCTAAAAATTTTGGATGACAGTATAGTATGGCGTTTTTGACAAATTTTGGACCAAATTTCTTTTTTTCAAAAAAAGTGGTCAGATTTTGGACTAAATAGTGTAGTATGACATTGAGGTTGATGACATAGTATAGTATGATGTTGTCACATTTTGGGATTAAAAAAGAAAATCGATTTTGGACGACATAGTATAGTATGTCGTTTTTGTCAAATTTGGACCAACATCTTTTTTTTCAAAAAATGGTCAGATTTTGGACTAAATAGTGTAGTATGACATTGAGGTTGATGACATAGTATAGTATGATGTTCTGTCACATTTTGGGATAAAAAAAAAAAAACATTCCGATTTTGGACGACATAGTATAGTATGTTGTTTTTGTCAAATTTTGGACCAAAATTTTTTAATTTTTTTTTTTTTAAATGTTGACATTTTTGTCAAATTTTGGAGGATTTTTTTTTTTTCTAAATTTTCTACAAATTTTGGATGACAGTATAGTATGTCGTTTTTGTCAAATTTGGACCAACATCTTTTTTTTCAAAAAATGGTCAGATTTTGAACTAAATAGTGTAGTATGACATTGAGGTTGATGACATAGTATAGTATGATGTTCTGTCACATTTTGGGCAAAAAAAAAAAAAAAAGATTTTGGACGACATAGTATAGTATGTCGTTTTTGTCAAATTTTGGACCAAAATTTTTTAATTTTTTTTTTTTTAAATGTTGACATTTTTGTCAAATTTTGGAGGATTTTTTTTTTTTCTAAATTTTCTACAAATTTTGGATGACAGTATAGTATGGCGTTTTTGACAAATTTTGGACCAAATTTCTTTTTTTCAAAAAAAGTGGTCAGATTTTGGACTAAATAGTGTAGTATGACATTGAGGTTGATGACATAGTATAGTATGATGTTGTCACATTTTGGGATTAAAAAAGAAAATCGATTTTGGACGACATAGTATAGTATGTCGTTTTTGTCAAATTTGGACCAACATCTTTTTTTTCAAAAAATGGTCAGATTTTGGACTAAATAGTGTAGTATGACATTGAGGTTGATGACATAGTATAGTATGATGTTCTGTCACATTTTGGGCAAAAAAAAAAAAAAAAGATTTTGGACGACATAGTATAGTATGTCGTTTTTGTCAAATTTTGGACCAACATTTTTTAATTTTTTTTTTTTTAAATGTTGACATTTTTGTCAAATTTTGGAGGATTTTTTTTTTTTCTAAATTTTCTACAAATTTTGGATGACAGTATAGTATGGCGTTTTTGACAAATTTTGGACCAAATTTCTTTTTTCAAAAAAATTGTCAGATTTTGCACTAAATAGTGTATTATGACATTGAGGTTGATGACATAGTATAGTATGATGTTCTGTCACATTTTGGGCTAAAAAAAAAAAAAAATTCCGATTTTGGACGACATAGTATAGTATGTCGTTTTTGTCAAATTTTGGACCAAATTCTTTTTTTTCAAAAAAATTGTCAGATTTTGCACTAAATAGTGTATTATGACATTGAGGTTGATGACATAGTATAGTATGATGTTCTGTCACATTTTGGGATAAAAAAAAAAAAAATTCCGATTTTGGACGACATAGTATAGTATGTCGTTTTTGTCAAATTTTGGACCAAATTCTTTTTTTTCAAAAAATGGTCAGATTTTGGACGAAATAGTGTATTATGACATTGAGGTCGATGACATAGTATAGTATGACGTTCTGTCACATTTTGGGATAAAAAAAAAAAACATTCCGATTTTGGACGACATAGTATAGTATGTCGTTTTTGTCAAATTTTGGACCAAATTCTTTTTTTCAAAAAAATTGTCAGATTTTGGACTAAATAGTGTATTATGACATTGAGGTTGATGACATAGTATAGTATGATGTTCTGTCACATTTTGGGCTAAAAAATAAAAAATTCAAAAAAAATTCTGACTTTGGACGACAAAGTATAGTATGTCGTTTTTGTCAAATTTTGGACCAAAATGTTTTGTTTTTTTTAAAGTCAAATTTCAGACGACAGTCTATTTTGGCGTTTTTGTCAAATTTTGAACCAATTTTTTTTCAACTTTTTTTGTCAAATTTTGGACCAAAATGTTTAAAAAAAAAAAAAATTAAATGTTGACATTTTTGTCAAATTTTGATCCAAATTTTTTTTTTTAAATTTCAAATTTTGGACGACATAGGATAGTATGAAGTTTTTGTTAAATTTTGGAGCAACATTTTCTTTTTAAAAAAAAAAGGCAAATGGGTTAACCCAAAAAAATTAAATGTTGACATTTTTGTCAAATTTTTAACCAATTGTTTTTTTCTCAAATTTTGGACTTCATAGTATAGTGTGACGTTTTTGTCAAATTTTGGACCAAAATTTTTTAATTCTTTTTTTTTTTAAATGTTGACATTTTTGTCAAATTTTGGAGGATTTTTTTTTTTTCTAAATTTTCTACAAATTTTGGATGACAGTATAGTATGGCGTTTTTGACAAATTTTGGACCAAATTTCTTTTTTTCAAAAAAAGTGGTCAGATTTTGGACTAAATAGTGTAGTATGACATTGAGGTTGATGACATAGTATAGTATGATGTTCTGTCACATTTTGGGATAAAAAAGAAATTCAAAAACATTTAAGATTTGGGACGACAGTATAGTATGACTAAAAAATGTTTTTTTTATTATTTTTACGAAGTTTTGGAAGCTTTTACTTAACTATAATTTATGTTTGTTAAAGTATTGTTTTTGAAGGTTTAACTGTACTTTTACAATTTTAACTGAAATTACTCTTTATGATGTTTTTGATTTTTTACTAAACTATGATATTTTTTTCTCAAAAAATATTTTTACGATGTTTTTAAAGTTTTTAGTTTTCCCTATTTTTATGAAGTTTTACTTTACTGAGATTTTTTTTGTAAAATAATTTTTGAGGTTTTTTCTATAATACATATATATATATTTTGCTGTCTGCGCTAACTCGGAGTTCAAACTCAAATTTCAAGGTTTTTATTCAAAAACAAAACAATAAAAACAACTTCAACACAAAAAAACAAAGTATTTACAGAGCAGAGTGGGAGGGGCCAGGTGTGAGGGGGCGGGGCCACTAACAGACTTATTTTACAGAGAAGATCAAATAATCTAGAACTAACTTTAACCACAGTTCAAATCCTCGTCCTAATCTGATCCACTTCTGCCTCATTAGGACCAGGTTCTGGTCTCACACACACACACACACACTGCCTGTTAAAGACTCCGCCCCCTCATGACATCATATGTTGTGATGAGGTTTTTGGAGAGAAATCTATCCTGGTGGGAGGGGTTTTTTCAGGAGGGGGTGTGGTTTATTCATCGTCATCATCGTCATCGTCGTCATCTTCATCGTCTGCTTCTCTCTTTCTCTTCTCTCCATGGACCGCTGCACACACACACACACACACACACACACACACACACACACACACACAATAAGTTTATTATTTAACAATTCAAATGTTAATTTGTGTTAATAACAAATCTTTATTTTTTAAATTGATTCATCCATGATTAAAATAACCATTAGCTGCACTTAGCCTGGTTACGTTAGCCGCACTTAGCCTGGTTACATTAGCTGCACTTAGCCTGGTAACGTTAGCCGCACTTAGCCTGGTTACATTAGCTGCACTTAGCCTGGTAACGTTAGCCGCACTTAGCCTGGTTACATTAGCTGCACTTAGACTGGTAACGTGAGCTGCACTTAGCCTGGTTACGTTAGCCGCACTTAGCCTGGTTACGTTAGCCGCACTTAGCCTGGTTACATTAGCTGCACTTAGCCTGGTAACGTGAGCTGCACTTAGCCTGGTTACGTTAGCAGCACTTAGTCTGGTTACATTAGCTGCACTTAGCCTGGTTACATTAGCTGCACTTAGCCTGGTTACGTGAGCTGCACTTAGCCTGGTTATGTAAGCCGCACTTGGCCTGGTTACATTAGCCACACTTAGCCTCTTTACGTTAGCCGCACTTAGCCTAATTACGTTAGCCGCACTTAGCCTGGTTACATTAGCCGCACTTAGCCTGGTTACGTTAGCCGCACTTGGCCTGGTTACGTTAGCCGCACTTAGCCTCTTTACGTTAGCCGCACCTAGCCTAGTTACGTTAGCCGCACTTAGCCTCTTTACGTTAGCCTCACTTAGCATCTTCACGTTAGCTGCACTCAGCCTCTTTACGTTAGCCTCACTTAGCATCTTCACGTTAGCTGCACTCAGCCTCTTTATGTTAGCCTCACTTAGCATCTTCACGTTAGCTGCACTTAGCCTCTTTACGTTAGCCGCACTTACGTTAGCGTGATTGACAAACTCACCTCCGTCTTCTTCGTCCTCTTCATCGTCCTCGTCCTCCTCCACGTAGTCTCCATCGTCCTCTTCGTCCTGACAGGAGGACAGTGAGGACAGGACAGTGAGGACAGGTCAGTGAGGACAGCGCCGCCGTGTGGACACAGAGTGGAACTTCAAGCACACAGAGGACTCACCTGGATCCCGTCCTTCATCAGGTAGGACAGTCCCACCTCGTCCTCGTCTGAGCCTTCGTCCCCGTCCTCCTCGTCTTCGTCCTCCTCATCGTCCTCGTCCCCCAGAGGACCGGCCTCGTCGTCCACGTCTGAGACACAGACTCAGGTCAACATGGACAGACACAGTTTGACAGAGGGACACATCGTGGACATGGTCTCACCGTCTTCAGGGTCAGACTCAGGGACCTCGTTGTCCTCCTGGTCAAAACCGTCCAGATACTTGATCTGAGGCAGAAGCTGGAAGACGCCGTCTCTGTAGTCGTCCAACGAGGACACTTCACAACTGTACAGGTCCAGACTCTTCAGGGTCTTCAGACTCTGCTGCAGGACACGAGACAGGAGACAAGACAGGGACACGTCAGAGACACAGGAGACACTTTAGAGGCACTTTAGAGACACGTCAGAGACAAAGAAGACACAGGAGACAAGTCAGAGACACAAGAGACACACAGACAAAGAAGACACAGGAGACACGACAGAGACAAGACAGAGACACAGGAGATAAGTCAGAGACAAAGAAGACACAGGAGACACGACAGAGACAAGACAGAGACACAGGAGATAAGTCAGAGACACATCAGAGACACTTCAGAGACACATCAGAGACACATCAGAGACAGAGACACTTCAGAGATAGAGACACTTCAGAGACACATCAGTCAAACTCACCAGAGTCTTGACGCTGCTCAGATCTTTGATTTTATTCCCGCTCAGATTCAGGTGAGACAGATTTGGACATTTGTCCCCCAGCGTGTCCAAACCTCCTGAGATGATGTTGTCAGAGACGTCCAGCTGAGACAGACGGAGACAGTGACAGACAGAGAGTCAAAAGACAGAGGACACGCGGAGACAGAGGACACACGGAGACACTGACCTTGCGTAGTTTGGCCAGAGGGGGCAGTGTGGACAGAGACTTCAGTCCCACGCTGACCATGCTGAGGACGTCCAGCTCTGTGTACTCGTCCGTCAGTCCCTCCACGTCCCCCTCAGTGGACAGACAGTTGTCCACCAGCAGCTCTGTCACCTGAGGACACAGATATGTCCTCATTCAGGATGTCCAACAGGACACAAGGTGTCTCTGAAGACGCAGGATTGTGTCATTAAAACTGACATTTATTCAAATATATAGTTATTCAAATGTAAAGTTATTTGAACATTAAGATATTAAAATATAAAGTTATTGATACATAAAGTTATTAAAACATACATTTATTATGAAGTTATTATAACATTAAGGTACTAAAATGTAAAGTTATTAAAATGTAAAGTTAGTTATTAAAATATACATTAATTATAATATAAAGTTATTGAAACGCAAAGTTATTAAAACACATTATAATAAAATATATAACATATATATATGTAAACAAATGCAATAACTGTGTCACGTGGTCTCAACAACAGGGAGTGGGCGGGGCCAGAGCCGCTCACTTTCCTGTGTTGTTGATATGAACCATGACGTCACGTGACAAAAACCAACATATTATAATAATAATAATAATCTATAAAAAAAATTATAAAATATAAATATAAATAATTCTGTGAAGGTTTGTTTACCGCGCGCTCGGGGAGGGGGAGGGGCCACGGGGGGGGGGGGGGGGGTAAACTCACTGTAACCGAAGCGCGCGCACACACACACACGCACGCACACACACACACACACACGAACACTGCAGGCCGCGCTCACACACACACACACGGATATAGACCGTGTGTGTGTGTGTGTGAGCGCGCGCATGCACGGCCCTCGAGGACAAAGCGCGGGAGTTTCCTCCATGTTGAAGTTGTTTTCTGGGTCAAAATGTCGGCGGCGCCTTCGCCTTCATCGTCTCTACGGAAGTAAATAAACACGAACCTCCGCCGGCTTCCGGTTCTTCAGCTCCAGACTGATCCGCTTCTTCATCTCCATGTTGGACCGGGTTGGACCGGGTCACACGAACACACACACACACACAGATAGATAGAGACAGAGAGTCCGGGTCCAGTGAACACCAGGCGGTTACTGAGCCTCCATGTTCGTTAGCCTTCCTCCACACACACGCCACGCCCCCTTTTACATAAATATTCAATGACCTTTTCAGATTCCTGTCTCCTATTGGCCTAGAGCTGAGCCACTCCCGCGGCCACGCCCCGTGGGCTGAGCGTAGCCAGGGCCTCTCTGTGATTGGCTTCCATTACAAACGCGTCGTCGTGTCTCAGCCAATGAGAGGACGAAGACGGAGCGTTTAAACTGAACACACGCCCACTCTTTGTGTGCACTGGCGCCATGTTTTACAGAGTACTTCACGGTCCCTCGGACTTCTCAGTGACTTTTACAGGAAAAGATCATGAACTCACAAAGAATAAACTTTTAGTATTTTAGTATTTAACAATAATACAAGTGTAATATTTACACCATAGATTTGATCTGATGAGTAATGACAGTCTCCACTGTGCGACTCCACAGCGCCCCCTGTCACCCTGCTGTGGGATAAAGTGGTAGAACATGGATGATTCTCTTTTATAATTCAGGTTATTTATGTATTTGTGTCCTTTAATGTCTCTCACACACACACACACAGCCTCACACACACACACACACACACACACACTCACAGCCTCTCACACACACACACACACACACACACACACACAGCCTCACACACACACACACTCACACACACACAGCCTCACACACACACACTCACAGCCCCACACACACACACTCACAGCCTCACAGCCTCACACACACACTCACAGCCTCACACACATACACACACACACTCACAGCCTCACTCACACACACACTCACAGCCTCACACACACACACACACTCACAGCCTCACACACACACTCACAGCCTCACACACACACTCACACTCACAGCCTCACACACACACACACTCACAGCCTCACACACACACTCACAGCCTCACACACACACACTCACAGCCTCACACACACACTCACAGCCTCACACACATACACACACACACACTCACAGCCTCACACACACACTCACAGCCTCACACACACACAGCCTCACACACACACACTCACAGCCTCACACACATACACACACACACTCACAGCCTCACACACACACTCACAGCCTCACACACACGATTTTATTCTTATCGTTTATCGTTATTATTATTAGCCACTGTTAGCTCTGTTAGCCTCTGTTAGCTCTGTTAGCCACTGTTAGCTCTGTTAGCTGCTCATGTTGAAACACTTTAAGTTTTTACAACAGTTCAACAACAACAAGAGGCACTTTATAAAAAAAAAAAAAAAAAAAAAAGTTAGTTTCCGACTGTAAACCCTTGCTAACGGACAGCTAAGCTAAGCTAACGCTCGTAGATGCCAATGCGTCACCGTGACGTCAGAGCGCGTGCGGGAATATCGGCGCGACGGCAGGTGAACAGGTGAGTGTCCTCGCGACAGCAGGTGAACTAACCTCAACACAAACAGGTAGTTAACAGTAGTTAGTTAAAACAGTAGTTAGTTAAAACAGTAGTTACTCTTTCATTGAAGCTAACGGTAAAACGAAGGGTTTCTAACGTCTGTTCAGAGACGAATCTCCTTGAGAAATGTGTGAATTCTAAATGTCTCGAGACTAAACCACACATTTGTTCACGTCTTTGACTAAAGTTTGACATCGAGGTGAATCTTTGTAGTTTAATCTCAGGTTCGGCTCAGAAACAACTCAACAATTTAATCAAAAACAACTTACTTTGGACGTTTTCTGTGTTGAAACTCTGTGTGTGTGTGTGTTCACACGGACCTGAGGAGCGCGCGTGTTAATGAGTGGGCTCACGTGCTCACGTGCGCACGTGTGTGTGTGTGTGTGTTTGTTTTTCAGCTGAATATAAAGAAAAGTGATGGATTCATCTAAACTAAACGCAGTGATCCTGAAGAACAGAAGCTCTGTGTCCCTGCACGAGCGGTGAGACGCGCGCGCGCGCGCACACACACACACACGTGTTTCCATCAGAGATTTAAACACTAAAGTTTCATATTGTGGATTAATGATGAATAATTAGTTTAGTTCATAATAATGTTGATCAAACCTGTAAATGATGATAAAATGTCTTTGTTTTTGTTCACAAACAAAAAAAAAGCTTCTTAAATGTGAATATTATATATTATTATTATATAATATATGTATATATATATATATATATACATATATTATATAATACTTTTCATTCACTCACTTAAAGCTAAATCTTAATTATGTAAATTATATGTCAATGATATTTTCTGTAATGTATTTCAAACGTCAGCTGTAGTTGCACGTGTTGACCACAGGGGGGCGGGGCCACTGGTTCTGTCTCAGCTTCACTCAGGTTCTGATGGATCAGCTGACCCGGACTGTGACCTTTGACCCCACCCTGCTGACAAAGGAGGAGGAGCCACCACTCGGCGTCCAGGTGAGAGATATAGATCAGATTATTTAAACCAGATTATATAAACCAGATTATATAGATCCGATTATTTTAATCAGATTATATAAATTAAAATATGTAAATCAGATTATATAAACCAGATTATAAAGATCCAATTATTTTAATCGGATTATATAGATCAAATTATGTAAATCAGAGTATCTAAATCAGATTATATGTATCAGATTATATAGATCAGATTATATAAACTAGATTATATAGATCAGATTATTTTAATCAGATTATATCGATCAGATTATTTTAATCAGATTATTTTAATCAGATTATTTTAATCAGATTATAAAGGTCAGATTATGTCTTTCTGTGTCTTAGGCTCCTCACGTCCACCAGAGGGCAGCGTGGCGTATGAGGATGAGGAGGAGGAGTCTCTGGACGCATGGCCACGCCTCCAGACTTGGAGGCTACTGTAGCTTCATGAACAAATACAGACGACGACGTAAGTTTACGATGAAACTGAGCCGATCACGTGATCACGCCTGTGACAGTGTGGGCGTGTCCTCTGCAGGACGAGGTCACCTGAGGGGGAGGAGCCACGTCCACAGACTGACAGGTGACTCTATGTCCCACACACACGGTAACCATAGCAACCGTTTCCACGGAGATAAGAAGGTCTGTCCTCCCTTCTGCAGGAACACACCTTAAAAGGAAGCTGCCGAGGGGCGGGGCCTCTACAGCCAGGGGGCGGGGCCTCCGCAGAGACGGCGCACCAACCAAAAGACAGCTGGACGCTCAGCTGGACGACTACATGTCCATGTCCAAGAGACAGCTGGACAAAGACCTGGACGACTACATGTCCATGTCCAGAAGACGTCTGGACGCAGAGCTGGACGACTACATGTGTCTGCTGGACTGAGGGGGCGGGGCAGCGGGGAGGGGGCGGGGCATGGGCGTGGCTATTTAAGTTCAGGTTTTATTTAATGACGACAGAAGCTGCTCTGATTGGTTTGTTCTGTTCTTAGAGTTTTATTAGAAGAAGAAGAAAAAGTGCTGAGTCATGTTCTGATTAAAGTTCACATCCTGTCATTTGTCTTTGACTTCCTGTCACATGACTCTCAGGGACAACATGGCCGACGCCTCCACCGGTCCAGTTCTCACCTGTGCTCTCTGACTCCGCCCACTCCATCAGGTGCACATGCGAGCGACGGCCAATCCCAGTGCGATCAGAGAGGTCAGGTGACCGATGGCTGCAGCCTGTCAGAGGTCACACAGAGGTCACACTGAGGTCACACAGAGGTCACACTGAGGTCACACAGAGGTCACACAGAGGTCACACTGAGGTCACACTGAGGTCACACAGAGGTCACACTGAGGTCACACAGAGGTCACACAGAGGTCACACTGAGGTCACACTGAGGTCACACTGAGGTCACACAGAGGTCACACTGAGGTCACACTGAGGTCACACTGAGGTCACACAGATGATTCGATTATTGATAAATGTTTAGTTTCTCACCGCGTTGTCGAGGTCGCCTGAATCCACGCGGACGAAGCAGTTACCGCTAGCGCTACAGTTAGCATAGTAGTAGTCAAACGTAGCATTGTAGTCATAATCTGGCGTCGCTGTGGGATTATCGTAATAATAATCCTCTGTGGTTGACGACTCGTCACTTCCTGTGGAGAGAAAAAAACACAACTGTCAGCTAATCTGAGGCTAACACTTTCAATCCACTATGCTAGCACTTTAACTTAGTGCTAAGCTATGCTAACACTTTGTCTTAGTGCTAAGCTATGCTTACGCTTTGTCTTAGTGCTAAACTATGCTAACACTTTGTCTTAGTGCTAAGCTATGCTAACACTTTGTCTTAGTGCTAAACTATGCTAACACTTTGTCTTAGTGCTAAACTATGCTAACACTTTGTCTTAGTGCTAAGCTATGCTAACGCTTTGTCTTAGTGCTAAGCTATGCTAACACTTTGTCTTAGTGCTAAGCTATGCTAACACTTTGTCTTAGTGCTAAGCTATGCTAACACTTTCTCCCTTCCTCTCTAGCTCATTCATGTTGTGATTTTCCTGCTCAAACATGACTCAGCATGTTGAATAAATGACGAGTCAGGACTCGTTTGCAGCCTCTGGTTTAAACACAGTCTAGTGGTTTGTTGAGGATCTGACTGGACCTTAAACCTGGATCTGAAGTGGATCAGAACTTACTGATGTGACGGATCAGTTTAATGTCCTGTTTAGTTTAGTTTAGTTCAGTCTCAGAAGAACATGAGGAACATGAAGAACACGAGGAACATGAGAGAGTCTGGCTGCAGGTTCAGGTCTGGACAGGTTCTTCAGGTTCTTCTCTGTCAACTCACATGAACTCATTGGATTCTGAAGGAACAAACGACACAGTGTTCCTTTAAGAGCAGCAGAAAACCACGTTCACCTCCTGTTAGAACCTTCTCACTCAACCAGCAGTGGAACCTTCATTAGAACCTCCACACTGATCAATAGAACATCATTTGAACCTCCAAACTGATCAACAGAACCTTCATTAGAACCTCCAAACTGATCAACAGAACCTTCAGTAGAACCTCCACACTGATCAATAGAACATCATTTGAACCTCCACACTGATCAACAGAACCTTCAGTGGAACCTCCACACTGATCAACAGAACCATCATTAGAACTTCCACACTGATCAACAGAACCGTCATTAGAACCTCCACACTGATCAACAGAACATCATTAGAACCTCCAAACTGATCAACAGAACCTTCAGTATAACCTCCACACTGATCAACAGAACCTTCAGTAGAACCTCCACACTGATCAATAGAACATCATTTGAACCTCCACACTGATCAACAGAACCATCATTAGAACCTCCACACTGATCAACAGAACCTTCAGTAGAACCTCCACACTGATCAATAGAACATCATTTGAACCTCCAAACTGATCAACAGAACCATCATTAGAACCTCCACACTGATCAACAGAACCATCATTAGAACCTCCACACTGATCAACAGAACCATCATTAGAACCTCCACACTGATCAACAGAACCATCATTAGAACCTCCACACTGATCAACAGAACATCATTAGAACCTCCACACTGATCAACAGAAGCTTCAGTAGAACCTTCAGAAGATGTAGGGTGGAGCTCAGGTGAACACAGTGAAGGTCAAAGGTCAAAGGTCACTCACCACAGCAGGTCGACAGAACAAACCAAAGAGAGAGAGAGAGCAGCACGTTCATCCTGGACGAGAGACATTCACTGAGTGAGCAGAGAGAGAGAGAGGGGGCGTGTCTTAAACCTGAAAAACACACAAAACTTTATTGTTTAAAGAAAAGACGACAACAGCGGAACATGTCGTTGTCCTGGAGAACCTGGAGAATCCACAGCCTCAGTGTCCCAGCATGCACCAGGGCAGCACGGACACAACTACACAAACGGTACAAAAACGACAGAAAAACTAAGCAACAACTGCACAAAAAACGACATTACTACACAAAACTACGCAAAACTACACAAAAACTATATAACTACACAAAATTACCATAATTACACAAAAACTACACAACAACTACACACAAGCCACCCGACACAAAAACTAAATAACTACACAACAACTACACAGCGACTCAAAAACTACAAAGCGACACAAAAACGACACAACTACACAAAAACTACACAACAAATACACAACTACACAAAAACTACATAACGAAACAAAAACGAAACAACTACACAATAACTACACAGCAACACAAAAAACATGCACCTGGAGGAGAAAGTTCCATGGTAAACCAACGGCCAATCAGAGAGCAGGGTTCTCTGTTACCATGGTAACACACACACACACATCAGTGTTGACAGACGTGGGAACGAAGCTGAGCTGTGACCTTTGACCTCTGTGAGACACGCTGAGGGGGCGGAGCCTCAGGGGGGCGCTGTGAAGCTGCCAACGTCAGTAAATCACTGTGTGTGTGTGTGTGTGTGTGTGTGCAATAAAGACGTGATCATGTGACAGATATCAGAGGCATCATGGGAAATGAAGTTTTTAAAACAAACGAGAGAGAGAGAGAGAGAGAGAGAGAGAGAGAGAGAGAGAGAGAGCTCAGTTTAATGTTTAGACACAATGAGGAAGTGAACTTTGACCTCGTCTCTCACACACACTGGTGAAGTCTGACACTCACATTCTGATTCTGCTGTTGAACTGATCTGGAGCCTAAACAGGATCAGGACCAGGATCAGAATCAGGACCAGGACCAGGACCAGGATCAGGACCAGGACCAGGACCAGGACCAGGACCAGGACCAGGATCAGGATCAGGACCAGGACCAGGATGAAGCTGGAGCTGAAGGTCCAGCTGCTGAAGTTCTGCTCACTTCTGCTCAACTTCCTCCTACTGGTGAGAAAGAGAAAGACACTCACATGATCTGTCACATGATCTGTATGTTAAACAAACGAGTGACTGAAGGAAGTATGTGTTCCTAAAGGGGGCGCTATAGAAGATTTTTCAGTTATGGTAATGATAAGGAACATAAGGGATAACATAATACAAACACTGTGCGACCTGATTAGCAACAAGGCTAATGTTTTTAGACTAAAGTCAGCTCACTGTCAAAGTGCATCAGGGCAAATGAATCATTTCATGAATTTCAAAAATTCATAAAAATTATTCCTTAAGAGTTTTGCGAATTTTTTCAACAGATCCTTGTTCAGGGCGATGCAGACTATTATGACGGTAAATTTCAAGTCATTCCGAGATACTTACTTTTTTTCCTGAATTTCAAAAATTCATAAAAATTATTCCTTAAAAGTTTTGCGAATTTTTTCAACGGATCCTTGTTCAGGGCGAAGTCGACTATTATGATAGTAAATTTCAAGTCATTCCGAGATACTTACTTTTTTTCCTGAATTTCAAAAATTCATAAAAATTATTCCTTAAAAGTGTTGCTAGTTTTTTCAACAGATCCTTGTTCAGGGCGATGCAGACTATTATGACGGTAAATTTGAAGTCATTCTGAGATACTTTTTGTTTTTGAGAAGAAAGTCTGTCAAAGTGCATCAGGGCAAATGAATCATTTCATGAATTTCAAAAATTCATAAAAATTATTCCTTAAGAGTTTTGCGAATTTTTTCAACAGATCCTTGTTCAGGGCGATGCAGACTATTATGACGGTAAATTTCAAGTCATTCCGAGATACTTACTTTTTTCCTGAATTTCAAAAATTCATAAAAATTATTCCTTAAAAGTTTTGCGAATTTTTTCAACAGATCCTTGTTCAGGGCGAAGTCGACTATTATGATAGTAAATTTCAAGTCATTCCGAGATACTTACTTTTTTTCCTGAATTTCAAAAATTCATAAAAATTATTCCTTAAAAGTGTTGCTAGTTTTTTCAACAGATCCTTGTTCAGGGCGATGCAGACTATTATGACGGTAAATTTGAAGTCATTCTGAGATACTTTTTGTTTTTGAGAAGAAAGTCTGTCAAAGTGCATCAGGGCAAACGCATAATTTCCCGATTTTCAAAAATTCAGGAAAATTATTCCTTAAGACTTTTGCGATTTTTTTCAACAGATCCTTGTTCAGGGCGATGCAGACTATTATGACGGTAAATTTCAAGTCATTCCGAGATACTTTTTGTTTTTTTGAAGAAAGTCAGCTCACTGCCAAAGTGCATCAGGGCAAATGGATCATTTCCTGAATTTCAAAAATTCATAAAAATTTGTCCTTAAGAGTTTTGCGAATTTTTTCAACTGATCCTTGTTCAGGGCGATGCAGACTATCATGATGGTAAATTTCAAGTCATTCCGAGATACTTACTTTTTTCCTGAATTTCAAAAAATCATAAAAATTATTCCTTAAGACTTTTGTGAATTTTTTCAACAGATCCTTTTTCAGGGCGATGCCGACTATTATGATGGTGAATTTGAAGTTATTCTGAGATACTTTTTGTTTTTGAGAAGAAAGTCAGTTCACTGTCAAAGTGCATCAGAGCAAATAGATCATTTCATTATTTTCAAAAATGTATCAAAATTATTCCTTAAGAGATTTGCAAATATTTTCAACAGATCCTTGTTCAGGGTGATGCTGACTATTATGATTGTAAATTTCAAGTCATTCCGAGATACTTTTTGTTTTTTTGAAGAAAGTCAGTTCACTGTCAAAGTGCATCAGGGCAAATGGATCATTTCCTGAATTTCAAAAATTCCTAAAAATTATTTCTTAAAAGTTTTGCGAATTTTTTCAACTGATCCTTGTTCAGGGCGATGCCGACTATTATGACGGAAAATTTAAAGTCATTCCGAGATACTTTTTGTTTTCGAGAAGAAAGTCAGCTCACTGTCAAAGTGCATCAGGGCAAACGCATAATTTCCCGATTTTCAAAAATTCCTAAAAATTATTTCTTCAAAGTTTTGCGAATTTTTTCAACAGATCCTTGTTCAGGGTGATGCCGACTATTATGATGGTGAATTTCAAGTCATTCCGAGATACTTTTTGTTTTTGAGAAGAAAGTCAGTTCACTGTCAAAGTGCATCAGGGCAAATAGATCATTTCATGATTTTCAAAAATGTATTGAAATTATTCCTTAAGAGATTTGCAAATATTTTCAACAGATCCTTTTTCAGGGTGATGCCGACTATTATGATTGTAAATTTCAAGTCATTCCGAGATACTTTTTGTTTTTGAGAAGAAAGTCAGTTCACTGTCAAAGTGCATCAGGGCAAATGGATCATTTCCTGAATTTCAAAAATTCCTAAAAATTATTTCTTAAAAGTTTTGCGAATTTTTTCAACTGATCCTTGTTCAGGGCGATGCCGACTATTATGACGGAAAATTTCAAGTTATTCCGAGATACTTACTTTTTTCCTGAATTTCAAAAAATCATAAAAATTATTCCTTAAGACTTTTGCGAATTTTTTCAACTGATCCTTGTTCAGGGTGATGGAGACTATTATGATGGTACATTTCAAGTCATTCCGAGATACTTTTTGTTTTTTTGAAGAAAGTCAGTTCACTGTCAAAGTGCATCAGAGCAAATGGATCATTTCCTGAATTTCAAAAATTCATAAAAATTAGTCCTTAAGAGTTTTGCGAATTTTTTCAACAGATCCTTGTTCAGGGCGATGCCGACTATTATGATGGTAAATTTCAAGTCATTCCGAGATACTTTTTGTTTTTTTGAAGAAAGTCAGTTCACTGTCAAAGTGCATCAGGGCAAATGGATCATTTCCTGAATTTCAAAAATTCATAAAAATTAGTCCTTAAGAGCTTTGCGAATTTTTTCAACAGATCCTTGTTCAGGGCGATGCCGACTATTATGATGGTAAATTTCAAGTTATTCCGAGATACTTTTTGTTTTTTTTAAGAAAGTCAGTTCACTGTCAAAGTGCATCAGGGCAAATGGATCATTTCCTGAATTTCAAAAATTCATAAAAATTAGTCCTTAAGAGTTTTGCGAATTTTTTCAACAGATCCTTGTTCAGGGCGATGCCGACTATTATGATGGTAAATTTCAAGTTATTCCGAGATACTTTTTGTTTTCGAGAAGAAAGTCAGTTCACTGTCAAAGTGCATCAGGGCAAATGGATCATTTCCTGAATTTCAAAAATTCATAAAAATTAGTCCTTAAGAGTTTTGCGAATTTTTTCAACAGATCCTTGTTCAGGGCGATGCCGACTATTATGATGGTAAATTTCAAGTTATTCCGAGATACTTTTTGTTTTCGAGAAGAAAGTCAGTTCACTGTCAAAGTGCATCAGAGCAAATGGATCATTTCCTGAATTTCAAAAATTCATAAAAATTAGTCCTTAAGACTTTTGCGAATTTTTTCAACAGATCCTTTTTCAGGGCGATGCCGACTATTATGATGGTGAATTTCAAGTCATTCCGAGATACTTTTTGTTTTTGAGAAGAAAGTCAGTTCACTGTCAAAGTGCATCAGGGCAAATAGATCATTTCATGATTTTCAAAAATGTATTGAAATTATTCCTTAAGAGATTTGCAAATATTTTCAACAGATCCTTTTTCAGGGTGATGCCGACTATTATGATTGTAAATTTCAAGTCATTCCGAGATACTTTTTGTTTTTGAGAAGAAAGTCAGTTCACTGTCAAAGTGCATCAGGGCAAATGGATCATTTCCTGAATTTCAAAAATTCCTAAAAATTATTTCTTAAAAGTTTTGCGAATTTTTTCAACTGATCCTTGTTCAGGGCGATGCCGACTATTATGATGGTAAATTTCAAGTCATTCCGAGATACTTTTTGTTTTTTTGAAGAAAGTCAGTTCACTGTCAAAGTGCATCAGGGCAAATGGATCATTTCCTGAATTTCAAAAATTCATAAAAATTAGTCCTTAAGAGTTTTGCGAATTTTTTCAACAGATCCTTGTTCAGGGCGATGCCGACTATTATGATGGTAAATTTCAAGTTATTCCGAGATACTTTTTGTTTTTTTTAAGAAAGTCAGTTCACTGTCAAAGTGCATCAGGGCAAATGGATCATTTCCTGAATTTCAAAAATTCATAAAAATTAGTCCTTAAGAGTTTTGCGAATTTTTTCAACAGATCCTTGTTCAGGGCGATGCCGACTATTATGATGGTAAATTTCAAGTTATTCCGAGATACTTTTTGTTTTTTTTAAGAAAGTCAGTTCACTGTCAAAGTGCATCAGGGCAAATGGATCATTTCCTGAATTTCAAAAATTCATAAAAATTAGTCCTTAAGAGTTTTGCGAATTTTTTCAACAGATCCTTGTTCAGGGCGATGCCGACTATTATGATGGTAAATTTCAAGTTATTCCGAGATACTTTTTGTTTTCGAGAAGAAAGTCAGTTCACTGTCAAAGTGCATCAGGGCAAATGGATCATTTCCTGAATTTCAAAAATTCATAAAAATTATTTCTTAAAAGTTTTGCAAATTTTTTCAACAGATCCTTGTTCAGGGCGATGCCGACTATTATGACAGAAAATTTAAAGTCATTCCGAGATACTTTTTGTTTTCGAGAAGAAAGTCAGCTCACTGTCAAAGTGCATGAGGGCAAACGCATAATTTCCCGATTTTCAAAAATTCATGAAAATTATTCCTTAAGACTTTTGCGAATTTTTTCAACAGATCCTTGTTCAGGGCGATGCCGACTATTATGATGGTAAATTTCAAGTTATTCCGAGATACTTTTTGTTTTTTTGAAGAAAGTCAGTTCACTGTCAAAGTGCATCAGGGCAAATGGATCATTTCCTGAATTTCAAAAATTCCTAAAAATTATTTCTTCAAAGTTTTGCGAATTTTTTCAACAGATCCTTGTTCAGGGCGATGCCGACTATTATGACGGAAAATTTAAAGTCATTCCGAGATACTTTTTGTTTTCGAGAAGAAAGTCAGCTCACTGTCAAAGTGCATGAGGGCAAACGCATAATTTCCCGATTTTCAAAAATTCATGAAAATTATTCCTTAAGACTTTTGCGAATTTTTTCAACTGATCCTTTTTCAGGGCGATGCCGACTATTATGATGGTGAATTTGAAGTTATTCTGAGATACTTTTTGTTTTTGAGAAGAAAGTCAGTTCACTGTCAAAGTGCATCAGAGCAAATAGATCATTTCATGATTTTCAAAAATGTATTGAAATTATTCCTTAAGAGATTTGCAAATATTTTCAACAGATCCTTTTTCAGGGCGATGCCGACTATTATGATTGTAAATTTCAAGTCATTCCGAGATACTTTTTGTTTTTGAGAAGAAAGTCAGTTCACTGTCAAAGTGCATCAGGGCAAATGGATCATTTCCTGAATTTCAAAAATTCCTAAAAATTATTTCTTAAAAGTTTTGCGAATTTTTTCAACTGATCCTTATTCAGGGCGATGCCGACTATTATGATGGTAAATTTCAAGTTATTCCGAGATACTTACTTTTTTCCTGAATTTCAAAAAATCATAAAAATTATTCCTTAAGACTTTTGCGAATTTTTTCAACTGATCCTTGTTCAGGGTGATGGAGACTATTATGATGGTACATTTCAAGTCATTCCGAGATACTTTTTGTTTTTTTGAAGAAAGTCAGTTCACTGTCAAAGTGCATCAGAGCAAATGGATCATTTCCTGAATTTCAAAAATTCATAAAAATTAGTCCTTAAGAGTTTTGCGAATTTTTTCAACAGATCATTGTTCAGGGCGATGCCGACTATTATGATGGTAAATTTCAAGTCATTCCGAGATACTTTTTGTTTTTTTGAAGAAAGTCAGTTCACTGTCAAAGTGCATCAGGGCAAATGGATCATTTCCTGAATTTCAAAAATTCATAAAAATTAGTCCTTAAGAGTTTTGCGAATTTTTTCAACAGATCCTTGTTCAGGGCGATGCCGACTATTATGATGGTAAATTTCAAGTTATTCCGAGATACTTTTTGTTTTTTTGAAGAAAGTCAGTTCACTGTCAAAGTGCATCAGAGCAAATGGATCATTTCCTGAATTTCAAAAATTCATAAAAATTAGTCCTTAAGAGTTTTGCGAATTTTTTCAACTGATCCTTGTTCAGGGCGATGCCGACTATTATGATGGTAAATTTCAAGTTATTCCGAGATACTTACTTTTTTCCTGAATTTCAAAAAATCATAAAAATTATTTCTTCAAAGTTTTGCGAATTTTTTCAACAGATCCTTGTTCAGGGCGATGCCGACTATTATGACGGAAAATTTAAAGTCATTCCGAGATACTTTTTGTTTTCGAGAAGAAAGTCAGTTCACTGTCAAAGTGCATCAGGGCAAACGCATAATTTCCCGATTTTCAAAAATTCATGAAAATTATTCCTTAAGACTTTTGCGAATTTTTTCAACTGATCCTTTTTCAGGGCGATGCCGACTATTATGATGGTGAATTTGAAGTTATTCTGAGATACTTTTTGTTTTTGAGAAGAAAGTCAGTTCACTGTCAAAGTGCATCAGGGCAAATAGATCATTTCATGATTTTCAAAAATGTATTAAAATTATTCCTTAAGAGATTTGCAAATATTTTCAACTGATCCTTGTTCAGGGTGATGCCGACTATTATGATTGTAAATTTCAAGTCATTCCGAGATACTTTTTGTTTTTGAGAAGAAAGTCAGTTCACTGTCAAAGTGCATCAGGGCAAACGCATAAATTCCCGATTTTCAAAAATTCCTAAAAATTATTTCTTAAAAGTTTTGCGAATTTTTTCAACTGATCCTTGTTCAGGGCGATGCCGACTATTATGACGGAAAATTTAAAGTCATTCCGAGATACTTTTTGTTTTCGAGAAGAAAGTCAGCTAACTGTCAAAGTGCATCAGGGCAAACGCATAATTTCCCGATTTTCAAAAATTCCTAAAAATTATTTCTTAAAAGTTTTGCAAATTTTTTCAACTGATCCTTTTTCAGGGCGATGCCGACTATTATGATGGTGAATTCGAAGTCATTCCGAGATACTTTTTGTTTTTGAGAAGAAAGTCAGTTCACTGTCAAAGTGCATCAGAGCAAATAGATCATTTCATGATTTTCAAAAATGTATTAAAATTATTCCTTAAGAGATTTGCAAATATTTTCAACTGATCCTTGTTCAGGGTGATGCCGACTATTATGATGGAAAATTTAAAGTCATTCCGAGATACTTTTTGTTTTCGAGAAGAAAGTCAGCTCACTGTCAAAGTGCATCAGGGCAAACGCATAATTTCCCGATTTTCAAAAATTCCTAAAAATTATTTCTTAAAAGTTTTGCGAATTTTTTCAACTGATCCTTGTTCAGGGCGATGCCGACTATTATGACGGAAAATTTAAAGTCATTCCGAGATACTTTTTGTTTTCGAGAAGAAAGTCAGTTCACTGTCAAAGTGCATCAGGGCAAACGCATAATTTCCCGATTTTCAAAAATTCATGAAAATTATTCCTTAAGACTTTTGCGAATTTTTTCAACTGATCCTTTTTCAGGGCGATGCCGACTATTATGATGGTGAATTTGAAGTTATTCTGAGATACTTTTTGTTTTTGAGAAGAAAGTCAGTTCACTGTCAAAGTGCATCAGGGCAAACGCATAAATTCCCGATTTTCAAAAATTCCTAAAAATTATTTCTTAAAAGTTTTGCGAATTTTTTCAACTGATCCTTGTTCAGGGCGATGCCGACTATTATGACGGAAAATTTAAAGTCATTCCGAGATACTTTTTGTTTTCGAGAAGAAAGTCAGCTAACTGTCAAAGTGCATCAGGGCAAACGCATAATTTCCCGATTTTCAAAAATTCCTAAAAATTATTTCTTAAAAGTTTTGCGAATTTTTTCAACTGATCCTTTTTCAGGGCGATGCCGACTATTATGATGGTGAATTCGAAGTCATTCCGAGATACTTTTTGTTTTTGAGAAGAAAGTCAGTTCACTGTCAAAGTGCATCAGAGCAAATAGATCATTTCATGATTTTCAAAAATGTATTAAAATTATTCCTTAAGAGATTTGCAAATATTTTCAACTGATCCTTGTTCAGGGTGATGCCGACTATTATGATGGAAAATTTAAAGTCATTCCGAGATACTTTTTGTTTTCGAGAAGAAAGTCAGCTCACTGTCAAAGTGCATCAGGGCAAACGCATAATTTCCCGATTTTCAAAAATTCCTAAAAATTATTTCTTAAAAGTTTTGCGAATTTTTTCAACTGATCCTTGTTCAGGGCGATGCCGACTATTATGACGGAAAATTTAAAGTCATTCCGAGATACTTTTGTTTTTGAGAAGAAAGTCAGCTCACTGTCAAAGTGCATCAGGGCAAACGCATAATTTCCCGATTTTCAAAAATTCCTAAAAATTATTTCTTAAAAGTTTTGCGAATTTTTTCAACTGATCCTTGTTCAGGGCGATGCCGACTATTATGACGGAAAATTTAAAGTCATTCCGAGATACTTTTGTTTTTGAGAAGAAAGTCAGCTCACTGTCAAAGTGCATCAGGGCAAACGCATAATTTCCCGATTTTCAAAAATTCATGAAAATTATTCCTTAAGACTTTTGCAAATTTTTTCAACTGATCCTTGTTCAGGGCGATGCCGACGATTATGATGGTAAATTTCAAGTTATTCCGAGATACTTTTTGTTTTTTTGAAGAAAGTCAGTTCACTGTCAAAGTGCATCAGGGCTAATGGATCATTTCCTGAATTTCAAAAATTCATAAAAATTATTCCTTAAGACTTTTGCAAATTTTTTCAACTGATCCTTGTTCAGGGCGATGCCGACTATTATGACGGAAAATTTAAAGTCATTCCGAGATACTTTTTGTTTTCGAGAAGAAAGTCAGCTCACTGTCAAAGTGCATCAGGGCAAACGCATAATTTCCCGATTTTCAAAAATTCCTAAAAATTATTTCTTAAAAGTTTTGCGAATTTTTTCAACTGATCCTTTTTCAGGGCGATGCCGACTATTATGATGGTGAATTCGAAGTCATTCCGAGATACTTTTTGTTTTTGAGAAGAAAGTCAGTTCACTGTCAAAGTGCATCAGAGCAAATAGATCATTTCATGATTTTCAAAAATGTATTAAAATTATTCCTTAAGAGATTTGCAAATATTTTCAACTGATCCTTGTTCAGGGTGATGCCGACTATTATGATGGTAAATTTCAAGTCATTCCGAGATACTTTTTGTTTTCGAGAAGAAACTCAGCTCACTGTCAAAGTGCATCAGGGCAAACGCATAATTTCCCGATTTTCAAAAATTCCTAAAAATTATTTCTTAAAAGTTTTGCGAATTTTTTCAACTGATCCTTGTTCAGGGCGATGCCGACTATTATGACGGAAAATTTAAAGTCATTCCGAGATACTTTTGTTTTTGAGAAGAAAGTCAGCTCACTGTCAAAGTGCATCAGGGCAAACGCATAATTTCCCGATTTTCAAAAATTCCTAAAAATTATTTCTTAAAAGTTTTGCGAATTTTTTCAACTGATCCTTGTTCAGGGCGATGCCGACTATTATGACGGAAAATTTAAAGTCATTCCGAGATACTTTTTGTTTTCGAGAAGAAAGTCAGCTCACTGTCAAAGTGCATCAGGGCAAACGCATAATTTCCCGATTTTCAAAAATTCATGAAAATTATTCCTTAAGACTTTTGCAAATTTTTTCAGAAAGTCAGTTCACTGTCAAAGTGCATCAGGGCTAATGGATCATTTCCTGAATTTCAAAAATTCATAAAAATTATTCCTTAAGACTTTTGCAAATTTTTTCAACTGATCCTTGTTCAGGGCGATGCCGACTATTATGACGGAAAATTTAAAGTCATTCCGAGATACTTTTGTTTTTGAGAAGAAAGTCAGCTCACTGTCAAAGTGCATCAGGGCAAACGCATAATTTCCCGATTTTCAAAAATTCCTAAAAATTATTTCTTAAAAGTTTTGCGAATTTTTTCAACTGATCCTTGTTCAGGGCGATGCCGACTATTATGACGGAAAATTTAAAGTCATTCCGAGATACTTTTGTTTTTGAGAAGAAAGTCAGCTCACTGTCAAAGTGCATCAGGGCAAACGCATAATTTCCCGATTTTCAAAAATTCATGAAAATTATTCCTTAAGACTTTTGCAAATTTTTTCAACTGATCCTTGTTCAGGGCGATGCCGACGATTATGATGGTAAATTTCAAGTTATTCCGAGATACTTTTTGTTTTTTTGAAGAAAGTCAGTTCACTGTCAAAGTGCATCAGGGCTAATGGATCATTTCCTGAATTTCAAAAATTCATAAAAATTATTCCTTAAGACTTTTGCAAATTTTTTCAACTGATCCTTGTTCAGGGCGATGCCGACTATTATGACGGAAAATTTAAAGTCATTCCGAGATACTTTTTGTTTTCGAGAAGAAAGTCAGCTCACTGTCAAAGTGCATCAGGGCAAACGCATAATTTCCCGATTTTCAAAAATTCATGAAAAATATTCCTTAAGACTTTTGCAAATTTTTTCAACTGATCCTTGTTCAGGGCGATGCCGACGATTATGATGGTAAATTTCAAGTTATTCCGAGATACTTTTTGTTTTTTTGAAGAAAGTCAGTTCACTGTCAAAGTGCATCAGGGCTAATGGATCATTTCCTGAATTTCAAAAATTCATAAAAATTATTCCTTAAGACTTTTGCAAATTTTTTCAACTGATCCTTGTTCAGGGCGATGCCGACTATTATGACGGAAAATTTAAAGTCATTCCGAGATACTTTTTGTTTTCGAGAAGAAAGTCAGCTAACTGTCAAAGTGCATCAGGGCAAACGCATAATTTCCCGATTTTCAAAAATTCCTAAAAATTATTTCTTAAAAGTTTTGCGAATTTTTTCAACTGATCCTTTTTCAGGGCGATGCCGACTATTATGATGGTGAATTCGAAGTCATTCCGAGATACTTTTTGTTTTTGAGAAGAAAGTCAGTTCACTGTCAAAGTGCATCAGAGCAAATGGATCATTTCATGATTTTCAAAAATGTATTAAAATTATTCCTTAAGAGATTTGCAAATATTTTCAACTGATCCTTGTTCAGGGTGATGCCGACTATTATGATGGTAAATTTCAAGTCATTCCGAGATACTTTTTGTTTTCGAGAAGAAACTCAGTTCACTGTCAAAGTGCATCAGGGCTAATGGATCATTTCCTGAATTTCAAAAATTCATAAAAATTATTCCTTAAGACTTTTGCAAATTTTTTCAACTGATCCTTGTTCAGGGCGATGCCGACTATTATGACGGAAAATTTAAAGTCATTCCGAGATACTTTTTGTTTTCGAGAAGAAAGTCAGCTAACTGTCAAAGTGCATCAGGGCAAACGCATAATTTCCCGATTTTCAAAAATTCCTAAAAATTATTTCTTAAAAGTTTTGCGAATTTTTTCAACTGATCCTTTTTCAGGGCGATGCCGACTATTATGATGGTGAATTCGAAGTCATTCCGAGATACTTTTTGTTTTTGAGAAGAAAGTCAGTTCACTGTCAAAGTGCATCAGAGCAAATAGATCATTTCATGATTTTCAAAAATGTATTAAAATTATTCCTTAAGAGATTTGCAAATATTTTCAACTGATCCTTGTTCAGGGTGATGCCGACTATTATGATGGTAAATTTCAAGTCATTCCGAGATACTTTTTGTTTTCGAGAAGAAACTCAGCTCACTGTCAAAGTGCATCAGGGCAAACGCATAATTTCCCGATTTTCAAAAATTCCTAAAAATTATTTCTTAAAAGTTTTGCGAATTTTTTCAACTGATCCTTGTTCAGGGCGATGCCGACTATTATGACGGAAAATTTAAAGTCATTCCGAGATACTTTTTGTTTTCGAGAAGAAAGTCAGCTAACTGTCAAAGTGCATCAGGGCAAACGCATAATTTCCCGATTTTCAAAAATTCCTAAAAATTATTTCTTAAAAGTTTTGCGAATTTTTTCAACTGATCCTTTTTCAGGGCGATGCCGACTATTATGATGGTGAATTCGAAGTCATTCCGAGATACTTTTTGTTTTTGAGAAGAAACTCAGTTCACTGTCAAAGTGCATCAGGGCAAATGATAATTTCCCAAATTTCAAAAATTCATTAAAATTAGTCCTTAAGAGTTTTGTTTAACACAGTTTGTGTTTAAATGTGTAAAAGTTACAGACTGAACCTTTAATAAAGAGCTTCAGTCCCTTGTGTCTGACCTTTGACCTTTGACCTTTGACCTCTGTTTGCAGACTCTGGGTCTGAGTGTGTCAGGATGTGGAGTCTGGATTCTCTTTGACAAAGACAACTTCCTGTCTCAGCTGTCGTCAGGTGAGTCACTCACTGTCACTCACTCACTGGTGATGACTTCACAATAACATGTGTGTGTGTGTGTGTGTGTGTGTGTGTGTGTGTGTGTGTGTGTGTGTGTTAGCCGAGTTGTCTATTGTAGCGTTCGGCCTCCTGACAGTTGGTTGCGTGGTGTTAGCCGTTAGCATCGTTGGATGTGTGGGAACAACAACAGAACACAGGCTCCTCCTACTGGTGGTGAGTAACAACAACACCTGTGACTCAGCAGTTTATGGTCTGTAGCTGTGACTCAGCAGTTTATGGTCTGTAGCTGTGACTCAGCAGTTTATGGTCTGTAGCTGTGACTCAGCAGTTTATGGTCTGTAGCTGTGACTCAGCAGTTTATGGTCTGTAGCTGTGACTCAGCAGTTTATGGTCTGTAGCTGTGACTCAGCAGTTTATGGTCTGTCCTCAGTACCTGGGCTTCTTCATTGTGCTGATCTTGGGTCAGCTGTTCATCACACTGCTGCTGCTCATCAACAGAAACAAAGTGAGAATCAATCAATCAATCAATCAATCAATCAATCAATCAATCAATCAATCAATCAATCATCACTAACCATGACTGACCTGTCCCTCTGTCCCTCTGTCCCTCTGTCCCTCTGTCCCTCAGATAGAGGACAGTGTGGACACAGCTCTGGACGTCCTCGTCCTTCACTTTGGAAACAGCAGCAGCTCTGAAGACGCTCTGATCAATAACCTGCAGATACATGTGAGTCTGAGGGTTAAACAGCTCATTAACTCATTAACTCATTAACTCATTAACTCACTGGTTGATTGACAGGGGCGGTGCTGTGGCAGGACGGGACGCTCTGATTGGCTGAAGAACTCTTTCATCATCAGCCTGAACCTCAGTGAACCTCACGTTCTTCCATGTTCCTGTTTCAACTCGTCTCAAAGCAGCTCTGACGCCATCTGGTGTTTGGACCAGGACCAGAACCTGGACGTCCTTCAGGACCTGGACGCCTCAGAGAAGCCTCCTGTGTTTGGGACAGGAGACAGTTCATATGAACAGGTTCATAAATGTTTGTTTACCTGAACACTCTGTTGTTTGTTTGTTTACCTGAACACTCTGTTTGTTTACCTGAACACTTTGTTTGTTTACCTGAACACTCTGTTGTTTGTTTATCTGAACACTTTGTTTGTTTACCTGAACACTTTGTTGTTTGTTTACCTGAACACTTTGTTTGTTTACCTGAACACTCTGTTGTTTGTTTACCTGAAAACTTTGTTTGTTTACCTGAACACTCTGTTGTTTGTTTACCTGAAAACTTTGTTTGTTTACCTGAACACTCTGTTGTTTGTTTACCTGAACACTCTGTTGTTTGTTTACCTGAACACTTTGTTTGTTTACCTGAACACTTTGTTGTTTGTTTACCTGAAAACTTTGTTTGTTTACCTGAACACTCTGTTGTTTGTTTACCTGAACACTTTGTTTGTTTACCTGAACACTTTGTTGTTTGTTTACCTGAACACTTTGTTTGTTTACCTGAACACTCTGTTGTTTGTTTACCTGAACACTCTGTTGTTTGTTTGTTTACCTGAACACTTTGTTTGTTTACCTGAACACTCTGTTGTTTGTTTACCTGAACACTCTGTTGTTTGTTTGTTTACGTGAACACTTTGTTGTTTGTTTACCTGAACACTCTGTTGTTGTTTGTTTGTTTACTTTGTTGCAGGGCTGTAAACAGGCGCTCAGTGATTGGCTGCAGGAGAACATCGTGACCATCGTGGCCATGGACGTCAGCCTCATCCTCCTACAGGTGAGAAACAGCTGTTTGTCACATGATGTTATCAGTGATGTCATCAGTGTGAGCAGCTGCCTGTGGGCGGAGCTAACATCACGTGTGTGTGTGTGTAGGTGGTCCAGGTGGGCGTGGTCTTGTCTCTGCGTCAAACACTGAGAAGAAAAACCTGTTTGAAAGAAGCCAATCAGCTGATTGATCCTGGCCCCGCCCCCTCCGAGGATGATCACATGATTGACGATCAATCGTCGGTGATTCAGCGGAACGACAAACTGTAGTGATGTCATCAGTGATGTCATCAGTGATGTCATCAGCGACGTCATCAGCGATGTCATCAGCGACGTCATCAGCGACGTCGTCAGCGGCGTCGTCAGCGACGTCGTCAGCGACGTCGTCAGCGATGTCGTCAGCGACGTCATCAGCGACGTCATCAGCGACGTCTTCAGCGATGTCATCAGCGACGTCGTCAGTGATGTCGTCAGTGATGTTGTCAGTGATGTCATCAGTGGTCATCAGCGACGTCGTCAGTGATGTCGTCAGTGACGTCATCAGCGATGTCGTCAGCGATGTCGTCAGCGACGTCATCAGCGACGTCGTCAGCGATGTCGTCAGCGATGTCATCAGCGACGTCATCAGCGACGTCGTCAGCGACGTCGTCAGCGATGTCGTCAGCGATGTTGTCAGCGACGTCGTCAGCGACGTTGTCAGCGACGTCGTCAGCGATGTCGTCAGCGACGTCGTCAGTGACGTCATCAGCGATGTCGTCAGCGACGTCGTCAGCGACGTCGTCAGCGACGTCGTCAGCGACGTCGTCAGTGATGTCGTCAGCGACGTCGTCAGCGACGTCGTCAGCGATGTCGTCAGTGATGTCGTCAGTGACGTCATCAGCGATGTCATCAGCGATGTCATCAGTGATGTCGTCAGTGATGTCATCAGTGACGTCATCAGTGATGTCATCAGTGACGTCATCAGTTCTGATCAAAGACTTCAGATGATTTTGTTGTGATTTAAAAACAAAACATTTCGTTGTTATAAATATAAACAATCTTTATTATTATTATTATTGTTACTATTGTTGTTGTTTTCTTTTCTGAACTTAAATATTCACAACATCAACTGTGTGGGCGTGGCTTATGACAGCATCTTGTTTTTAAAGCAACGGAGTCGCGCCGGGCGACAATACTGCGAAAAATCAACTGAGCTAAACTAACTAAACTAGCTAAACTAACTAAACGAGCTAAACTACATAAACTAGCTAAACTAACTAACTTATCTAAACTAGCTAAACCAGCTAAACTACCCACATTAACTAAACTAACAAAATAATCTAAACTAGCTAAACTTTTGAGCGATATTCCTGTGATGTCATCGTCCTCAGGCTCTGCCCACAGTTCCCAGCATGCCGAGCGTCAGCAGCAGCGTTAGGTGCGACGGTGGGCGGAGTCTTTGTGGCGCTGCGGCGGCGACCAGCGACAGGTGAACGGTTTCCCGCTCAGAGATCATGTGACGTGCGTCGTGCAGCGCGGCGACGGCGGCGGCGCTGGAATTCAGGTCTCCGCTGGAGGTTAGGTCAAAGACGCACGCCTGGAAGTAGACGTCGCGGGCGGGAAGCAGCGCGGCGCAGTGGGCGTGGGCACTGACGGAGGCGGGCAGAGAGGGCGGCGGCGGCGGGGGGCGGAGCGTGTCGAGTCTCAGGGAGGCGGGGCATCCCCACACGCACAGCTGCAGGTCCTGTTCGGGTCCAAACGCCTGCGTGACGGCGCGCGGCGCTAGCACGGAGAGGCCTAGCGAGCGCCCGCTCTGGCGCACCACCAGCAGCGTCCCGATGTGCGGCGCCCGGATCTCGGCGTGGCGTCCCGGGCTCTGCGTGCTGACCGTCAGGCCGCGGCGACCTCGCCGCTCGCCGCTGGACACGGAGCCGTCGGCGAACGCCGCGGGCACGTTGTCGAGCTCGGCCTGGTACAGCTGCTGCTCCACGCACTCGCGCATGTTCTTAAAGATGACGGTGATCTGTGGAGAGACGCCGCCTGTCAATCATCTCGCCGACCACGCCCATTCACGCCGTCAGGTGTGCGGGGACTCACCTTGGTCAGCGCCGTGCTCCTCCTCCCCGCCGCCGCCGTACCGGGCGTGTCCGTCACCGGTGAGCCGGTGGCCTGAACGAAGAGGTATTCGTTATCGATGAGAGGCCACGCCCCCTGCACGCCGCACGTCTGGAAGTCGTCGTCGAACGTTCGGACGTGCGGGTCGCCGAACACGCCGCAGTGCACGTACTCCGGCGCGCGACCTTCTCTGCTCAGGAAGCGCCGCTCGTAGACGCAGTCGTCCGCGGACAGCGTCCCCTGGGGGAGGGGGCGGGGCTGCGGCGTAGGCCCCGCCCTGGGACAGCGGTGCTGGATCAGCAGGTCCTCGATGCCCTGAACCGCAGAGTGGTACGCTAGGTCGCCGCGGCACGCCCGCGCCATCCGCTTGGTGCAGGTGGCGTATGACCGCAGGGCGCTGCAGTAACCGGCGTTCACCACCGCTCTGCTCATGGCTACGGCGCCGTCTGGTGGTCTGACTCCTCCCACTCCGCTGCCACCGCCCAGATCCAGCGTCGCAGCCACGAAGTCAGAGTTACATCTGAGGATACGACAGGAAGCTGCACCTGTGACACAACCAGTTAGCTTAGCATTAGCTTAGCATTAGCTACAAGAGAGGAGTCCTGGTGTGTATGTGTGTGTGTGTGTTGACCTTGTTCAGGTAAACTCAGCTGGACCAGCAGCAGAGTCAGCTGGAAACACTGTTTCCATGGTAACGCTGTGTTTCCTGTGACGACAGCCTGAGCCTTCATCATCATCATCATCATCATCTTCATCAGTTAAATCTGTGAGAGAAAAACATTTATGATCTGTGTGACAGTACACACACACACATACACACACATACACACACAGTACACACACACACACACACACACAGTACACACACACACACACACACATACACACACAGTACACACACACACACACACACACACACAGTACACACACACACACACACAGTACATAGTAGTAGAAGTAGTAGTTTTAGTATTAGTAACAGAAGTAGTTTTAGTAGTTGTAACACTAGTAATAGTAGTAGTATTAGTAACAGTAGTAGTTTTAGTAGTAGTAACAATAGTAGTTTTAGTAGTTGTAGTAACAGTAGTAGTTTTAGTAGTAGTACTAACAGTAGTAGTTTTAGTAGTATTAACAATAGTAGTTTTAGCAGTAGTAGTAACAATAGTAGTTTTAGCAGTAGTAGTAACAATAGTAGTTTTAGTAGTATTAGTAACAATAGTAGTTTTAGTAGTAGTAACAGTAGTAGTTTTAGCAGTAGTAGTAACAATAGTAGTTTTAGTAGTAGTAACAATAGTAGTTTTAGCAGTAGTAGTAACAATAGTAGTTTTAGTAGTAGTAGTAACAATAGTAGTTTTAGCAGTAGTAGTAACAATAGTAGTTTTAGCAGTAGTAGTAACAATAGTAGTTTTAGTAGTAGTAACAGTTGTAGTTTTAGCAGTAGTAGTAACAATAGTAGTTTTAGTAGTATTAGTAACAATAGTAGTTTTAGTAGTATTAGTAACAATAGTAGTTTTAGCAGTAGTAGTAACAATAGTAGTTTTAGTAGTATTAGTAACAATAGTAGTTTTAGTAGTAGTAACAGTAGTAGTTTTAGCAGTAGTAGTAACAATAGTAGTTTTAGTAGTAGTAACAATAGTAGTTTTAGCAGTAGTAGTAACAATAGTAGTTTTAGTAGTAGTAGTAACAATAGTAGTTTTAGCAGTAGTAGTAACAATAGTAGTTTTAGTAGTAGTAACAGTTGTAGTTTTAGCAGTAGTAGTAACAATAGTAGTTTTAGTAGTATTAGTAACAATAGTAGTTTTAGTAGTATTAGTAACAATAGTAGTTTTAGTAGTAGTAGTAACAATAGTAGTTTTAGCAGTAGTAGTAACAATAGTAGTTTTAGCAGTAGTAGTAACAATAGTAGTTTTAGCAGTAGTAGTAACAATAGTAGTTTTAGTAGTAGTAACAGTTGTAGTTTTAGCAGTAGTAGTAACAATAGTAGTTTTAGTAGTATTAGTAACAATAGTAGTTTTAGCAGTAGTAGTAACAATAGTAGTTTTAGTAGTATTAGTAACAATAGTAGTTTTAGTAGTAGTAACAGTAGTAGTTTTAGCAGTAGTAGTAACAATAGTAGTTTTAGTAGTAGTAACAATAGTAGTTTTAGCAGTAGTAGTAACAATAGTAGTTTTAGTAGTAGTAGTAACAATAGTAGTTTTAGCAGTAGTAGTAACAATAGTAGTTTTAGCAGTAGTAGTAACAATAGTAGTTTTAGTAGTAGTAACAGTTGTAGTTTTAGCAGTAGTAGTAACAATAGTAGTTTTAGTAGTATTAGTAACAATAGTAGTTTTAGTAGTATTAGTAACAATAGTAGTTTTAGCAGTAGTAGTAACAATAGTAGTTTTAGTAGTAGTAACAGTAGTAGTAATAAGTCACACTGATGATGCTAATGCTAGTGTTAGCTGTATTAGACGAATGCTCGTGTTAGCTGTTAGCCCAGTGTTAGGCTAATGCTTGTGTTAGCTGTTAGCCCAGTGTTAGGCTAATGCTTGTGTTAGCTGTTAGCCCAGTGTTAGGCTAATGCTCGTGTTAGCTGTTAGCCCAGTGTTAGGCTAATGCTCGTGTTAGCTGTTAGCCCAGATGGTGAGAGTGATGCAGAGCAGGGGCTGATGGGAATTGTAGTCAGTGATGATCACAACAGTCTCTCACCTCAAGTGGTTCGGGATCAGAGTTGCTCCATGTTTAGTTCCAGGTTTGTGTCAGGACCTGGGTCCTGGTTCTGGTCTGTCCTGGTTCTGGTCTGTCCTGGTCTGAAGTGGCTCTGGTTCTGGTCTGTCCTGGTCTGAAGTGGCTCTGGTCTGAAGTGGCTCTGGTCTGTCCTGGTCTGAAGTGATTCTGGTCTGAAGTGGCTCTGGTCTGAAGTGGCTCTGGTCTTTGACATGTGTGACATTCACAGCTGATTGAGAGAGTCAGTGGTTTCTAAATAAATCACCAACAGCTGCTGCTACACAACAGCTGACACACACACACACACACACACTGATACACACACACACACACACACACACTGATACACACAGACACACACACATAGACACTGACACACACACACACACTGACACACACACATATACATACCTTGAAAAGCAGCTGAAACAGTTTGAGTGTGAATGCTGCCCCCAGCTGTCTGTAAGACGGTACTGCAGCTGAACAAACTTCTATTAACTACTACAGTTAATCAAGTGTGTGTGTGTATCAGTGTGTATCAGTGTGTGTGTGTGTGTAGAAGAATAAAGAGTTTTAAAATGATCAGATGTTTTATTTCAAACCTTAAAAACATTGTGTAGCTTATGATTGGTCAGCAGGGTCATGTGATCTGATCACTGTCTATGTTTATCAATGACTCAGCATTTCAATCATTAAAGGGGAGGAGTCTGTGCTTTACAGTCCAGGTCCAGATGGTTCAGAGTCCGGTCCAGGTTCTGGTTTTTGTTATAACTGAATCCATCACAGTTTGGTGATGTTTGTCCACTAGTTGATGACATCATCATCAGTGTGTGTGTGTGTGTGTGTGTGTACACACTGTGCAGCTTGATGATGATGATGATGATGATGATGATGATGATGTCACTGCTTCACCTGCTGCTCTCAAACCTGAATGTGCATCAGAACTTGTTTACGATGAGACTGAAAATCTGCAGGAACTGAGTCTGAAAACAACAACAACAACAACAACAAACATCATCAAAAACAAACAACAACAGACACACAAACATCACAGTCATGTCAAAGGTCAAAGGTCAAAGGTCATACCGTTGCACCTGTAGCGCAGGTTAGACCAGATGATGTTTTCCTGAGAGAAGCAGAAAACGCCGAGTCGTCCTCCTCTCATGGAGCTGTCAATCACTACACCTGAGTCAGCAACCAGGTTAGAACCTTCAAACAACTTCACCCTGAGACACACACACACACACACACACACACACACACACACAGAGGTCTGGTTTAAAGTTTGGTCTATGGTCTGGTCTGAGGTCAGGTCTTACCTGATGTAGCCGACCTGAGGTCAGGTCTGAGGTCTGGTCTGAGGTCAGGTCAGGTCTGAGGTGAGGTCTGGTCTGAGGTCTGGTCTGAGGTCAGGTCAGGTCTGAGGTGAGGTCAGGTCTGAGGTGCAGGTCTGAGGTCTGGTCTGGTCTGAGGTCTGGTCTGAGGTGCAGGTCTGAGGTCTGGTCTGGTCTGAGGTCTGGTCTGAGGTGCAGGTCTGAGGTCTGGTCTGGTCTGGTCTGAGGTCAGGTCTGGTCTGGTCTGAGGTCAGGTCTTACCTGATGTAGCCGACCTGAGGTCTGTGGCTGAGCTGCCAGCGGTACGAGGTCTTGTCCTTCCAGCCCTGGTTTCTAGGATCCTTCCAGAGCAGAGTGACTTCTCCTGCAGTGTCTCCAGTGTGCCACAAGGCGTTCCTCAGAGTCTCTCCTGGTCCGGTCTGAGACTTGACGGCCTGTGGGACAGAACCAGAGACCAGGTCAGGTGGACATGCAGCAGGTCCAGCAGCAGGTCCACATCAGGGCGACCTTCAGAGACCTTGAGCTGCAGCGCGGGCTGGGCCAGCGCCCTGAAGGGGGCGCTCTGCCAGTACGCCTGCTCCGTCTGCTTCCACATCACCACGTAGAAACTGGACGAGTCCTGGTAACTGAAGACGAAGCCGGCGTAATCGTCGTCCGTCACCGTGTTCACGTGGAACGTTCCCTCAAAGTCCACGCCGTTAAACGCTGTGTAGCCTGAGGGAGGACAGTGATGATGTCATAGAGGACAGTGATGATGTCATAGAGGACAGGTGATGATGTCATAGAGGTGATGATGTCATAGAGGACAGGTGATGATGTCATAGAGGACAGTGATGATGTCATAGAGGAGGTGATGATGTCATAGAGGAGGTGATGTCATAGAGGACAGGTGATGATGTCATAGAGGACAGTGATGATGTCATAGAGGAGGTGATGTCATAGAGGACAGTGATGATGTCATAGAAGTGATGATGTCATAGAGGAGGTGATGATGTCATAGAGGACAGTGATGATGTCATAGAGGTGATGATGTCATAGAAGACAGGTGATGATGTCATAGAAGTGATGATGTCATAGAGGAGGTGATGATGTCATAGAGGTGATGATGTCATAAAAGAGGTGATGATGTCATAAAAGAGGTGATGATGATGTCATAGAGGAGATGATGTCATAGAGGACAGGTGATGATGTCATAGAGGTGATGATGTCACAGAGGTGATGATGTCACAGAGGTGATGATGTCACAGAGGTGATGATGTCACAGAGGTGATGATGTCATAGAAGAGGTGATGATGTCACAGAGGTGATGATGTCACAGAGGTGATGATGTCATAGAGGTGATGATGTCACAGAGGTGGTGGTGATGTCAGAGGTGATGATGTCACAGAGGTGATGACGTCACAGAGGTGATGATGATGTCACAGAGGTGATGACGTCACAGAGGTGGTGATGATGTCACAGAGGTGGTGATGTCACAGAGGTGATGATGTCACAGAGGACAGGTGATGATGTCACAGAGGTGGTGATGTCACAGAGGTGATGATGTCACAGAGGTGGTGATGATGTCACAGGTTACTTACCTACAGCCAGACCTGGGTCACTGTTCATGGTCTGGACGATCTCCATTCCCTGAAGAGAGAGACATGACCTTTAGAACCACGCCCCCTCAAACTGACTCCGCCCACCTCACTGTGATGTCACATATCACACTTTAAACACAAAAACCTTTGCCTAATGACGGACTCCGCCCCCTGGGGGTCACCTGATTCAGCACCACCCAGTTAGGGTCGATCTGGGCGTCGCCCTCTGGGTCGAGGACGACCGTCTGATAGGCTCTGAAGTCTGTGAGCGTGACCTCTGAACTCTCTGGACACGCGTCCAACACGTCCAACACTGAGTCGTTATCAAAGTCGTCCTCACAGACGTCTCCAACACCGTCCACTGACACAGAGACAGACAGAGACTTTAAGCTAACTTCTCCTGGTTATCATCAACAACAAACACAACAAACATCAACAACAAACACAACAAACATAATCAACAACTAACACAACAGACATCAACAACAAACACAAACAGACATCAACAACAAACACAACAAACATAATCAACAACTTACACAACAAACAAACGGACATCAACAACAAACACAACAAACATCAACAACAAACACAACAAACATAATCAACAACTTACACAAAAAACATCAACAACAACAAACACAAAAAACATCAACAACAACAAACACAAACAGATATCAACAACAACAAACATCATTAACAACAACAACAAACATCAACAACAAACACCACAACAACAAACATCAACAACAACAACAAACAAACAAACATCAACAACAACAACAAACAAACATCAACAACAACAAACACCAACAAACATCAACAACAACAAACATAACAAACATCATCAACAACAAATATCAAATAACAACAAGCATCATCAACAACAAATATCAACAAACAAAAACAAACATCAACAAAAAAACAACAACAATAAACATCAACAACAAACACCAACAAACAGCATCAACCACACAACAAACATCACATTTTTGTACCAAACTGAGTAGTTGTGTTAAGTGTAGCATGTTTACAACCTGAGGAAGTGATTTCAATGGCAAACTGTCCTCACGTTGTTGGTTAAAAACCTGTACATACAAGTAGAAGAAGACACAGACTCACTGTCAGAGTCTTTCTGATTAGGGTTAACGATGAGACGACAGTTGTCGTGATCGTCGAGGACGCCGTCGTTGTCGTCGTCGTGGTCACAGTCGTCTCCCAGACCGTCGTTATCAGAGTCCAGCTGTGAACTGTTGGGGATGTCGGGACAGTTGTCTCTGCTGTCCTGGAGACCGTCTCCGTCCCTGAGAGACACACACAGAGTGGATCACATGACCAGCAGGGGGCGCTCACAGCACAGACTCTGTGTGTGTAACTCACATGTCCTGGTCTGTGTCACACACGTCTCCAACCAGATCACTGTCTCTGTCCGTCTGAGACACACACACACACACACACACACACACACACAGTTAACCACTCACTGTGACCTCATACCTGTGTGGGGTCACTGTGACCTCTGACCTCATACCTGTGTGGGGTCACTGAGCTCAGGACAGCTGTCACAGGCGTCTCCAACACCATCTCTGTCTCTGTCCGTCTGCATCGGGTTTGGAACCTTCACACAGTTATCAAGGACATTAGGGATACCTGAGGACACACACACACACACAGACACACACACACAGACACACACACAGACAGTGTGATGTTATGGTCCATCATCAGTGATGCTCCGCCTCTCTTGAGCACCTCCCCCCTTTCCTAAGCCACTCCCCTTGTGTCTTAAGCCCCTCCCCTCCTGTCCCCTCACCGTCTCCGTCCTGGTCACAGACGTCTCCCTCCCTCCCTCAAGCCCCTCCCCTCTTTAGCCCCTCCCTCCTTTCGTAAGCCCCTCCCTCCTCTCTTTAGCCCCTCCCCCAATGTTTTAACCCCTCCCTCCTCTCTTAAGCCCCTCCCCTCCTCTTTTAACCCCCTCCCCTTGTGTCTTAAGCCCCTCCCTCCCCTCTTAAGCCCCTCCCCTCTGTCCCCTCACCGTCTCCGTCGATGTCCTGGTCACAGACGTCTCCCTGTCCATTACTGTCCGTGTCCCTCTGGTCAGTGTTGGGGACATTAGGACAGTTGTCACAGGCGTCTCCAAAGGAGTCACTGTCAGAGTTCTGTTGATCTCTGTTAGAGACCAGACGACAGTTGTCCTGAGGACAGAGGACATCGAGTCAGCGGAGGGGAGGGGCCAGTTGAGCTGGCTCCGCCCCCACCCCCCCGCGGTCATGTCTCACCTCCACGTTCTTGACGCCGTCTCCGTCGGCGTCCTCGTCGCACTGATCTCCAACGCCATCGTTATCAGCGTCTTCTTGACCAGAGTTAGGCGTCAACACACAGTTGTCCTGAAGAGGGCGACAACGAGGCGACAACAGAGCAGTCACACACTTTACACTGTGTGTGTGTGTGTGTTTACACTGTGTGTGTGTGTGTTTACACTGTGTGTGTGTGTTTACACTGTGTGTACCTGTTTACAGTATTTGTTGTTGTCCATACAGGGCAGAGAGCGATCAGGATATCCATCCATGTCTGTGTCAAAACCACAAGTGTTTCCATTTCCTGCCCAACCCACGTTACACTGTAACATACACACACACACACACACACACACACACACACACACACACACACACACACACACACACACACAGGTTACAACAGAGGTGTGTTGTGATTGGCTGCAGGGTGTCAGGTGGGCGGAGTCCTCACCCTGCAGGTCACCTCCCCGCTCCTCTCCATGGTGCAGTGGGCGTTAGTGTCACAGGGGTTAAAGGTCAGAGCAGCACAGGAATTCATGGGGAAACAACCTGAAGTCTGGTTTCCAAGGTAACCAGGTTTACAGCCACCACACTTATATGAGCCCTGAGGACACAGACACAAGACATCACTGACACTGATATCAACAGACATCACTGACACTGATATCAACAGACATCACTGACACTGACATCACTGACACTGACATCACTGACATCACTGACACTGACATCACTGATATCACTGACACTGACATCACTAAGATCACTGACACTGACATAACTGACATCACTGACACTGACATCACTAAGATCACTGACACTGACATCATTAACATCACTGACACTGAAATCACTAACATCAATGACATCACTGACATCAACTGACATCAACAACACTGACATCACTGACATCAACATCAACTGACATCACTGACATCAACCAACGTCAACTGACATCAATGACACTGACATCAACTGACATCACTGACATCAACTGACATCACTGACGCTGACATCAACTGACATCACTGACATCACTGACATCAACTGACATCACTGAGATCAACTGACATCACTGACATCACTGAAACTGACATTAACTGACACTGACATCAACTGACATCACTGAAACTGACATTAACTGACATCACTGACACTGACATCAACTAACATCAGCTAATATCAACTGACATCACTGACATCAACTGACATCACTGACATCAACTGACATCACTGAAACTGACATTAACGGACATCACTGACACTGACATCAACTAACATCAGCTAATATCAACTGACATCACTGACATCAACTAACATCAGCTAACATCACTGACATCACAGACAGCACAGACAGCACTGACTCACCACAGTGTTGACACACACAGAGTTTGACACACAGGCGTCTTGAAGATCCAAACACTCGTCGATGTCCACACACTCCTGTCAACACACAACAAACATGTTACACACTGAACGCTGTAGTGCACACACACACACACACACACACGCACAGACACACACCTGTTTGTGTGACTTGGCGTAGTCCAGTCCAGTTCCAGTCAGTGGCGCCCCCCACAGGCCTGGAGGACAGGACTGACAGCTGAAGCCGCCCATGGTGTTGACACAGGCATCAGGAGAGAAACATGGCTGCAGCTCACACTGAGGGGGAGGAGTCACATTACTGACACGCCCACAAACACACACACACACACAGTCTGTTGTTGTTTTTGTTGTTGTGTACCTCGTCGATGTCCTGACAGTGTGTCCCGTTCCCACTGGTCCCTGGAGGACAGGGTCCACAGGTGAAACCAGGGTAGTGCAGGCTGTCCCCACAGAGGACACCTCTGTAACACGGGTTAGGGACACAACGTGACCGAGGCTCATGGAAACCTGCAGGGACAGACGGGCTTCAATCAGGTCCTCAGATCACAGTCCACAACACTGATGACTCAGATCACTAAACTGATGACTCACCACATACTTGACACTCAAGGATAGTGTTTCTGATCAGGGACATCTCCTTCACCTGAGGACAAGAGGACAGTGAGACACAGGTCAACTCTGCTGTCAACTGTCTCACCTGTCCTCTGATGTCAACTGTCCTCTGATGTCTGACCTGTCCTCTGATGTCTGACCTGTCCTCTGATGTCTGACCTGTCCTCTGATGTCTCACCTGTCCTCTGATGTCTCACCTGTCCTCTCATGTCTCACCTGTCCTCTGATGTCAACTGTCCTCTGATTTATCACCTGTCCTCTGGTGTCTCACCTGTCCTCTGATGTCTCACCTGTCCTCTGATGTCTCACCTGCTCTCTGATGTCTCACCTGTCCTCTGATGTCTCACCTGTCCTCTGATTTATCACCTGTCCTCTGGTGTCTCACCTGTCCTCTGATGTCTCACCTGTCCTCTGATGTCTCACCTGTCCTCTGATGTCTCACCTGTCCTCTGATGTCTCACCTGCTCTCTGATGTCTCACCTGTCCTCTGATGTCTCACCTGTCCTCTGATGTCTCACCTGTCCTCTGATGTCTCACCTGCTCTCTGATGTCTCACCTGTCCTCTGATGTCTCACCTGTCCTCTGATGTCTCACCTGCTCTCTGATATCTCACCTGTCCTCTGATATCTCACCTGTCCTCTGATGTCTCACCTGTCCTCTGATGTCTCACCTGTCCTCTGATGTCTCACCTGTTCTCTGATGTCCTGTCTCAGTTCTCCCAGGATCTGGTTGAAGATGATGAGTTGTCCAATCAGAGCCTTGGTGTGGTCACCTGAGGATGACATCATTCACCTGATCAGCTGTGATTATTGATTATCAGCTGAGGACGTGTTTGAAGACTCACCCAGGATGGCGTTCACGTCCCCATTCACTGAAAGACAATGGACAGACGAGTGTGAGGACAGGTGGGGGACAGTGAGGGGACAGACAGAGACAGGTGAGACTCACCTGTGTTATAGTTTGACGAGTCTCCCTGAAAAGGACAGTCAGTCAAAGCTCCAGCCTGAGCAATGCTGCCCCCTAGAGACAGTTTGAGGGACTCCACGGCTCCCTGAGGGACAGACAGAGACAGCGAGACATGGTCATCATCACTTTGACAGTCGAGCGGGACGATCATTGTCTCCGTCTCTGACCTGGAGACGAGCGTACGTCTTCTGTCCGTGTCTCAGCTCCACCAGGTGGGCGTCGTCGGGCAGAGGGACGAGCGGCGGCAGACTCTGGCTGGAGTCGGCCAATCGGCAGTCGACGTACAGCTCCATGTGGGCGTGCTGTCGGTGGAGACCGCCCACTCTCAGGAGGACGGAGTGAGTGCGTCCGTCCGCTAAGTTAGCGTTCTGCAGGTTGACGGTGTGGACTTTCCCGTCTGCTCTGACGTAGCGGACCAGGACTGAGAGGACACAGGAAGTGGACACACAGGAAGTTGTCATACAGGAAGCGGTCATACAGGAAGTGGACACTCATAAAGTTGTCATACAGGAAGCAGTCATATAGGAAGTGGACACTCAGGAAGTGGGCACACAGGAGAAGTGGATACACAGGAAGTTGTCATACAGGAAGTGGTCATACAGGAAGTGGACACTCAAGAAGTTGTCATATAGGAAGAGGTCTTACACGATTCGTCATACAGGAACGGTCTTACAGGAAGTGGGCACACAGGAGAAGTGGACACACAGGAAGTGGTCATACAGGAGAAGTGGACACACAGGAGAAGTGGGCACACAGGAAGTGGACACACAGGAGAAGTGGACACACAGGAAGTGGACACACAGGAGAAGTGGGCACACAGGAAGTGGACACAGGAGAAATGGTCACACATGAAGTGGACACAGAGGAGAAGTGGGCACACAGGAAGTGGACACAGAGGAGAAGTGGACACACAGGAAGTGGACACACAGGAGAAGTGGACACACAGGAAGTGGACAAACAGGAGAAGTGGACACACAGGAAGTGGACACAGGAGAAGTGGACACAGGAAGTGGACACACAGGAGACTTGGACACAGGAAGTGTACACACAGGAGAAGTGGACACACAGGAGAAGTGGACACGCAGGAGAAGTGGACACGCAGGAGAAGTGGACACAGGAAGTGGACACACAGGAGACGTGGTCATATACAGCAGCGTCACGCTAACGTGGGCCCAGCGTCGTTCAAAACTCACCAACCTTTATTGATCTTTCCCATGACGGCCACCTCCAGGTACTTCCTGTTGTCCTGTTTACCGTACACGCCCACCAAGACTCCGCCCAGTTTCAGCGGCAGCCGCAGCGTGGACACCACGTAGACGTCACTGAGCGCGCTCAGACCGTCCGACA
>NC_139803.1:272500-285000 GCF_963457635.1 Microchirus variegatus
ACCTCCTCCCACAGCAGACCTTTTCCTTCAGCTTCACGTGGAAACTGTGCTGCTGCAGGTGATGACGTCATCGCTCACACACAGTCACATGACCCTCACCTCCTTCTCTAGCTCCTCCCCCTCCTCCAGGACGTGGTCTCCTCTCAACAGCCTCAGCTTCTCCAGCTGCTGCCGCTGGATCCTCCCGGGAAGAAACAAGTTCAGAGGGAACGGCATGTGCTCGGCGTGCCAGCGCCGAGTCACGTCCACGTAGTTCTTTGGATCGACCCAAAACGTGTAGATCTGTGGGGGGGAGAGACGAGTCATGTTAGACGGAAAACACACACGAGTTACGTTAGACGGAAAACACACGAGTTACGTTAGACGGAAAACACACGAGTTACGTTAGACGGAAAACACACGAGTTACGTTAGACGGAAAACACACGAGTTACGTTAGACGGAAAACACACACGAGTTACGTTAGACGGGAAACACACGAGTTACGTTAGACGGAAAACACACACGAGTTACGTTAGACGGAAAACACACGAGTCACGTTAGACGGAAAACACACGAGTCACGTTAGACGGAAAACACACGAGTTACGTTAGACGGAAAACACACGAGTTACGTTAGACGGAAAACACACGAGTCACGTTAGACGGAAAACACACGAGTTACGTTAGACGGAAAACACACGAGTTACGTTAGACGGAAAACACACGAGTTACGTTAGACGGAAAACACACACGAGTTACGTTAGACGGGAAACACACGAGTTACGTTAGACGGAAAACACACGAGTCACGTTAGACGGAAAACACACACGAGTTACGTTAGACGGAAAACACACACGAGTTACGTTAGACGGAAAACACACGAGTTACGTTAGACGGAAAACACACGAGTTACGTTAGACGGGAAACACACGAGTTACGTTAGACGGAAAACACACGAGTTACGTTAGACGGAAAACACACGAGTTACGTTAGACGGAAAACACACGAGTTACGTTAGACGGGAAACACACGAGTTACGTTAGACGGGAAACACACGAGTTACGTTAGACGGAAAACACACGAGTCACGTTAGACGGAAAACACACACGAGTTACGTTAGACGGAAAACACACGAGTTACGTTAGACGGAAAACACACACGAGTTACGTTAGACGGAAAACACACGAGTTACGTTAGACGGAAAACACACGAGTTACGTTAGACGGAAAACACACACGAGTTACGTTAGACGGGAAACACACGAGTTACGTTAGACGGAAAACACACGAGTCACGTTAGACGGAAAACACACACGAGTTACGTTAGACGGAAAACACACACGAGTTACGTTAGACGGAAAACACACACGAGTCACGTTAGACGGAAAACACACGAGTCACGTTAGACGGAAAACACACGAGTCACGTTAGACGGAAAACACACGAGTCACGTTAGAGGGAAAACACACACGAGTCACGTTAGACGGAAAACACACAAGTCATGTTCTAAGGCTTATATAAACAGACGAGTCATGTTCTAAGGCTTATATAAACAGACGAGTCATGTTCTAAGGCTTATATAAACAGATGAGTCATGTTCTAAGGCTTATATAAACAGATGAGTCATGTTCTAAGGCTTATATAAACAGACGAGTCATGTTCTAAGGCTTATTAAAAGCAGACGAGTCATGTTCTAAGGCTTATATAAACAGCTGAGTCATGTTCTAAGGCTTATATAAACAGACGAGTCATGTTCTAAGGCTTATATAAACAGATGAGTCATGTTCTAAGGCTTATATAAACAGATGAGTCATGTTCTAAGGCTTATATAAACAGCTGAGTCATGTTCTAAGGCTTATATAAACAGACGAGTCATGTTCTAAGGCTTATATAAACAGATGAGTCATGTTCTAAGGCTTATATAAACAGCTGAGTCATGTTCTAAGGCTTATATAAACAGATGAGTCATGTTCTAAGGCTTATATAAACAGCTGAGTCATGTTCTAAGGCTTATATAAACAGCTGAGTCATGTTCTAACCCTTATATAAACAGATGAGTCATGTTCTAAGGCTTATATAAACAGATGAGTCATGTTCTAAGGCTTATATAAACAGACGAGTCATGTTCTAAGGCTTATATAAACAGATGAGTCATGTTCTAAGGCTTATATAAACAGATGAGTCATGTTCTAAGGCTTATATAAACAGATGAGTCATGTTCTAAGGCTTATATAAACAGATGAGTCATGTTCTAAGGCTTATATAAACAGATGAGTCATGTTCTAAGGCTTATATAAACAGATGAGTCATGTTCTAAGACTTATATAAACAGATGAGTCATGACTCACCAGAGCAGGCGACAGTTTCTCCTCCATCAGAGAAGTGAAGGCCAAACTATCAGCTCCTTCTTTCGCTGACAAATCATAATCTGCGTTATATTTCTGAAAGAGATGAGTCATGTGATCAGTGTGATGATGATTGTGTGTGTGTGTGTGTGTGTGTGTGTGTCTATTTTAAATGTAACCATGTGTCACTTCCTGTCACATGGTGTTTACCTGTTTCCTGAGGTGGATGATGATGTCAGAGGGTCTGCACAGGGTCGACTTCTGATTGGTCCTCAGAGCAGGAAGTGAACCTGTGACAGCAGACAGACGTGTGAGTGTGTGTGTGTGCGTGTGCGTGAGTGTGTGTGCGAGTGTGTGCGTGTGTGTCTGTGTGTGTGTGTGTGTGTCTCACCACTTGGACTCTTCCATGGGTTCGACGTCTTCCTCAGTTTGAGAGGAGCTCCTGAGAACTGAGCGTATGCCTGAGGACAACACACACACACACACACAGTTACACACAATCACACACAGACACAGTTACACACACAGACACACACACACACACACACAGTTACACACAGACACACAGTTACACACACGGTAACACACAGACAGACACACACAGTCACACAGTTACACACACAGTCACACACACAGTCACACAGACACACACACACAGTTACACACAGTCACAGACACACACAGACACACACACAGTCACACAGTCACACAGACACACAATCACACAGACACAGTTACACACACAGACACACACACAGTTACAGACACACACACACACACACACAGTTACACACAGACACACAGTTACACACACGGTAACACACAGACAGACACACACACAGACAGACACACACAGTCACACAGTTACACACACAGTCACACACACAGTCACACAGACACACACACACAGTTACACACAGTCACAGACACACACAGTCACACAGACACACAATCACACAGACACAGTTACACACACAGACACACACACAGACACACAGTTACACACAATCACACACACAGACACATACAGTTACACGGCATGTGTCACCACCTGGTGGACACATGAGTAACTGCAGCCACCAACAATAATAATAAATAGTAATAAAAACAATAACAGTAATAATAATAATAACAATAATAATAATACTAACAATAATAATAATAACAACAATAACAATAATAATAATACTAACAATAATAACAATAACATTGACGTCACAGTGTCCAGTGAACACAGGCGTGATCGTGTGACCACAGGTGTTTACGTAAAGAACGTAAAGTTTAAGTCTGGACGTCGTCCTGACGTCACTGTGAGACAGACTTCGTAAAGCACTCACTCTCCCACACCAAAGACCAAAGTGCTGAGTCACTGTTCCTCAACAGCATCAGTCAAAGAGTGACGCGGCTGAATGAACACATGACTCTGACTGTGTGTGAATGTACGACACCGACAAACAGACGGTAAACCGAGCCGGTCCAGACCGGTTCAGACCGGTTCAGTTCAGACCGGTTCAGAGCGGTTCAGAGCGGTCTGGACTCACCAGAACCACCAGACAGTCGCTGTTGACGGACGGTAAACCCCAGTCTCCTTCCCAGCAAAACAACTCGTCCGGCGCCGCCATCTTCACTCCGGACCGTGACTCTTCACCCGGAAGAGAAACACGCGTCATTTCCGTTTTAGAGGTAACCGTGTTCCCGCGAGGATTTAGAGAATTTAGATGTGTACCCCAAAACATGAATAATAAACACATGAAATGAACGTTGATTGTTCCGTTTTTAAACCAGTTTGCTGTTCACCAGCGAGTGAAAGAACTACAGTTCCCATCATGCACTGCTTCTGTTTCAACAGATTCTCTTTTACTTTGTTAGAACACAAAAATATCTTCAAATGATACAAAAAGTCTTTAAAACGTATGAAAGGATATGAGATTATGAGATTATTATACTATATTATGATATTATACGGTATTTTGAGATGATATATCATGAGATTATACAATATTATGAGATTATATTATACAATGTTTTGAGATAATATATTATGAGATATTATAAGATTATATATTATGAGATTATACTATATTATGATATACCATATTATGAAATTATATATTATGAGATTATACAAGATTATGAGATTATATATTATGAGATTATACGATGTAATGAGATTATACAAGATTATATACGATATTATGATATTATACACGATTATGAGATTATACGTTGTTATGAGATTATACGATGTTATGAGATTATACAAGATTGAACGAGAATATGAGATTTTGCGTTATTATGAGATTATACGAGATTATACGAGATTATGAGATTATAGGATATTATGAGATGTTTTACAAAGCTGAGTTGATACATTTCCATGGTGTTTTTTACTTTATATATATATATATACTGTATATACTTATATATATATATATATATATATATATATATATGTATACATATTGTAATCTTGTTTCTAAAATGAAAAGCACATCAAAGCAAAGAAAGAACAAAGAGTTTAGAATAACTTGTGTTTTTATGTTTTTATTAGAAGTGATTGACAGGTGTGAATGTGACATGACGCTGAAGCCAAACAGGAAGTCAGTAATAAGAATCATGTGTTTTTCACACATTTAGAAGAAGAAACGTACGACAGGAAGTGAAGAAGAAGAACAGAGTGTTGTTATTTACACAGATCGGCCTGTACCATCACTGCTGTCTGTCACATGATCACCACGTGATCGGCGTGGAGGAGGCGGAGCTTCATCTTTGGTTGGCTACAGTGGAGTAGATGACGGCGTCCTCCATCGCCGGCTCTGGTCTGTCAAAACAAACAACGGTCAAGCTAACAGTGGAGCTAATCATCGTAGCCAAACAAGGAAGTGACGAGGAGCGTGGACATGGCCACACCCACACAGTTCTGAGGAAAGGTCCAATCAGGAAACACTTTGGACATTTCTTCCTCTGTGGCTCCTCCCACTCTCTCATGTCAATACAGCAGCTCGTTAGCATAGCTTAGCATGAAGGGCGCAGCTAGTCTGCTGAACTTCCTGTGACAGGAAGTGCACCTGCGTTACCTGGTCTGTTTGTTGTGTTTGAAGTTGACGGTGGAGTAGCTAAGCTCCGCCTCAGCCGGTGACAGGAAGTCATCGTCCCTCTGGAAACAGGAAGTAAGACAGGAAGTGAGGTTTGCTGAGTCAGGTCTTCAGCTCATTAGAATATTAACAGCGCCACTCACCCGTGGCTCCGCCTCCGTGGCTGCAGCCGCCTGATGTTTCCTGTAAGCACAGCGACACACTGAGCCACTGATCCACCGCGTCACTGACCTTCACTGAGGGTTTGATTCCCGTTGAGCGACGTTACCTTTTGACGACGACGACGACGGCGAGTACGAGCGCGCACAGGACCAACAGGACACCGATGACCACGCCCACGATGACAGGAAGTCCCACGCTTTGTCCTGTCCAATCACAGGAAGTCAGGATTAAACTGGAGCACATTCAGGATCTGGACTCAGACAAAACCAGATCTAACAAACCTGTGATGACCGCGTCCACCTGCAGAGAGTACGGCGGAGAGCGGGCCGTCCTCGACCCGCAGCTGTAGTTCCCAGAATCCCCTGGCGTCAGAGCGCCGAGCTGGAGGGCGGGGCCAGTCTGCGAGAGGGCGTGTCCGTCTCTGAACCAGGTGATGTTGAGTCGGTGGGTGGAGCAGCGTGAAGTGCAGAGCAGTTTGATGTGTTGACCTCGTGACGTGGAGTTGTTGATCCTCAGCTCGCTCTCGTCTGAAAACACAGAGACCGAGACTTTGAGCGTTAGCGAGAAACGTTAGCATCACAATCACATGACCCAGATCTTACCAACGACTGACACTCTCACTCCGGTTTGGTTTGTAAAATGTCCAAGCACGTCAGTCGCTTCCATCCTGAAGCGATAGGTGGCGTCGTCCTCCTGACGTACGTCTCTGATCTGTAGAGTACAGTTGGTCCTCTTGTCTCCCAGGTACAGGAAGCGAGGATCGTTGATCTTTGACTCGCTGTCGTAAACAGACGGAGTTCCACCTTGACAGATCAGATGGTTCTTACACCAAACCACTCTGATGATCTGGTAAAGATCCTCTGGTCCGTCCACAACTTTCCTGGCGGCAGGTTTGAAGGAGCAAGGCAGCGTGACGCTCGAACCCTTCACAACACAAACAGGAAGTGGGAGATTCACCATCTGAGCAGCAACGTGACCTACAGGACAGACACGACCAAACAGGATGATGAACGCGTGCTCAGATTAGCAGTTAGCGGCGATCACTTCAGCTTTAGTTATCTCTGGTTTCTGATCTTCTGTAGTAGTTTATTATGAGATTATACAAGATTATGATATTATACATAATGAGATTAAACGAGATTATGAGATTATACGAGATTATGAGATTATATATTATGAGATTTTATGAGTTTATACAAGATTATATTATACATAATGAGATATACGAGTTTATGAGATTATACGGGATTATAAGATTATATGATATTATGAGATTATACGATAATATAAGATTAAAGACGATTGTGAGATTGTATATTATGAGATTATATAAGATTATACGAGATTATGAGATGATACAAGATTATGATATTGTACATAATGAGATTATACAAGATTATATGGGATTATGATATTATATATTATGAGATTTTATGAGTTTATACAATATTATGATATTATACATAATGAGATTATACGAGTAAATGAGATTATACGGGATTATGAGATTATACGATATTATGAAATTATACGATATTATGAGATTATAAGATTATAGACGATTGTGAGATTGTATATTATGAGATTATATGAGATTATACAAGATTATGATATTAAACGATAATCTGAGATAATAAAATTATAAGAGATTATGACATTATACCACATTATGAGATTATACCACATTATGAGATTATAAGAGATTATGGGATGATACGATATTCTGAGATGTTTTACAAAGCTGAGTTGATAGCAGTTAGCACTTAAGCTTCAGTTATCTGTGGTTTCTGATCTTCTGCAGCTGCTTCAGTGGTCGTGAAGAACCTTCAGCTGCACTGATGATGTCACAGAACACATGGATCACATGGACGTGTTGAGTCTGACCTGTGAGAAGAATCATGAAGATCCAAACGTCCTTCATCATCGTCGTCATCACTGCTGCTGCTGAGAGACTGATGGTGAAAGCAGAGTGGACACTTCCTGTGGACACACTTCCTCTCTCTCTCTCTCTCTCTCTCTTACTTCCCTTTTCTCCATGAAAATGTCACTTCCTGTTCTGACAAACATCAGCCTTCATTTACAACATCTGAAGATGATGTAAATGAAGGCGTTCCCATGCCCCGCCCACATTTGTAGGTCAGGTTATGGCTCCTCCCCCTGGTGTCAATCATCACTAACTGAGTCATGACACATTTCTGTCACTGAGCTTTTATTTTGAAGGATAATCACCGTCACTTTAACTGCGACTTCTCGTAGACATAAATAGTTCCTCAGCCCCGCCCCCAGCCTCAGCCCCGCCTTCAGGTAACATCTCCATGTATCTGTCCACCTGTTTGATTCCCACTGGTCTACAAAGCTCCGCCTCCTCCATCGGCTGAAGCTCGAGCTCCATGTCCATCCTGAACTCCTGATTGGCTGAAGAACTGTGGACAATGATTGACATGCAGACCACACCCCCTTTACAAACACACACACTGAGAGGCCCCCCGAAGACCTCGTCCCCCCGAAGACCTCGTCACCCCGAAGACCTCGCCCCCCTTGAAGACCTCGCCCCCCTTGAAGACCTCATCCCCCTTGAAGACCTCGCCCCCCTGAAGACCTCGTCCCCCTGAAGACCTCGTCCCCCTGAAGACCTCGTCCCCCTTGAAGACCTCGTCCCCCTGAAGACCTCGTCCCCCTTGAAGACCTCGTCCCCCTGAAGACCTCGTCCCCCTGAAGACCTCGTCCCCCTTGAAGACCTCGTCCCCCTGAAGACCTCGCCCCCCTTGAAGACCTCGCCCCCCTTGAAGACCTCGTCCCCCTGAAGACCTCGTCCCCCTTGAAGACCTCGCCCCCCTTGAAGACCTCGTCCCCCTTGAAGACCTCGTCCCCCTTGAAGACCTCGTCCCCCTTGAAGACCTCGTCCCCCTGAAGACCTCGCCCCCCTTGAAGACCTCGCCCCCCTTGAAGACCTCGTCCCCCTTGAAGACCTCGCCCCCCTTGAAGACCTCATCCCCCTTGAAGACCTCGCCCCCCTGAAGACCTCGTCCCCCTGAAGACCTCGTCCCCCTTGAAGACCTCGTCCCCCTGAAGACCTCGTCCCCCTGAAGACCTCGTCCCCCTTGAAGACCTCGTCCCCCTGAAGACCTCGTCCCCCTGAAGACCTCGTCCCCCTTGAAGACCTCGTCCCCCTGAAGACCTCGTCCCCCTTGAAGACCTCGTCCCCCTGAAGACCTCGTCCCCCTGAAGACCTCGTCCCCCTTGAAGACCTCGTCCCCCTGAAGACCTCGCCCCCCTTGAAGACCTCGTCCCCCTGAAGACCTCGTCCCCCTTGAAGACCTCGTCCCCCTTGAAGACCTCGCCCCCCTGAAGACCTCGCCCCCCTTGAAGACCTCGTCCCCCTTGAAGACCTCGCCCCCCTGAAGACCTCGTCCCCCTTGAAAACCTCGTCCCCCTTGAAGACCTCGCCCCCTTGAAGACCTCGTCCCCCTTGAAGACCTCACCCCCCTTGAAGTCCTCTCTGGACTGTACTCGTCTCGTCTCTGGACTGTCCTCATCTCTAGACTGTCCTCGTCTCGTCTCTGGACGGTCCTCGTCTCTGGACGGTCCTCGTCTCTGTCCTCGTCTCGTGTCTTTCCTCGTCTCGTGTCTTTCCTCATCTCGTGTCTGTCCTCGTCTCTGTCCTCATCTCGTGTCTGTCAACGTCTCGTCTCTGTCCTCGTGTCTGTCCTCGCCTCGTCTCTGTCCTCGTCTCTGTCCTCGTCTCGTCTCTGTCCTACTCTCTGTCCTCGTCTGTCCTCGTGTCTGTCCTCGTGTCTGTCCTCGTGTCTGTCCTCGTCTCTGTCCTCGTCTCTGTCCTACTCTCTGTCCTCGTCTGTCCTCGTGTCTGTCCTCGTGTCTGTCCTCGTGGAGACAGACAGTGAGGACACTCTAAGAACCATCATTGTAGTTCTTAATAAATCTTGAAGTCTGACTTGAATAAACCTGATCCTCTCTTGACACAGAGACGTTCACGTCATGACGTCACAGTCTCAGCGTAGTGACGCATCCGCTTCACTCGACGATCTCACCTCGAGCTCCTCGGCGCAGACTCGCTGCATCCTCCCGAGTCCCCGAGTCTTCCCGAGTCCTCCCGAGAGAGAGAGCCGAGCCGAGCCGAGCCTCAGTGAGCTCACACGGGCTCATGCAGATCCTCCGGTTCTCCGGTGATTCTTCCTCCGTGAGTCCGTGACCGCAGCTCAGCGCGCGCCATCCTCCTCATCCTCTTCATCCTCTTCATCTTCTCCGCTGCATCAGTCGGACACAAAATGGCGGACATGATCGAGCTGGGACCCGCCTACGGTGAGAGGATGAGGACCATCTTCATCATCATCTTCATCATCACTGTTATCAAACATGTTGTTAATGTTGTGTGTCGGTTGTGACTCGGTTGTGTGTCGGTTGTGTGTCGGTTGTGACTCGGTTGTGTCACGGTTGTGTCTCGGTTGTGTCACGGTTGTGACTCGGTTGTTTCACGGTTGTGACTCGGTTGTTTCACGGTTGTGACTCGGTTGTGTGTCGGTTGTGTGTCGGTTGTGACTCGGTTGTGTGTCGGTTGTGTGTCGGTTGTGACTCGGTTGTGTCACGGTTGTGTGTCGGTTGTGCGGCAGGTGCAGCAGGGTCAGATTATTGAGGCCTTTCACATTATAATATATTCATAGATTATTTAAATTATCTTAATTTTATCTTAATCTCAATCTCGTTCATCACGTTCACGACGTGACGTCATGTATTTTATTATTATTTACATTTAAATATAATGATGTTGTTTAGTAGAACTGGGCGTGCGCGTGCTCGCGCTCGCAGCCTCTGTGTCGCGCGCCTCGGTGCGCGTGCCAGCCGGGGTGGGTACCCGGTGACGTCATGTCTGTGCTCTGCAGGTTCAGTGTTTATGAACACGTGAAGTGTGTGTGTGTGTGAGTGTGTGTGTGTGTGTGTGTGTGTGTGTGTGACTGTGTGTGTGTGTGTGTGTGTGTGTGTGTGTGTGTGTGTGTGTGTGTGTGTTGCTAGGCAGCGAGCTGCTTCCAAACATGAGCTCATCCTATGAATGGGCGACACACACACACACACAGTGTCTCTAACCTATGATGTCATCACACATGATGACATCATAGGTTAAACAGGATGTGAGTTGTGTACGTGGTGAAGCCTTTAACACCGCTGCAGAAGTGCATTGTGGGTACACTGACCCACTCACCTCATGACTCTGTTGACCTCTGTTGACCTCTGACCTCTGACCTCTGTGTTGCAGCCATGTCCCCGGTGCTGGCGGGTTTCCTGGGGGCCGGAGTCCTGGTCCTGGTGGTGGTGGTCCTGGTCCTGCTCTGGTCCTTCTGTCAGCGCCGTTACCTTCGCGTCTCCGGACGCTACAAGCTGCACGGCGACCGCTACTGCGACGCCGAGGACCCGCCCTACAAGTTCATCCACATGCTGAAGGGCATCAGCATTTACCCAGAATCCCTCAGCGGCAGCAAGAGAATCGTGCGCGGTATCCGCCGCGCCGACCGCGAAGGAGAGCGAGGCTGCGCCGCCGCCTCCGCCGGAGGCGGGCGGGGCATGGTGCTGGTGGACGCCGAGAACAACATCCTGGACGTCCCGGGGCAGCTGCAGATGAGCCACCTGGTTCCCCCCGCCGGCTCCGGCCCTGCCGTGGGTCCGGCGCGGCTGGAGCGAGCCCTGCCGGTCCGCGCAGACTACTGCTGCCTGGACAGCAGCTCATCCAGCAGCAGCCAGACCAGCAGCAAGACGGCGTCCCCCTTCACGCCGGCGTCCTCTGAGCCGGACCCGGAGCCCAGTCTGGGCGCCGTCAGCCTCACCGTGGACTACAACTTCCCTAAGAAGGCCCTGGTGGTGACCGTGGTGGGGGCGCGGGGCCTCCCCGCCATGGACGAGCAGGCGGGCAGTTCCGACCCCTACGTGAAGATGACCATCCTACCGGAGAAGAAGCACCGGGTCAAGACCCGCGTGCTGAGGAAGACCCTGGACCCTCTGTTCGACGAGACCTTCACCTTCTACGGCGTGGCCTACAGCTCGCTGCCCGACCTCACCCTGCACTTCCTGGTCCTCAGCTTCGACCGATTCGCCCGCGATGACGTCATCGGCGAGGCGGTGGTGCCGCTGAAGGGCGTGGACCCGAGCACCGGCCGAGTCCACCTGAGTCAGCAGATCACCAAGAGGAACATGCAGGTGAGTTAGCAGTTAGCTAACAGTTAGCTCGATAACGGCCATTAGCTAGCTGTTAGCATACCGAACGTTTGACTGTTTAAACTCATGAACAGCTGTTTTGATTCCCTGACTGATGCTAGCTGCAGAGCTAACTGTTAGAGTGAGGGTCTAAGGACAGAGGGAGGGTCTAAGGACAGAGGGTCAAAGGACAGAGTGAGTGTCTAAGGACAGAGGGTCTAAGGACAGAGGGGAGTGTCTAAGGACAGAGGGAGTGTCTAAGGACAGAGGGAGTGTTTAAGGACAGAGAGAGGGTCTAAGGACAGAGGGAGGGTCTAAGGACAGAGGGTCTAAGGACAGAGTGAGTGTCTAAGGACAGAGGGGAGTGTCTAAGGACAGAGGGAGTGTCTAAGGACAGAGGGAGTGTTTAAGGACAGAGGGAGGGTCTAAGGACAGAGGGAGTGTCTAAGGACAGAGTCAGTGTTTAAGAACAGAGTCAGTGTCTAAGGACAGAGGGAGGGTCTAAGGACAGAGGGTCTAAGGACAGAGTGAGTGTCTAAGGACAGAGGGTCTAAGGACAGAGGGAGTGTTTAAGGACAGAGTCAGTGTTTAAGAACAGAGTCAGTGTCTAAGGACAGAGGGAGGGTCTAAGGACAGAGGGTCTAAGGACAGAGTGAGTGTCTAAGGACAGAGGGTCTAAGGACAGAGGGGAGTGTCTAAGGACAGAGGGAGTGTCTAA
>NC_139803.1:290000-337500 GCF_963457635.1 Microchirus variegatus
GTCCGTTCATTACCATGCTAATGACTTTGTTGCTAACTATCACGCGACAGTTGAAGTTGCCAACACGTTAGCGCTGGTCGGTCTCGAGCGTCTGGAGAAAAACTTCCCGATCCTGAACCAATCCACCGACGAGGTTTGTTTACGTTTCACAGGTGATTCATTTGTGTGTGTGTGTGTGAGTGTCTGACCTGACTCCTCCCCCTCTCAGGTGGTGGGTCACCTGAAGGACGCCCTCTTCCTGACGCTGGACGACGTGCAGCTGTGGATGGTGGACGGTCTGGACGGCGTCCTCGAGCAGTTGGAGCGAGTGTCCGACGCGGCGCGCGACGGCGTCCGACTGCTGCAGGAGTCTCAGGTCGGACAAGTGGCTTCGTTAGGGCTGGACGACGTGCTGAGTCGCCTAGAGGGCGCCACCTCCTACTACATGCCCCTCCCACCCACCCTGCGTGAGTACTGAGGCATTCTGGGTAACTGCAACAAAAAGGTCTTTTGGTCTTTAAGACGACTGTCCCCGTCCTCTCTAACGTCGTCCTCGTGGTCGTCAGGTCGCGAGTGGGAGATGATGGTGCAGGAGTACGAGGACGAGGACGAGGACGAGGACGAGGAACCCGGACTGTGGACCAGGTTCCGTAACGTTCTCCTGAGTCTCAGTCTCAACCTCTACCATCGCATGATGAAGCTCAGGGAGCAGCTGCTGACGGCTGTGAGGACACTAGGGGACACGGCGGACCAGGTGAGACGCTAACAGAGATGCTAACAGAGATGCTAACAGAGACAGGTGTGATTAGGTGTTCATGTGAATAGGTGTAAAAAGGTGTGAACAGGTGTGAACAGGTGTGAACGGGTGTGAACGGGTGAGAACGGGTGTGAACAGGTGTGAACAGGTGTGAACGGGTGTAAACGGGTGTGAACGGGTGTGAACAGGTGTGTGAACAGGTATAAACAGGTATGAACAGGTGTGAACGTGTGTGAACAGGTGTGAACATGTATAAACAGGTGTGAACAGGTGTGAACGTGTGTGAACAGGTGTGAACAGGTGTGAACAGGTATAAACAGGTGTTCATGTGAGAACATGTGTGAACAGGTGTAAACAGGTGTAAACAGGTGTAAACGGGTGAGAACGGGTGTGAATAGGTGTGAACAGGTGTAAACGGGTGTGAACGGATGTGAACAGGTATAAACAGGTGTGAACGGGTGTGAACAGGTGTGTGAACAGGTATAAACAGGTGTGAACGGGTGTGAATGTGTGTGAACGGGTGTAAACGGGTGTGAACAGGTGTGAACAGGTATAAACGGGTGTAAACGGGTGTAAACGGGTGTAAACGGGTGTGAACAGGTGTGAACAGGTGTGAACAGGTGTGAACAGGTATAAACAGGTGTTCATGTGAGAACATGTGTGAACATGTGTGAACAGGTGTAAACAGGTGTAAACGTGTGTGTTTCTCTGCAGGTTGGTCTGAACAAAGTCCTGGAGCTGGTTGGTGATTTGCTCAGTAACCTCCAGAGCCTCCTGGTGGCGCTGGTGTATCAAGCAGAGCATCTCAGAGAGCTGAGCCTGAACCAGCTCAAAAGTCAGGCGGCCATTTTGGCCGAACTGAAGCCGGTTCGTCAGGTCAAAGATCTGCCGGTCCAGGTCCAACAGCTGCTGAGAGACCTTCAGGAACTGTCCAAGGTCCTGGTGCAGCTGCTGGTCAACGTGACGCCGCTGTACAACATGGTGAGACACACACACACACACACACACACACACACACACCTGGGACACTGTCCCTTTAAGGCGTCTCTTGTGTCTCAGCTGCATCAGCCCTCAGACCAGGACATCGAGGACTTCCTCAGCCGGGACGACTTTGACAGTTTGTCTCGCCGCAGCTCGGCTAACAGCCTCTTCCTGAAGGCGATGGACGGCCGTCCTCGCCGCCGCCGCAGTCTCTACTCCCGCACCAGGGTCCCGGGGGGCCCGCAGAGCCCGGACCCGCCCAACTGCCGGCGCTCCAGCCTGAAAGACGGCGCGGCCCTGGGGGAGGCGGACCCGTCGCCCTCCCCTTCCGACGCCGGCGTCTTCGCCCGCCGGGCGTCGGCCACCGAGCTTCTGCTGACGCCGCTCAAACAGTTGGTCTCTCAGAGTCAGAAAGCCTTCGAGTACCTGAGCCCCAACGAGGCCGCCGCCGCCAACTGAGCCGTGACTCCGCCCACGACCAATCACAGCCCACAGTCCCCGCCCCCGACCATCAACCGTTGGCGTGCGAGCTGCTGTTGGTTTGTGCGTTCACGTTCACCAACAGACGAGTGCACAAGTCCACGTAGCCACGCCCACCTGACCACGCCCACCTGACCACGCCCACAGTCACACGTTCATCTTCACTCATGAGTTTGTGATTTTCCTGATTCATGAATTAAAGCCTCTGTACGTGATTTCAACGTCTTTGTTGTTTTTTATCATTCATGAAACATGTTTACGTTTAAATTCACTCATTCACCTTCTAACACTTTATCCTCCACATGATGGCCACAGGGGGCGCTGGTGTCAATCTCAGCTGACAGGAAGAAAGGTGGGGTACTGTGTACTGGACAGAACCAGACAGAACTGGATAGAACAAGACAGAACTGAACAGAACTTGATAGAACCAGACAGAACCGGACAAAACCCACTCAGAACTTGACAGAACCAGGCAAGAACCGGACAGAACCGGACAGAACCAGACAGAACCAGACAGAACCAGACAGAACTGGTCAGAACAAGACAGAACCGAACAGAACTTGATAGAACCAGACAGAACCGGACAGAACTTGATAGAACCGGACAGAACTGGATAGAACAAGACAGAACCGAACAGAACTTGATAGAACCAGACAGAACCGGACAGAACTTGATAGAACCGGACAGAACTGGATAGAACAAGACAGAACCGAACAGAACTTGACAGAGCCAGACAGAACTGGATAGAACAAGACAGAACTGGATAGAACTTGACAGAACCAGAGACAACTGGATAGAACCAGAAAGAACCGGACAGAACTGGATAGAACAAGACAAAACCAGACGTAACTGGACAGAACCAGACAGAACCAGACAGAACAACAAAACCCAGACAGAACCAGACGTAACCAGACAGAACCGGTCCACTTCTAGCACTGTATCGTCTTCCTCTTCCACTAAACTCCGCCCACAGAGAAAACTCCTCATTAGTGAGCTACGACTTTTCCAAGCGTTTCGAGGAAAAATTTGACTAAATTGTGATTTCGTGAAACAAAGAAAACTCACATTTTTTTTTTTTGAAAAGTGTTTTTAATAAAAAAGTGTAAAAATATGTTAAATAAAGGAACGTTAGTGTTTATCTTTGTTAGCATCGTTTGTCGTAAACGTGAATAAAGACAAATAATTCACTTTACTCCAGTTCACGTGGAAATAAAGTCACATCTGCGCCGCCCCTCTTCACACGGACACGCCCCTCTTCACACGGACACGCCCCTCTTCACACGGACACGCCCCTCTTCACACGGACACGCCCATTATCACGGCGATGTCCGTCATAAAAACCATCATGTGACTGCACCACAGCGCCCCCCGGTGTACAACTGCTTCCCAGGAGCGAAGTCTTTGACATCAATAAAACTTGATATGAAATTAAACTTGTCCACTGTCCTCTAGTCCATCATCTTTGTCCTCTTGGACACTGGCGCCCCCCTCAGGTCCAGATACTCCTTCAGTCTCTTCCTGGTCTCCTTCAGTTTGGACGCTTCGTCGAGATGACGAGAATCTGACGAGTCATCTTTAGATCTGAACATTTCCATCAACCTCCTGTGAAACATCTGCTGCAGGTCGTCAAGGAGACGGTTGTCCTGGAAACACAAGAGACGGGTGTAAATATGCTGAGTCACCTGTGTATATATACATATTTGCTGAGTCACCTGTGTATATATACATATATGCTGAGTCACCTGTGTGTGTGTGTGTGTAAATATGCTGAGTCACCTGTGATGGTGTCTCTCTGAAAACAGTCCAGATCTCGGTCAGAAACTCTGTGACCGTCTGATACGACGTCGATCGACGCCGCGTCAGACGGCGAGAGATCAGCGACAGACGGGAAGTGACATCACTGTCCTGAAAAACAACAACAACAAGAAGACAGGAAACGGATCATCAGCCTGCTGCAGCGCCCCCTGCTGGATGAACCTCTCATTAACCACACGGAGGTGAGGTGCGCCCTCAGGTGGTTCGTCCTGAGAGTTACAGCCTGACTGTGGATAAACTCACCTGAGAAAGATGATGACAGCTTCCTACCAGCAGGTGGAGCAGCAGAGTTTCACACCTCTGAAGAACACACACACACACACACACACACACACACACACAATGTTACAGCCAGATTTATAACCTGACCTCTGTCTGTGGGCTACATGCTAACAATGAGCTAGAAGCTAAACGAGACAGCGCCTAACACTGACACACTGTAAGGGGACATCGCCACCTAGTGTAGTGGAGTCAGACTCTTTGTGTGTGTGTGTGTGTGTGTGACCTCTGACCCTTTGATCCAGCACACTCAGGCCCCTCCCCTCTGGACTCTGGGCTCTTCTCTCAGAACCGTAGGGGTCAGCCGGGTCGTTCAGGTCCTGACACAGCGAGCAGTTCCACTCCGTCCTGTGAGACAAAGACAGGGGGTGGAACACACCATCCACAACAACAGGAAGTCTTGGATCTCACGTGGTCTGACCCAGGACTTCGCTGTATCAAACCGGACCGTACCACGATGGAAACACATGATTGGACTCTTACCTCAGGTCAGGTCCAACAGGAGGCACATGACAGTCTCTGTGGTATCCTCGACCACAGGACGAGCAGATGATTGAGCTGTGAGACAAAGCACAAACTGAGCAGGACAGAATGTGCAGGCTGATGGGAGACTCTGGAGACCCTGGAGACTCTGGAGACCCTGGAGACTCTGGAGACCCTGGAGACTCTGGAGACCCTGGAGACTCTGGAGGCTCTGGAGACCCTGGAGACCATGGAGACTCTGGAGACCCTGGAGGCTCTGGAGACCCTGGAGACTCTGGAGACCCTGGAGACCATGGAGGCTCTGAAGACTCTGGAGGCCCTGGAGACTCTGGAGGCCCTGGAGACTCTGGAGGCCCTGGAGACTCTGGAGGCCCTGGAGACTCTGGAGACCCTGGAGACCCTGGAGACTTTAGAGACTCTAGAGACTCTGGAGACTCTGGATACGAAAGAGGTCTGGTGAAATCGTTGTCGTCTTCGGAAAGGTTTTCACCACCGGACTGAAACACAACACAACATTGAAGCAGGAGATTAATCACTGAACTCCACTGCAGTTCCTTCAATGACATGACGTACATGAGCCTCACTACCAGCAGGGGGCAGCCCCCTACTGGTAAAAAAGTGAAACTGGACTTATCTACTTAAGCAAATCCAGAAGAATAGCGACCAGGATTGCGGTTGACCAAATGTCATGACTGACGTTACCTCAGGGTTCTCATCCGACTCGTCATCCTTGTCCTCAGAGTCTCCAGGGACCGGACTCCACCAAATAAGGGGGTTCCCAGGTCTGAGCAGGGACAGAGGCAGTCTGAACAGAGAGGGGGCGGGGCTAACACTGCCGACACTCTGTCCATTCACAAACAGTCTGGCAGTTTTGCCCGTTATCTCCAGTGCATCGAGTTTGGCTGCAGGTTTGGGTGAAGTTTGATTGTTCTCTGCAGGAAGACCGAGCTGAAGAAGAGCACTTTCAGGATGGAGAAGACACCAAGGTAATTTAAACAGAGACGGTTCGGATTGTGTTTTGAAAGATGCAGTGAACCTTGGTATGTTCTCAGCAGAAACATTGTCTTCAGACACGGGTGACCTCTGTAGGTTCTCAGCAGGTTCAGCAACTTCTGACACAGGTGACCTCTGTAGGTTCTCAGCAGGTTCAGCAACTTCTGACACAGGTGACCTCCGTAGGTTCTCAGCAGGTTCAGCAACTTCTGACACAGGTGACCTCTGTAGGTTCTCAGCAGGTTCAGCATCTTCTGACACAGGTGACCTCTGTAGGTTCTCAGCAGGAACATGGTCTTCAGACACAGGTGACCACCTCCATTTGTCCTCAGGAACAGTATCTTCAGACATGACTGAGGTTGGTATGTTCTCAGCAGGTTCAGCATCTTCAGACACAGGTGACCTCTGTATCTCCTCAGACGGAACATTGTCTTCAGACACAGGTGACCACCTCCATATGTCCTCAGGAACAGTATCTTCAGACATGGCTGAGGTCGGTATGTTCTCTGCAGGGTTAGGGTCTTCAGACACAGGTGACCTCTGTATGTTCTCCGCAGGTTCATCATCTTCAGACACAGGTGACCTCCATATGTCCTCAGCAGGAACAGTATCTTCAGACATGGCTGAGGTCAGTATGTTCTCTGCAGGGTTAGGGTCTTCAGACATGGCTGAGGTCGGTATGTTCTCAGCAGGGTTAGGGTCTTCAGACATGGCTGAAGTCGGTATGTTCTCTGCAGGGTTAGGGTCTTCAGACATGGCTGAGGTCAGTATGTTCTCAGCAGGGTTAGGGTCTTCAGACATGGCTGAAGTCGGTATGTTCTCTGCAGGGTTAGGGTCTTCAGACATGGCTGAGGTCGGTATGTTCTCAGCAGGGTTAGGGTCTACAGACATGGCTGAAGTCGGTATGTTCTCAGCAGGGTTAGGGTCTACAGACATGGCTGAAGTCGGTATGTTCTCTGCAGGGTTAGGGTCTTCAGACATGGCTGAGGTCGGTATGTTCTCAGCAGGGTTAGGGTCTACAGACATGGCTGAAGTCGGTATGTTCTCAGCAGGGTTAGGGTCTTCAGACATGGCTGAGGTCGGTATATTCTCAGCAGGTTTCTGCTGTTGTGCCACCTGATCACAGGCAGAGTCCGCCACTGCCTTCACCACCAGACCCTGATGCTGTTTTTTGGAGGACGTCTCAGGTGTTAGGGCCACAGGTCCAGAGGCTACAGCAGCAATTATCTTTGGTGTGGGGTGGTTTTTTTGGGACATTATGTTGCTCCATCCATCAGAGGACACAAGAACTCCATTGTCATGCAAAGAATTGGTGGTTCTTTGCTGATGGTTTGACAGGTGTGAGTTAGAGCTGGTGTTGTTTCTGCTGTGAGGCACATTCTGAGGGTTCATGACGTGGGTGGGCCGGCACAGAACCATAGACAGAACCATAGGTTGAGCAACAGCTTGGACAGAATTTAATATGACTTGACCTTGATATGTTGGTGTTGGCTTTGAGGAGGTTGGAGGCTTCAGCGGCTGAGCACAGGTGGTACTGGTACTGGCACTGGTTACTGGAGGGAGGGGCCTGTTGGGGTTGGAGCACCAGGATAATGCTGGAGCAGAGCTGAGTGACAAAGGTGAAATGGCGCCACCTGTGGCCATGGTTTGTGGCGGGAGGGGAGCGGCTGAGGTGAGAGCAACGGACACCGTGGATAACTGACCAGACTGTGGTTGAACAGGGGTGGAATTGCCGGTGGTCCCAGTTTGAGGAAGACCGAGACAGGACGAGGTTTGTGTGACACAGAAGGGAACGTTCTTCACCTCAACGAAACCTGGAACCCAAAGAACCAAGAGTCAGCAGCAAATCTGAGATCCAAAACAATTCACTGAGCCTCAAGCAGGAACCCTAACCCTAACCCGGAAGCCAACGCGACCTGGAGGTCCTCGCAACCCGGAGGCCAACGCGACCCGGAGGCCAACGCGACCCGGAGGCCAACACGACCCGGAGGCCAACGCGACCCGGAGGCCAACGCGGCCCGGAGGTCCCCGCGACCCGGAGGTCCCCACGACCCGGGGGGTCCCCGCAAGGACATTCAGGACCTTGTCAACAACACAACTCACCCAAGGATAAAAGAGCCTGCACAGAAGCAGAGTTGGTTTTCACCTCCACCTGAATCATGGTCGAGGGAGGACCCAGGTCCTGATCCGCAAAACTACTCGTGAAACGGTTAATCTGAAACAGATCAGATTATCGTACAGACTTTATCACCACGGAAGCTCAAGTACTAGGATTAGGGTCAGTGAGTAAATTAGGGGCGGGGCCTCTGACCTTGGTCTGCCAGGTCAGCAGATCCTTCAGGTCTCTGATGGATCTGGATCCTTCGATGAACTTCAGAGCAGCAAACTGTTTGTTCTGAAGCTGCTTCAACCTCAGAAGCTGCATCTGGAGATGCTGAATCTCTGACCTCTGAGGCTGCTGCTCGCACACAAACACACAAACACACAAATAAACAAACTACCTGCACTTTTCAAAATAAAAGCCTCTGTGTGTGTGTGTGTGTGTGTGTGTGTTTACCTCCACCTCCTCCAGCAGCTCAGCGATTCTCTTCTTCAGGAGTTCGACAAAGTTGTCGTGTGTGTTTTTCAGTTCAGTTTTCATCTTTGTGTGTCCTTCAACAAGGTCACGGAGTCTGAAACGATGACGACAACGACGACAGCGACAAAGACGACATCAACGACGACAACAAGGACATCAACAACAATGATAACAACGACATCACCAACAAGGACAAAACGACGACAACAACGACAGCAATGACGACAACGATGACAGCAACGATGACAGCAACAACGACATCAACAACGACGACAACAACAACAACAGCAACAACAACAACAACGACAGCAATGACGACATCAACAACAACGACAACAACAACGACGACATCAACAACAACGACAACAGCAACAACGACGACATCAACAACAACAGCGACATCAATGACAACAGCAACGAGGACAACGACAACAGCAACAACATCAACAACGACGACGACATCAACAACAACGACAACAATGACAGCAACGACGACATCAACAACAACGACGACAACAGCAACGACGACATCAACGACGACGACAACAACAACAACAGCAACAACGACAGCAACGACGACGACATCATCGACGACAACAACGAATCAGTGAGTGATGATAAGAGAGACAGGAAGTGAGACAGGAAGTCCCGGTGTTTACCTGGCACTAATGTCCTGAATGGTCTTGACAGTTTTCTCCGTCTGCGCTCTGATTGGACGAGACGTGTCCTCCAGCTGCTTCCAGGTTTTGTCCAACGCTTCACTGACAAACTGAAACCTGCGAGGAACCGAGAGACAAGAGACACGAAGTAAATGAAGACAGCGTCTCCATGGACGTCTTTGTCCCTCTGAGGACGTGGACGTCACCTGTGGTTCATGTGAGACGTCAGCTGACAGTCTCTGCAGGTGTAGTGTCCACAGGTGAAGCAGAAGAGTTTGAGCGTCTCCGACGGGTGGAGACGGCAGAACGTGGTCGCAGACGCCGAGACGTTTCCTGAGGAGACAAAGACACCAGAGGACAGAGACACCAGTCAGTGTCCATCACAGAGGACAGAGACACCAGTCAGTGTCCATCACAGAGGACAGAGACACCAGTCAGTGTCCATCACAGAGGACAGGAGACAGAGACACCTGTGTGATGGACACTGACAGTGTGTCGTCATGGTGACGGCGTGGTGGGCGGGGCTTACCTGGCGGCTGGTTGAGGATGCGGTGACACCTAGTGACGGTGACTCTACGATGAGCAGAAACACAGACGTCACAAAGAGGCTCTGAACAGTCAACACACCAACACCTGGACCAGGTGGCTCCACAGCTGCAGCGCTGAGGGGGCGGAGTCAGAGGGCGGGGGGAGGGGCCAGAGGAGGGGGCGGAGCCAGAGGAGGAAGGGAAGAAATAAATGAATATGAATCATTTATAACACAAGACCATATCAGTGTGTGTGTGTGTGTGTGTGTGTTACCTTCTCACTGAGGACATTCCTGCTGTCTCCAGCGCCCCCTGCTGTCTCCATGGAGACAGAGTGACTGTGTCCTGAGGGGCGGAGACAAAAGGACACAAAAAACATTTACATATAAACACATATATACATATATACATACACACATATATACGCATATATAAACACACATGCCGTATATACATTTATACAAATATATAAACACATATACATATATATATACATATTTACACATATATAAATATATGCATATATACACATATACACCTATATATACACACATATGTGTATACTCCACAAACTGACAGCTCTGGGAACAAAGAGTGTCTTTAAGAGGTTTTTGTACTACACACTACTACACACTACTACACACTACTACACACTACTTCAAACACTACTTCATAGGTTGTAGTAAAGTGACAAAGCGTGTGGTTTGTGATGATCAGTTACAGACGAAGGAAAATAAACATTAGAAAAATACACAAAAGTGCTTTGGTGACAAAGCTTTGACTACACACTGAACATGCTCTATATACTTATATATACTAATATACACATATACTTATGTATACTAATATATTATATATACATACTTATGTATACATATACTTATATATGCTAATATATGTGCATATACTTATGTATACATATATACATATACTTATGTATACTAATATATATATATGTATATATATATATATATACACATACGTCCACTTCCAGATCGACTTCCACTGAATTTCCTGGCAGGAAGAAGAAGACCGTGGCCTCAACTCAACAGGAAGTCGGCCATTTTGAATGTTGGCGTCCATTTTGGCCATTTGAAGCCTATATAAATGAGTCAGAGTCGTCACAGTGGAGAAGTTTGGTGTTTTCATTAAAGTTTACATTAATGAATAAATCGCGATATATGACGTCATAATGTGAACAGCGTAGGCCCCGCCCCCTCTGGACCACACTGGACGCTCATTGGCCTCCAGGTCACACAAACATACCATTCGTCCCTGTTTCATGCAGATGGCCACGCCCCTCAGTACGCAAACTTAAAACATAAAAGTTCTGTAAATGTTCGTAAACATTGAGATTCATAGAAGTCAGTAACGTAAAAAGAGGTCAGCGTTCTTACTTAAAGGGGAACTAAGTTGAGGTTGTTACACGGACCTGTTTGTGTGTTACACGCTGAAGTTGGATTTCCTCAGCGCTCCGTCTTGTTATTAACATTATAACATTAATAACATTATAACGGTAACACAATAACATGTCGTAAACACACACCGTCACCGCGATGTCTTTATTTCGGGACTTTTTCCAAAGTTGTTGTTTCACATTCGACGTCGTTTCTATTTTACGTATTTTCTCGCTGGACCGTGAACGCATCACACGTGATAAACTGAGCGGAAATGCTTCGCGGTCCACTTCGCGGTCCACGGGAAAATGGTGTTAAAAACAAAGAAAAACCTCTAAACGAACGTAAAACGGAACAAAGTGTGAACATGGACGCAAGTGTGCGTTTAAACGGTTACTGTGGCGACACACACACACACACACACACACGGGCTGTTTACACGTCACAAAAACAAACAAACAAACAAACAAACTTACCCCCACGCGCGTCCTGAAGTCGAGGTGAACAAAAATCAACACCCGCCCTCTGACCCAGGGAGGTCTAACTGCAGAGCACACAGGCAGCTAGTACTTCCGGTTCATTCTCGCGATTTGGCATCAAATATCGTGAGATTTCGTTGTTTGTTTGAATGAGTTATTTTCGTATTTAAAAACAAAAACAAAACAAAGCAACAACAACGTTTTTTAATGTTTGTTTCCGTCATGTAACCTTCAAAATAAGAGCCCGTTTATAAAATAAAGAATACAAGAATAAAGACGTGTTTTATTTGTATTTATTCACACAAACAAAAGTAAAAGAAAAACTTCATTTGTTTGGAGGGAAACGTTTAGTAAATGAACACACACACATGTACACACACACATGTACACACACACATACACACATATATATGTGTATAAAACAGTTTGAAATGCAAAAACCACAATATTACACATCATTAATCTTCTTGTAAATATTGTTTGTCAAGTTGTAAAACGACAATAAAGACTTTCTATTTCCTCTTTTCTTATGTTTTATAATATAAAGCTTATAATACGTCATATAATATATAAGTATATATAAGTATATACGTGTTATAATAGATAATATAATATAGATATTTATTTAAGTGGAAAAAATCAACGACTTCATATGAAGAGTTTGACGTTTTATCACAGGAAATGTTTGGTTTTTCACAGTTTTCTTTCTTCATGATGATGATGATGATGATGATGACGTCACAGCAGAGCGCAGCTGCACACGCTGCTCTTCCTCTCCAGTGAAGGAGTGACGCTCCTGAACAGATCGATCGTCTCGTCGTTGATCAGCGTCCAGAACTGATGGAAGGAAATGACGTCATCGTTCTTCACCTTCATCTGAGCCAGAACCTGAGGAAACTTCTGCTCCTTATGGACCTTCTGAAGAAGAGGAGGAGGAGTCTTCATTCACTCATTCACTCATTCACTCACTCACTCATTCACTCACTCATTCATTCACTCATTCATTTATTCACTCCTTCATTCACTCACTCACTCACTCATTCATTCACTCACTCATTCATTCACTCACTCACTCATTCACTCATTCACTCATTCATTCATTTATTCACTCATTCACTCCTTCATTCACTCACTCACTCATTCATTCACTCATTCATTCACTCATTCATTCACTCATTCATTCACTCATTCATTCATTAATTCACTCACTCACTCATTCATTCATTCATTCACTCACTCACTCACTCATACATTCACTCATTCATTCACTCATTCACCCATTCATTCACTCACTCATTCATTCACTCATTCTTTCATTCACTCATTCAGTCACTCATTCACTCATTCATTCACTCACTCATTCACTCATTCAGTCACTCATTCACTCATTCATTCACTCACTCATTCACTCATTCATTCACTCATTCATTTATTCACTCACTCATTCATTCACTCACTCACTCATTCATTCACTCACTCATTCACTCATTCACTAAGTCATTCACTCATTCACTCACTCATTCATTCACTCACTAATTCATTCACTCACTCACTCATTCACTCAGTCATTCACTCATTCACTCACTCACTCACTCATTCACTCAGTCATTCACTCATTCACTCACTCACTCATTCACTCATTCATCCATATAAACAAAGTGTTCTAACCTGAGTGAACGTTGGCATCTGTGATGAGATCATTGTCTTGAACTGAGTGATGTTCATGTTTGCTGATCCTCCACAAGCTTTATGAAACTCACTGACCACAGTGTGGATGGCAACCTCCACCTCTGACCACTGACAACACAACAACAACACAACAACATTATTATAACATCAGCAACCTCCACCTCTGACCACTGACAACACAACAACAACACAACAACATTATTATAACATCAGCAACCTCCACCTCTGACCACTGACAACACAACAACAACATTATTATAATAACAACAACAACCTCCAAAACAACCACACACACACAAAACCAACAGAAAAAGTCAAACAGATGTTTTGCAGCTGCAGTGTGAGAAGGGTGTGTTGACTGGAATCTATGTGTGTGTGTGTGTGTGTGTTGTGAAAGAGGACAGCAGCTTCAGACAACACAAATGATAAAGATTATGTTTCACACACACAAAGACACATGAAAACACCTGAGTTCAGGTCAGTCATGTGACGGCGGCATGGCCACGCCCCCTCAGCATGAGCCACACATGATCAGAGTCTGTAAACCACTCACTCTCCCACACCAAAGTCACTCACTCTCTCACACCAAAGTCACTCACTCTCCCACACCAAAGTCACTCACTCTCTCACACCAAAGTCACTCACTCTCTCACACCAAAGTCACTCACTCTCCCACACCAAAGTCACTCACTCTCCCACACCAAAGTCACTCACTCTCCCACACCAAAGTCACTCACTCTCCAACACCAAAGTCACTCACTCTCCCACACCAAAGTCACTCACTCTCCCACACCAAAGTCACTCACTCTCTCACACCAAAGTGACTCACTCTCTCACACACCAAAGTCACTCACTCTCTCACACCAAAGTCACTCACTCTCCCACACCAAAGTCACTCACTCTCTCACACCAAAGTGACTCACTCTCTCACACCAAAGTCACTCACTCTCCCACACCAAAGTCACTCACTCTCCCACACCAAAGTCACTCACTCTCTCACACACCAAAGTCACTCACTCTCCCACACCAAAGTCACTCACTCTCCCACACCAAAGTCCATAGAGTAAACCAGTGGTTTTAGCTCACAGGGACACAGGAGCATAGTGTGTAGAGTGTACTGGTACAAGTACTACTACACCCTAGTATTGTGCTACTACTACAGTTGTACTCGTATTGTAGCAAACACACGCGACAGAGGCTCCGCCCACTCTGATCAACACTGATCAATAATCAACTTTTCTTACCTTTGGTTCCATTTGTGCAGCTTTGATCCAGAGACACACACACACTCACAGACACACACTCACTGTGTCACACCCTGAACACACACTGAGGCAAACTACACACTGTTTCCTGCTCAGAGTCCTGACTCCTCCCACTGCACACACACACACACACACACACTGAAAACAGGGTGTGAATATTTGTGTCTTTTTCATTCTCTAAAGTGTCTTTGTGTCTGTTAACAGCCACACCCAAAATACACACACACACACACACACGCACACACACGCACACACACACACACACGCACACACACGCACACACACACACGCACACACACACACGCACACACACACACACACACAGGGCTGACCAGTATAACCAGTCTGTCATACGTTATTATGTAGCTGTTATGTGTAGCTCAAGGACACAAACTCATTTTTTGGGCTAAAAGATCTACGAGCTAAAATATATCACGTAGTATATATTAGGTGGTGTTTTTATCACGTATATCTCAGTAGATGGTGTTTTTATCACGTATACCTCAGTGGGTGGTGTTTTTATCACGTATATCTCAGTAGGTGGTGTTTTTATCACGTATACCTCAGTGGGTGGTGTTTTTATCACGTATATCTCAGTAGGTGGTGTTTTTATCACGTATACCTCAGTGGGTGGTGTTTTTATCACGTATACCTCAGTGGGTGGTGTTTTTATCACGTATATCTCAGTAGATGGTGTTTTTATCACGTATACCTCAGTGGGTGGTGTTTTTATCACGTATATCTCAGTAGGTGGTGTTTTTATCACGTATACCTCAGTGGGTGGTGTTTTTATCACGTATACCTCAGTGGGTGGTGTTTTTATCACGTATACCTCAGCGGGTGGTGTTTTTATCACGTATATCTCAGTGGGTGGTGTTTTTATCACGTATACCTCAGCAGGTGGTGTTTTTATCACGTATACCTCAGCGGGTGGTGTTTTTATCACGTATACCTCAGTAAGTGGTGTTTTTATCACGTATATCTCAGTAGGTGGTGTTTTTATCACGTATACCTCAGTAGGTGGTGTTTTTATCACGTATACCTCAGTAGGTGGTGTTTTTATCACGTATACCTCAGTAGGTGGTGTTTTTATCACGTATACCTCAGTAGGTGGTGTTTTTATCACGTATATCTCAGTAGGTGGTGTTTTTATCACGTATACCTCAGTAGGTGGTGTTTTTATCACGTATACCTCAGTAGGTGGTGTTTTTATCACGTATACCTCAGTAGGTGGTGTTTTTATCACGTATATCTCAGTAGGTGGTGTTTTTATCACGTATACCTCAGTAGGTGGTGTTTTTATCACGTATATCTCAGTAGGTGGTGTTTTTATCACGTATATCTCAGTAGGTGGTGTTTTTATCAGGTATATCTCAGTAGGTGGTGTTTTTATCACGTATACCTCAGTAGGTGGTGTTTTTATCACGTATATCTCAGTAGGTGGTGTTTTTATCACGTATATCTCAGTAGGTGGTGTTTTTATCACGTATATCTCAGTAGGTGGTGTTTTTATCACGTATACCTCAGTAGGTGGTGTTTTTATCACGTATATCTCAGTAGGTGGTGTTTTTATCACGTATATCTCAGTAGGTGGTGTTTTTATCACGTATACCTCAGTAGGTGGTGTTTTTATCACGTATATCTCAGTAGGTGGTGTTTTTATCACGTATATCTCAGTAGGTGGTGTTTTTATCACGTATATCTCAGTAGGTGGTGTTTTTATCACGTATATCTCAGTAGGTGGTGTTTTTATCACGTATATCTCAGTAGGTGGTGTTTTTATCACGTATATCTCAGTAGGTGGTGTTTTTATCACGTATACCTCAGTAGGTGGTGTTTTTATCTTTATTATTTATTGTTTATTTATCTCGACTGACTCCTGGTGAGTTTGGGGTCAGTCTGGTCTCTTAACGACGACTGTGAGCAGCGCCTCCTCCTGGTGAATGCTGGATCTTGGGGAGTAGGTGGAGTAGAAGGTTCCATCGCTGTGGGACTCTTCAGAGATGGTCTGATCCTGATCCTGGTCTTGGTATCTGAATTCCCTTGTGTTGTTATTGACTCTTGAGTCGTTCCTGAGCTCAGCGTTGGCTCCGCCTTCCTCCGCCCTGACTCCTCTGTCTGAGGTTTCAGTGGGCGTGGCTCTGGTGGGCGTGGCTCTGGTGGGCGTTGCCATGGCGACCCTCCTGGCCGACCACAGCGTGAGCTGCTCGTCATCACTAGAGTCTCTGAGTGTGAGAGTGAGTCAGCAACATTATCAGTTACTGATATTAGAATAACATGAGTCAGCAGATTTTCTTCAATAACATAAGAACTCACAGCTCCTCCTCCTCGTCTTCCTGGAAGGTCAAAGGTCGAGTGCAGACGACGCACGTGTTTCCCAAACTGTGGAAACATGGCCGACAGAACAGTCCTGGAAAACAACAACAACAGGAAGAGGAGGAGCAGCAGACAGGAAGTGAAGCCATTTCTATCACAATAAAAGCTTTCAGCTGAATGAACCAGCGAGGAAACGCTGACCTCAGGTCTGTTTTCTACCTGTCAACACGCCCACAGGACACGCCCACATGACACGCCCACAGGACACGCCCCCAACAGGACACACACACATTTTACAGTTTATGAGTTGTATAGTTAGTGTATATGCCCCGCCCACTCATGGTATATGCCCCGCCCACCCACTGTACATGCCCCGCCCACTCACTGTTAACAGTAGAGATGGGAAAATGACTTCATTTATTATTGATGGTGTTTATATTAAGGTATTGATCGTATTGATAGTATCGATGGTATTGATCACACTCACCTGGACACTGTGGGATGTCACATTTGAAGGCGTTGACCTTGTCCTTTGACTTCAGCTCTTCTCCACAGCTCAGACAGGTGAGCGGTGATGTCACACCCAGGAGGCGGGACAAGTAAGCTCCTCCCCCTCCAGGTAACCTTACACACAGAAACATCACGTCACTTTAACACCTTTATTCAAACATGTCTGCACTTCCTGTGACAGGATGTTCGTACCACAGAAGGAGGATTTGAAGAAGACTCCTCCCTCTTCCTCCTCCTCCTCCTCCTCGGTCAGTCAGACTCCTGACTGCACTCCTCCTCAGCGCCGCCCCCTCAACCTTCCTCTGAACCAGGATCAACTGATGGAGGAAATGAATCCTCTTCTGAAACAAGATCAGAAATGATTTAAGAGACTGTCCTCACCTCTTAAATGTCTCACCTGTCTTGAAGACAGACAGGTGAGGACAGACAGGTGTGGACAGACAGGCAGGTGAGGACACCTGTCTGTCCTCATCTGTCCTCCCCTGTCTGTCCTCACCTGTCTGTCATGCTAATGTCAATAGCAGCTAGCTTATAGCGCTACAGCTCTGACACCTGATCACATGACACTGACTTTACTGTTTGTTTGTTTGTTTGTTTTTAAGCTGCTGTTTATTTACCTATTTTACTGCTGTTTACTAGTTAACTACTTAACTGGTTTAACAGGTCACACACACACACACACACACACACACACACACCTGCTCTCTGTCAGGATAATATGAAGCACAGATGATTCGTGGACATCGTTGAACGAATCCTCCAATCAGAGACAAGAGGAGAGCCTGACCCAGGAGGAACCCTGTGAACACATGAACACATGAATATATATGAAGACATGAACATAGGAGAGCATGAACACATGAATATAGGAACACATGAATTTATGAACACATGAATATATATGAACACATGAATATATGAACACATGAATATATATGAACACATGAATATATGAACACATGAATATATATGAACACATGAATATATATGAACACATGAATATATATGAACACATGAATATATGAACACATGAATATATATGAACACATGAGCACATGAATTTATGAACACATGAGTACATGAATATATGAACATATGAACACATGAGAGCCTGACCCAGGAGGAACCCTGTGAACACATGAATATGTGAACACATGAATATATATGAACACATTAATATATGAACAGATGAATATATATGATGAACACATGAATATATGAACACATGAATATATGAACACATGAATATTTATGAACACATGAATATATATGAACACATGAATATACATGAACACATGAATATATGAACACATGAGAGCCTGACCCAGGAATTAACCTGTGAACACATGAACATATAAAGGTGTTTTGGAGAGACCTCAGAGACATGATCTCTGATCACTGAACCAGGAAGTGAAGTTTATGTGAGGATGAATGAAGTGATGAAGTGATGAAGTGGTGAACTTGATGATGTCACTTACCCAGCAGGAGGCATGTATTATGGTCTGGCTGTGACGGCTGCAGCAGACACTTCCTGTTGACCACAGTGATGTTTCCTGTTTGCAGGACGTTGATGGATGAAACCAAGTCTCTGAAGACGTGTGAGACGAACCCTGAGCCGCTGACCTGCATCACCATGACGACAGGAGCTGAGGACAGAGGACCGTCGTCACGGTTACCGCCGCCATGACGTCACGCTCGCGTGACGGACGCCTGCACTCACCTCGGGCCACCACGTCCTCCGTCACCAGGTGGCGCACTTGATCCAGGACCCAGAACACCAGGAAGTCCAGCGCCACCATCAGGCCGCCCACCACCATGTGTTTGAAGACCGAGGCCACGCCCACAAACACCGCCCGCCGCTCGTCACTCGACAGAGAAAATGACACTGGACAACAGAGACATGAGTGAGGGAGACCCCTGCTGGCAGGAGTTAGTACTGCGCATTTAAGTTAAAAACAGCTTCAGCTGTGGGCCACATGGTGGTGCTGTGGTCTACAAGATCATCCTGGGTGTGGGTTTTGTCCAGGTTCTTAGGTTCTCCAACTTCTCAAGGTTCTCCAACTTCTCAGGTTCTCCAGGTTCTCTAGGTTCTCCAGCCCCCTGTGGCCCTCATGTACACTTCAAAGTTTTAATCACCAGCTTAAATCTCTCTCACACACACACACACACACACACACACACACACACACACACACACACACACACACACACACACACACACAGGTGTACTGACGTGGTGTGATGTAGGTCTTGGCTTCTCTGCGTGTGATTGGCAGAGCTGTGGCTCCGCCCCCTGAGGTCACCTGCTCATCGTGCTCTTCAAACTGAGCTGTGATGTAGATGTTGTCAAAGTCCAGGTCGTGAAGATACTGACGTCTGTACTGCACCGCCCTGCACACACACACACACACACACACACAGGTGTGTTAGAGCGCCCCCTGCTGCAGGACACAGGTGTAGGACACAGGTGTAGGACACATGTCTGACCTGTAGATGGCGAGGGCGAGCAGCAGGAGGCCGGCGTATTTGAGCGGCTCACTGAGTCTGTGCAGCAGCTGCAGATCAGATGAAATCTCCTCCACGATGTTATGAACCATCTGATGAGGACGACGACTGATGTCTGTGTCAAGGTCAAAGGTCACTGAGGCTGAGATGTTGAACTCAAACTGACGCTTGATTCGCTGGAACGCTGCGACCACGGCTGGAAGAAAGACACGGAGACGGACTCATGAGGGACGAGAGGACGACGAGAGGACGAGAGGACGAGAAGACGAGGGGACGAGGGGACGAGAGGACGAGGAGAGGACAAGGAGAGGACAAGGGGACGACGAGAGGACGAGAGGACGAGAGGACGAGAAGACGAGGGGACGAGGGGACGAGAGGACGAGAGGACGAGAGGACGAGGAGAGGACAAGGGGACGACGAGAGGACGAGAGGACGAGAAGACGAAAGGACGAGAGGACAAGGGGACGACGAGAGGACGAGAAGACGAAAGGACGAGAGGACGACGAGAGGACGAGAAGACAAGGAGGACGAGAGGACGAAAGGACGAGAAGACGAGAGGACGAGGGGACGAGAGGACGAGAAGACGAAAGGACGAAAGGACGAGAGGACGAGGGGACGAGAAGACGAAAGGAGGAGAAGACGAGAGGACGAGGGGACGAGAGGACGAGAAGACGAGAGGATGAGACAAGAGGACGAGGGGACGAGAGGACCAGAGGACGAGAGGATGAGAGGACGAGACGAGAGGACGAGACGAGAGGACGAGGGGACGAGAAGATGAAAGGACGAGGGGACGAGAGTAAAAGAGGACGAGAGGATGAGAAGTCAAGAGGACGAGAAGACGAGAGGACGAGAAGACGAGAGGACGAGACGAGAGAACGAGACGAGAGAACGAGACAAGAGGACGAGAGTAAAAGAGGACGAGAGGACAAGAAGACGAGAAGACGAGAAGACGAGAGGACGAGAAGACGAGAGGACGAGAGGACGAGAAGACGAGAGGACGAGAGGACGAGAGGACGAGAGGACGAGAAGACGAGAGGACGAGAAGACGAGAGGACGAGAGTAAAAGAGGACGAGAGGATGAGAAGACAAGAGGACGAGACGAGAGGACGAGAAGATGGGAGGACGAGGGGACGAGAGTAAAAGAGGACGAGAAGACGAGAGGACGAGGGGACGAGAGTAAAAGAGGACGAGAAGACGAGAGGACGAGAAGACGAGAGGACGAGAAGACGAGAAGACGAGAGGACGAGGGGACGAGAAGACGAGAGGACGAGAAGACGAGAGGACGAGAAGACGAGAGGACGAGAAGACGAGAGGACAGAGGACACTCACGCTCTGACAGACGTGTCCTCAGATGTTCGCCCACGTAGGACGGGATGAGACAGAAGACGTCTCCCACTGAGGGACAGACAGAGACAGAGGGACATGTTTGAGGTGAAGTCCAGTGAAGACAAACGTGTCCCTCCTCTCTCACCGTAGGTGATGTCACAGAGGCCGGTGAAGGCGCTGATGATGTCACACAGGAAGTTGAAGTCCCCCAACAGGAAGCTGCAGTCGGCGTGAGCCTCTTTGAAGAGTCTGCGGCACTTCCTGTGCGGGGAACCCAATTTGTCGTTACACACGTCTCCGATGTCCGCCAGGAAGTGGAGGACGTTCCTCAGGATACGAGCTGGAGGTCAAAGGTCACAGGTCACAGGTCAGAGGTCACAGGTCAGAGGTCACAGGTCAGAGGTGATGAAGTGATGACTCACCAACATGGCGGACGCCGTCAGTCAGAGCGAAGATGAGATTTTGAACTCTGTTCGACACAGAATTAACTTTAGAGGAGATTTGTCTGATTGTGTCCAACGCAGCTACACAAAGACACACACACACACACACAGACAGACACACACACACACACACAGACACACACACACACACAGACACACACAGGTCAGTAACCATAGCAACAGTGTTTACAGAAACATGTCGTTGTGATGTTTTTTTGTGGGCGTGTCTTACAGAAGAGGGGCGTGGCCGCCCTCTGCATGAGCTCTTGCGTCTGATTGGCCGTCAGCTCCGCTCCACACAGCAGACTCTCGGCCGCTCGCTCCGTGTTTTCAAACACGTTAGTGATTGGTCCAGAGAGCAGCGACGACACGAACAGCAGCAGCAGGAAGTGGCGTCCGCGCGCCGAGCACAGCGAGGGCAGCGTCACCGTGACGACGGCCCTGACGCCGGCCGACACGCCCATGCTGAAGGAGGCCAACAGCGCCACCACCAGGCTGCTGTGGACGCTGAGCCACAGAGGCTGCTGCTGCACAAACACACACATGACGCCGTACGCACACGCTAACAACAGCCCCGACACGAAGCCCGCCAGACTCCACCCACAATCCACCGCGTGACCTTTGACCCTCGTCCAGGTGAAGCGACGGGACAGTCCTGACGACCTGTGGACACAACAGAGAGGGTCACTGCGTGTGGACACCAGGGGGCGCTGTGACAGAAACATGACCTCTACCTGCTGAGGACGCCTCTGACCGTGCGTCTGACTCCGCCCCCTTCCACCTGGACGACCGTCACGTCACAGTTCAGGTGTCTTCTCTTGTCTCTGGTCTCCATGTCTGTCTGTGTGTCCTCAGTGTCTCAGTGTCTCCACTTCCTGTCCTTTGATCTTGTTCATATCAAAGCTCTGTCAGAGCGGCTTTGAACACTAGAGGGCAGAGTTCCACAGTCACACATCTGAAGAAGGAGAAGAAGAAGAAGCTGTTAATCTGACAATAAACTTTACCATTTACCTTTAAAGTTTAATCTCGACCTCTGACCCCTGAACTCTGACCTTTGACCATGACTCAGCAGAACCAGCACAGACGTTCAGCTCCTCACAGCAGTGAGTAAATGCTGCCCCCTACAGTTCAGAGTGTTCACTGACATTATTCATCTAACTGTGTGTGTGTGTGTGTGTGTGTGTGTGTGTGTGTGTGCGTGTGTGTGTGTGTGTGTGTTGCAGCTGTGGAGCAGCTCAGTCTCTCTCTCTTTCCGTCTTCTGTTCATCACATGATCTTCAGTCAGTCACAGAATCTACTGATGATGATGATGATGAGAGGAATGTTAGGAGCTGTGGGAGGAACAGGTGATGATGAAGATGATGATGATGATGATGATGATGATGATGGTGATGATGATGGTGATGATGATGATGATGAAGATGATGATGGTGATGGTGATGGTGAAGATGATGATGGTGATGAAGATGATGATGGTGATGAAGATGGTGATGATGGTGATGATGATGATGATGATGAAGATGATGATGATGATGATGATGGTGATGAAGATGGTGATGATGGTGATGATGGTGGTGATGATGATGATGATGATGAAGATGGTAATGATGATGATGATGGTGATGGTGATGATGGTGATGATGATGGTGATGATGAAGATGTTTTTCAGGCTTGTTTGTGGGCGTGTCTCACTCTCTCCCTCTGACCTTTGACCTGAAGTTGACAACAGGAAGTGTGTTTGTTGGTGAGCAGACGTCACATGAGCAGATTAATGAGGAGCAACACACACACTGGACTGACTGTGTGTGTGTGTGTGTGTGTGTGTGTGTGTGTGTGACAGGTGTGTGTGTCCTCTGTGCAGCCTCCTCTTCCTCCTTCAGGTGTTCACTCCTCCTCATGTTTCCCAGCATGCTCGGCTCCCGTGGTCGAACGTACTTGTTTGTGTTCATCCTGTCTGTGCTCTACATGGGTAACACACACACACACACACACACACACACACACACACACACACACACACACACACACACACGTCACATTTAAACTAATGTAAAGGTTAAATCTGTCCTCTTCTGTCCTCTCTCCTCTTCTGTCCTCTCTCCTCTTCTGTCCTCTCTCCTCTTCTGTCCTCTCTCCTCTTCTGTCCTCTCTCCTCTTCTGTCCTCTCTCCTCTTCTGTCCTCTCTCCTCTTCTGTCCTCTGTCCTCTCTCCTCTTCTGTCCTCTCTCCTCTTCTGTCCTCTGTCCTCTCTCCTCTTCTGTCCTCTCTCCTCTTCTGTCCTCTCTCCTCTTCTGTCCTCTGTCCTCTCTCCTCTTCTGTCCTCTCTCCTCTTCTGTCCTCTCTCCTCTTCTGTCCTCTCTCCTCTTCTGTCCTCTCTCCTCTTCTGTCCTCTGTCCTCTCTCCTCTTCTGTCCTCTCTCCTCTTCTGTCCTCTGTCCTCTCTCCTCTTCTGTCCTCTCTCCTCTTCTGTCCTCTGTCCTCTCTCCTCTTCTGTCCTCTGTCCTCTTTCCTCTCCTGTCCTCTTTCCTCTTCTGTCCTCTTCTGTCCTCTGTCCTCTCTCCTCTCCTGTCCTCTTTCCTCTTCTGTCCTCTTCTGTCCTCTCTCCTCTTCTGTCCTCTGTCCTCTCTCCTCTTCTGTCCTCTGTCCTCTCTCCTCTTCTGTCCTCTGTCCTCTCTCCTCTTCTGTCCTCTGTCCTCTTTCCTCTTCTGTCCTCTGTCCTCTTTCCTCTCCTGTCCTCTTTCCTCTTCTGTCCTCTTCTGTCCTCTCTCCTCTTCTGTCCTCTGTCCTCTCTCCTCTTCTGTCCTCTGTCCTCTGTCTTCTGTCCTCTTTCCTCTTCTGTCCTCTGTCCTCTCTCCTCTTCTGTCCTCTGTCCTCTTTCCTCTTCTGTCCTCTGTCCTCTTTCCTCTCCTGTCCTCTTTCCTCTTCTGTCCTCTTCTGTCCTCTCTCCTCTTCTGTCCTCTGTCCTCTCTCCTCTTCTGTCCTCTGTCCTCTCTCCTCTTCTGTCCTCTGTCCTCTCTCCTCTTCTGTCCTCTGTCCTCTGTCTTCTGTCCTCTTTCCTCTTCTGTCCTCTGTCCTCTCTCCTCTTCTGTCCTCTGTCCTCTTTCCTCTTCTGTCCTCTTTCCTCTTCTGTCCTCTTTCCTCTTCTGTCCTCTCTACTCTTCTGTCCTCTGTCCTCTTTCCTCTTCTGTCCTCTTTCCTCTTCTGTCCTCTTCTGTCCTCTCTCCTCTTCTGTCCTCTGTCCTCTGTCTTCTGTCCTCTTTCCTCTTCTGTCCTCTCTACTCTTCTGTCCTCTGTCCTCTCTCCTCTTCTGTCCTCTGTCCTCTTTCCTCTTCTGTCCTCTTTCCTCTCCTGTCCTCTTTCCTCTTCTGTCCTCTTCTGTCCTCTCTCCTCTTCTGTCCTCTGTCCTCTCTCCTCTTCTGTCCTCTGTCCTCTCTCCTCTTCTGTCCTCTGTCTTCTGTCCTCTTTCCTCTTCTGTCCTCTTTCCTCTTCTGTCCTCTGTCCTCTTTCCTCTTCTGTCCTCTTTCCTCTTCTGTCCTCTTTCCTCTTCTGTCCTCTTTCCTCTTCTGTCCTCTCTACTCTTCTGTCCTCTGTCCTCTTTCCTCTTCTGTCCTCTTTCCTCTTCTGTCCTCTTTCCTCTCCTGTCCTCTCTCCTCTTCTGTCCTCTTCTGTCCTCTCTCCTCTTCTGTCCTCTGTCCTCTTTCCTCTTCTGTCCTCTTTCCTCTCCTGTCCTCTTTCCTCTTCTGTCCTCTTCTGTCCTCTCTCCTCTTCTGTCCTCTGTCCTCTTTCCTCTTCTGTCCTCTTTCCTCTCCTGTCCTCTTTCCTCTTCTGTCCTCTTCTGTCCTCTCTCCTCTTCTGTCCTCTGTCCTCTTTCCTCTTCTGTCCTCTTTCCTCTCCTGTCCTCTTTCCTCTTCTGTCCTCTTCTGTCCTCTCTCCTCTTCTGTCCTCTGTCCTCTTTCCTCTTCTGTCCTCTTTCCTCTCCTGTCCTCTTTCCTCTTCTGTCCTCTTCTGTCCTCTCTCCTCTTCTGTCCTCTGTCCTCTCTCCTCTTCTGTCCTCTCTCCTCTTCTGTCCTCTCTCCTCTTCTGTCCTCTCTCCTCTTCTGTCCTCTGTCCTCTCTCCTCTTCTGTCCTCTGTCCTCTTTCCTCTTCTGTCCTCTTTCCTCTCCTGTCCTCTTTCCTCTTCTGTCCTCTTCTGTCCTCTCTCCTCTTCTGTCCTCTGTCCTCTTTCCTCTTCTGTCCTCTTTCCTCTCCTGTCCTCTTTCCTCTTCTGTCCTCTTCTGTCCTCTCTCCTCTTCTGTCCTCTGTCCTCTCTCCTCTTCTGTCCTCTCTCCTCTTCTGTCCTCTCTCCTCTTCTGTCCTCTCTCCTCTTCTGTCCTCTCTCCTCTTCTGTCCTCTGTCCTCTCTCCTCTTCTGTCCTCTGTCCTCTTTCCTCTTCTGTCCTCTGTCCTCAGGTCCAGTGTCTAACATGCAGTCTAACATCAGATCAGCAGCTTTGTCTCTGAGTTGTAATCTGGATCTTCAGGTTCATCACAGCAGATTATTGTGGAGAGACACTGTGACCACATACACACACATACTGCAGCAGCTGCAGGTACACACACACACACACACACACACACACACACACACACACACACACACACACACACACACACACACACACACACACACACACACACACACACACACACACACACACACGCTGCAGGAGCTGCAGGTACACGCGCGCACACACACACACACACACGTATAAGGTGTGGTCATCAGGGGGCGGGGCCTTGTTGCTGACACGTGTTTCCTGTTCAGAGTGAGGGGGCGGAGCTAGAGTCAGAGGTGGCAGACGTCAGCAGACAGTTCCAGACGCTCAGAGATGAGGTCGTCGCTCAGTACGGATACGAACAGAGTCTGAGCCAATCAGAGAGCAGCAGCACACAGGAGCGCTTCACTACAAAGACCATGATGCAGTGCGACGGTGAGGCTCACACACACACATGCTATTATTTTGAAATCACAGGTAATCATCTGGCTCCTGTGTTGTTCAGGGGTGGTGACCGTGGGCGTGAAGCGCTGCTCTGATTGGTTCGAAGGAAAGTGGGAGGAGTGTATGGAGAAGATCGCTGTGCCCGTCATCAACCACATCCTCTGTGTCCCAATGACCTTCCACTTCCTGTGTGATGTCATGAGAGGTAAACACACACTGTTACTGACGTGTTATTAACGTGTCATTTACTGAGTTTATACAGTTTTAAAATGGTTATTAACGTGCTATTAACAGTGTTATTACCAGTTTTATTAACGTGTTATTAACGTGTTATTAACGTGTTATCTGCTCAGTGATGACTCCCTGGTGCAGAGACAACGTTCCTGTTGAGGGAAACTTCGGTCAACTGTACGATGAACTCAACGTTTCTATGGACAAGTTTTCCAGAGAGTTCAGCGCCAACATCGTGGTCCAGGTCAGTGATGTCATCAGATGACCTTTAGCTCTGTGTTGACCTTTGACCTCCTCTTTGACCTCCTGTGTGACCTTTGACCTCCTGTGTGACCTTTGACCTCCTGTGTGACCTCCTGTGTGACCTTTGACCTCCTGTGTGACCTTTGACCTCCTGTTTGACCTTTGACCTCCTGTGTGACCTCCTGTTTGACCTCCTGTGTGACCTCCTGTTTGACCTTTGACCTCCTGTGTGACCTCCTGTGTGACCTCCTGTGTGACCTACTGTGTGACCTCCTGTTTGACCTTTGACCTCCTGTGTGACCTCCTCCAGGAGCAGCAGCAGCAGGAGGTGCTGAGTGGTCTTGTGATGGATGAAGAGTTCACACAAACAGTCAAAGCTTCTCTTCAGAAGCTCAACTCTGTGATGAAGCAGGTGATGGACGTTCTTCAGCTGCTGCTGTCCTTCACCTTCATCACTATCTTCACCAGGTAACCAGGTCACATCTCTGCTGCTCCTCCTGCTGCTGCTCCTCCTCTTCACCTCCTCCTCCTCTTCCTCTCCTCCTCTTCCTCCTCAGAGCGTTCAGTTATGTCAGATGTTACAGGAGAGACATTGGATTTGACAACGTCTACATGACAACGTACTTCAAACAGATCGACGCCCGCAGGAAGAACCTGGTACTGCACCATCTTCATCATCATCATCTTCATCTTCATCTTCATCTTCATCTTAAAGTGTGTGTGTGTTTGTCGTGGTGCGTTCAGGGTAAAGTGTGTGTGTTTGTCGTGGTGCGTTCAGGGTAAAGTGTGTGTGTGTGTGTCGTGGTGCGTTCAGGGTAAAGTGTGTGTGTGTGTGTCGTGGTGCGTTCAGGGTAAAGTGTGTGTGTGTTTGTCGTGGTGCGTTCAGGGTAAAGTGTGTGTGCTGCCACTCAGACGCTCAGAGAAGAAGAAGCTGATCGATCCGCGGAGTTTGAGGATTCATCGTGACGAGTTTAGAGAAGTGGTGAGTTCAAGGTTCAAGGTTTTTATACGGAATATAGGGATTATCTGTGACTGTGTGTGTGTGTGTGTCAGGCCTCAGGTGTGTTACAGCTCCTCTCTGTGTCAGTTGTGGGCGTCGTCCTCCTCCTCCTCGACTTCTCATTGGCTCACACTCTGGAGATCGTCAGCAGACACACAATCAGCCAGTTTAACGTGACAAGTACGCACACACACACACACACACACACGCACGCACACGCCTTCACCACTGTGGGATTGTGGGTAATGGGGGCGGTCCTTCTCTGCAGGCAGTCGGAAGGTGGACATCAAAGTGGGCGGGGACTCCATGATGGCCCGCCTCCTGAGGAAGACGGTCTCCGCCTTCAACAGATCGTCCGTCCTACACATCCAGACGGACAACCAGGGTGAGTCAGAGGTCAGAGGTCAGAGGTCAGAGGTCAGAGGTCAGGGGTCACAGCCTGTGTCAGACTGTATGATGCTCACTAATAAGCTCCGCCCCCTCTCTCTCTCTCTCTCTCTCTCTGTCCCTCCCCCCCAGCCTGTGTGACTCCTCCCTCGACACTCTCAGCGGACGTCTACGTTTACTGTGTGTGTTGTGTCCTGATGGTGGCGCTGTTCACTCTGACACAGGTTTACACTAACCGTCTGAGAAGAGTCATCACTGCACTGTACTACCCACAGGTACACACACACACACACACACACACACACACACACACAATTATTCCTTAAGAGTTTTGCAAATATTTTCAACAGATCCTTGTTCAGGGTGATAAAGACTATTATGATGGTAAATTTCAAGTCATTCCGAGATACTTTTTGTTTTTGAGAAGAAAGTCAGTTCACTGTCAAAGTGCATCAGGGCAAGTGGATCATTTCCTGAATTTCAAAAATTTGTTTAAATTATTCCTTAAGAGTTTTGCAAATATTTTCAACAGATCCTTGTTCAGGGTGATAAAGACTATTATGATGGTGAATTTCAAGTCATTCCGAGATACTTTTTGTTTTTTTTGAAGAAAGTCTGTCAAAGTGCATCAGGATAAAGTGATCATTTGATGATTTTCAAAAATTTGTTAAAATTATTCCTTAAGATTTTTGCGAATTTTTTCATCAGATCCTTGTTCAGGGTGATGAAAACTATTATGATGGTAAATTTCAAGTCATTCTGAGATACTTTTTGTTGTTTTTAAGACTAAAGTCTTGTGTTTCAGAGGGAGAAGAAGAGAGTCCTGTTCCTCTATAACCTGCAGCTGCAGAGACACATGTCCTCTGTGTCCTCTGTGTCCTCTGTGTCCTTAGTGGACAGTGGACACAGGACGGTGAGAGACATTCACTACGTCTTAGCCCCGCCCACAAACACACATACCAATCACAGTCTGTCGTGTGTCTCTGCAGGTGTGTCAGAGTATGGCCGCTTGGGGGCGTGGCCTCTGTCGCCATGACAGGCGGAAGGCGGAGTCTGACTCCGAGATGCATTATGAACCCAGTTAGACAGGAAGAGGAAGAGGAAGAGGAGGAGGAGGAGGAGGAGGAAGTCATCATGTGACCAAGTTCTACAGACAACAACAGACAGTGAAGAAGCTCCGCCCACTCCCACAGATAAACAACAACAGACGGTGAAGAAGCTCCGCCCACTCCCACAGATAAACAACCACAGACGGTGAAGAAGCTCCGCCCACTCCCACAGATAAACAACCACAGACGGTGAAGAAGCTCCGCCCACTCCCACAGATAAACAACCACAGACGGTGAAGAAGCTCCGCCCACTCCCACAGACAAATAACAACAGACAGTGAAGAAGCTCCGTTTAGTTAGCTTAGTTGAGTTAGTTTGGTGAGTTAGTTACTTAGTTTAGTCTGTTTATGTAGTAGTATGTTGTTTTTTTAAGTTACTTAATTTAGTTAAGTTAGTTTAGTGTTTTAGTTGGTTTTGTTTAGTTTAGTTAGTTGGTAAAGTAGTTTATTTATTTACTTAGTTTGTTGGTTGAGTTAGTTAACTTGTTTAGTTTAGTTAGTTGGTAAGTTAGTTTATTTATTTAGTTTGTTTGCTGGTTGAGTTAGTTATTGGTTTAGTTTAGTTAGTCGGTGAGTTTATCGAACACATGAATAATGAGTGAGGAGCGTGTGATGTGTGTGTGTCACCAGCAGAGGGAGCTGTAGAGTCACAGCTGATCCTCTTATTCTCATCTGTGATCACGTGATCACACCTGAAGATTAGTGTCACCTTTCTGCAGAGGTGAGAGGTCACCTGAGGTCACACATACACACACACACACACACACACACACACACACTGACCTCATCACAGAATCCTGCTGAGGTCAGACCGGAAGCGATTCTGTGCGTGTGTGCGTGTGTGTGTGTGTGCTTTTAATCTTGCATTCACTTTTCAATTTCAAAATAAAAGCCCCCAACTGTGTGTAACAGTGAGTTCTTCAGTCTCACGCGTTCATGTGTTCAGTGTTAAACGTTAGCGTCGTCACGACTAGAGTAAAAGTACATATAAATAACACTTAGAGTACACAGTACATGTACTTTACATTACAACACTGAGTAAACGGGTACAAATAAACCATTTTCGTGTCACTCACTTGTATTTTGAAGCTACTTGTCGCGGAGCTTCCGGTGCGCTAACCGTAGTTCCGGTGTTAGCTTCACTCTCAGCGGGAGGACCCTCCGGTGAACCGTCCTCTGTTCTCCGGTAAACTCACGGTTCACGGCTCGTCACGTCGCCGCGTGGTGTCACACACGAACTCTGCCGACTTTAGCCCACGTTTTACCGGCTCACGCCGGGCGGCTCTTCCCGGTGCTGACGGTTTCTCGGTAGCGGCGGAACCTGCGCAGATAACGGACGGAGCCGCTCCGCTCTGACCTCGTTACCATGGAGTTTCGGCGGAACTTCCTGTGGAGCTCGAGCACCGGGAGGTAACGGCCGCGGCGCCCGCGCTTCCTCGCGCTCACAGCCGCCCCCGGCAGCGACCTGTTGCCGCGGACGCGGAGAAGATGAGTGGAGCCGCCGCCGCGCTGCTGCCGCTCCTGCCGCTGCTGCCGCTGCTGCGGCTGCTGAGCGGCAGCGCTGCCTTCACGGTCCCCAGGTCCCTGAACGCACCGCACAACCCAGAAGTTCTGATACACCGACAGACGGACGGTACCGGGGGTCTGACCCGGTCCGTGACAGGTGAGGTCACACTTAAACTGAGTTAAACCTGAGGTTAAACCTGAGATTAAACCTGAGATTAAACCTGAGGTTAAGTTTATTATTAAACCTGTGACACATGAGGTTAAACCTGAGATTGAAGCTGAAGTTCAACATGTGAAATATGAGGTTTATCCTGAGATTAAACCTGAGGTTAAACCTGAAGTTAAACCTGAGGTTAAACCTGAAGTTAAACCTCTGGTTAAAGCTGAAGTTAAACCTGTGGTTAAACCTGAGATTAAACCTGAAGTTAAACCTGTGAAACATGAGCATAATCCTGAGATTAAACCTATGGTTAAGTTTGAGATTAAACCTGTGAAACATGAGGTTCAACCTGAGATTAAACCTGAAGTTAAACCTGTGAAACATGAGCATAATCCTGAGATTAAACCTATGGTTAAGTTTGAGATTAAACCTGTGAAACATGAGGTTCAACCTGAGATTAAACCCGAGATTAAATCTGAAGTTAAACCTGTGAAATATGAGGTTAAACCTGAGATTAAACCTGAGATTAAAGCTGAAGTTAAACCTGTGAAACATGAGGTTAAACCTGAGATTAAACCTGTGAAACATGAGGATAAACCTGAGATTAAATCTGAGATTTAAGCTGAAGTTAAACATGAAAAACATGACGATAATCCTGAGATTAAACCTATGGTTAAGTTTGAGATTAAACCTGTGAAACATGAGGTTAAACCTGAGATTAAACCTGTGAAACCTGAGATTAAACCTGAGATTGAAGCTGAAGTTAAACCTGTGAAACATGAGGTTAAACCTGAGATTAAACCTGTGAAACCTGAGATTAAACCTGAGATTGAAGCTGAAGTTAAACATGAAAATCATGAGGATAAACCTGAGATTAAATCTGAAGTTAAACCTGTGAAACCTGAGATTAAACCTGAGATATAACCTGAAGTTAAACCTGTGGTTAAACCTGAGATTAAACCTGAAGTTAAACCTGAGATATAACCTGAAGTTAAACCTGAAGTTAAACCTGAAGTTAAACCTGAAGTTAAACCTGAGATTAAACCTGAAGTTAAACCTGAGATTAAACCTGTGGTTAAACCTGAGATTAAACCTGACGTCACTGTTAGCGTATCTGTCTCTGTGTGTCCTCAGATGGTGACAGAAAACAGCGCCCCCTGCTGGAGAAGACACGCCCCTTTGTCCTGGTGGACGGAAAGAGGCGGAGCCTCGCCGAAGCGTTCCAGGTTGGTTTGAATGGTTTAGTCCAGATCACATGTGATTTGATCGCATCTGATACTGGATCAATACAACATGAGGTTATGATGAGATCCAGGTTCAGGGTTAAAGACCACATTCCTCTGTGTGATGTCAGAGGAAGTCAAAGTCGCCTAAAACAGGAACAGGAAGTCATTGGCTCCGCCCCCGTCTTTAGTGGACACTGTCCAGGTTTACAGTTGGTGAGGACGAGGACGAGGACACTTCAGTGTAACAGCAGACAGGAAGTCTTCATCATCTTCATTATTCAGTACATGGGCGGGGAAAGGGGCGTGGCTCATTTACATATTCATGTTTTTAGACATGTTTGTCAGAAAATGTGCAGCTGAATTTCTGATCGCTGAGTCATGAAAATCACACATGTTTTCTTTCTGCTCGGAGCCCCGCCCCCATGACCTCACCACACACACACACACACACACACACACACACACACACACACACACACACACACACACACACACACACACACACACACACACACACACACAGAGTGTTAACAGATGGTGAAAATGGGTGAGAGTGTTGAAGAACCTTCCTGAAGGGGGCGCTCAGCTTCACTCTCACCCAGAGGAACTGAACATGACTCAGCCAACACCCCACCCGTCTGCTGTGACCCCAGCACAGAAAACAAACACGCCTCAGAGGGGAATTCTGCTCATTTAAAGGAAAACTCCACCCAAACACACACACACACACACACACACACACACACACACACACACACACAGGAAGTGTCTCCTCTTCAAACAGCAGCTGTAACAACAGACAGGAAAACACACTGATTGGCTGACGGACGTGTTCAGCCCCGCCCACATTGTCTCACTCTGTCTTTGTCTTCCTGTCTCAGGACGGACATCCAGACAAACTGCTGTGTGGACTGAAGGTGAGAGGACATCTATATCTACTGGATCTGGAGAAGAACTAGTGAGTCTGTGATGATGATGATGATGATGATGATGGTGATGGTGATGATGGTGATGAGGATGAGGATGAGGATGATGATGATAATAGTGATGATGATGATAATAATGATGATGGTGATGATGGTGATGATGATGATGGTGATGATGATGGTGATGATGATGATAATAATGATGATGATGGTGATGATGATGATGATGATGATGATGATAATGATGATGATGATGATGGTGATGATGATGATGATGATGATGATGATGATGATGATGGTGATGATGATGATGATAATGATGATGATAATGGTGATGATGATGATAATGATAATAATGATGGTGATGATGAAGATGATGATGATGGTGATGATGAAGATGATGATGATGATGAAGGTCTCTTGTCTTCTTCCAGTCATCTTCTGCCTAAACCTCCAAACGTCTTCTTCTACCTGTCTAATGGCACAGGTGTGTCTCTCAAAGGTGACCCTGTGGTGAGTCAGTGCAGGCCCCGCCCCTGCCCCGCCCCAGGCCCCGCCCCCCCTCTCTCTGTTATACATGTGTGGTGTGTGTTGTTTTTGATTGACAGCTGCTTCTCTTGTTGTTGTTGTCCTCAGATTCACTGTTATTACCACGGCAACATCCGAGGGTTCCCTGAGTCCAGGGTGGCTGTGAGCACCTGCTCTGGACTGAGGTTTGTTTGTTTGTCACAGGAAAACAACAGTAATCCAGATTAATCCAGATTAATCAGGATTAATCCAGATTACCCTGACCCTTCAGCTCTTTGTGTTTCTTGTCACATCAGCATTTTTGTTTCCTTCTGTTTATTAATTCTGATCTGGATCAGTGAGCTCCACGACCTTTGACCCCTGCAGCTGCTGCAGAGGCTGGATTACTGAGGTCTTAATGCAGCTCATGTCAGGGTCAAAGGTCAAACACCTGACTGTGTTTCCTCCTGCAGCGGCGTCATCGTCATCAACGCCACGCTGAGCTTTGAGCTGCAGCCACAGGAGGAGGAGGAGGAGGAGAGGGGAGGAGCTGGGAGTGGAGGAGGAGGAGGAGGAGATGATGAAGGAGGAGGAGGAGGAGTCCACCTGCTGTTCTCCACCGCTCCACTGGAGGGCGCTGATGCTGGAGACTGTGGGGTTTCCCACACTGCTGTTCCCCCTGTGCACAGCTACACACACACACACAGGGTGAGACACACACACACACACACAGGGTGAGACACACACAGGGTGAGACACACACACACACACAGGGTGAAACACACACACACAGGGTGAGACACACACACACACAGGGGGAGACACACTCACACACACATACACTCACACACACACACACACTTGTACTTGCTGCATAATGAGGACTGGGTTGTTGACAAAGTGAGGACCATCATTTCCACTTTATAAATCAACACTTTTACAAATATCTACTTCATGAATGACATCTACAAAGAACTATTGGTTGCAGTACCATAGAATGTCTGCAGGTGGAGCCCCAGAGCAAAAAGGGATTTTTTTGGTCCAAAATTTGACAAAAATGTCATACTATACTATGTCATCCAAAAGTTAAAAAAAAATTGGTCAAAAATTTGAAAAAAAAAATTGGTCAAAAATTTGAAAAAAAAATTGGTCCAAATTTTGAAAAAAAAAATTTGGTCCAAATTTAAAAAAAAAAAATTTGGTCCAAATTTAAAAAAAAAAAATTTGGTCCAAAATTTTACAAAAAAAATGTGTCCAAAATTTGACTAAAAAAATGTGTCCAAAATTTGACTAAAAAAATGTGTCCAAAATTTGACTAAAAAAATTTGTCCAAAATTTGTCAAAAAAAAATTGAGCCAAAATTTGACAAAAATGTCATACTATACTATGTCGTCCAAAATTTGAAAAAAAAATTGACTCCAAATTCTTGGTCCAAAATTTGACAAAAACGTCATACTATACTATGTTGTCCAAAAGTTTAATTTCTTTTTTGGCAAATAGTATAGTATGAGTATGAGTATAACATATTATAACAACCTAAGGAAGTGATTTCACTGAAAACAAAGTGAAAATGTCCTCACTCTGTAAAAATGACCTCACTTTGTTGGTTAAAAACCCTCACTGGTCCTCAGTATGCCGCAAATACAAAAACACACACACTCACACACACACACACACAGGGTGAGACACACACACACACACTCTCACACACACACACTCACTCACTCACACTCACTCACACACACACACACTCTCACACTCACTCACTCACACACACTCACACACACTCTTGTCTCATGTGTCCTCTGTCCTCTTCAGATAAAGAGAGACATTCTGTCAGAGACTAAATACATCGAGCTGGTGCTGGTTATTGATCATCAGGAGGTTAGTGTGTGTGTGTGTGTGTATGTGAGTGTCTCAGTGTGTGTGTGTGTGTGATGTTGTGGTCCTGCAGTACCATGTGTGAACAGCAGGGGGCCTCATCATCATTACAGTCTTCTCTCCTCCTCACAGTTCATGAATTACCAGAAGAACAACAAGACCATCATCTACCGTATGATGGACGTGGCTAACCAGGTGGACTGGGTGAGTCCTCTGACCTCTGACCTCTGACCTCTTGTTGACCTGTGTTGACCCCTCCCCCTCCCTCCCCCCCCCCCCCCCCCTCAGTTCTTCCGTCCTCTGAAGGTCCGCGTGGCTCTGACAGGTCTGGAGATCTGGAGCGACAGAGATAAGATCAGTGTGGACAAGAGTCCAAAGGTCACGCTCAACAACTTCCTGGAGTGGAGGAGCAGAGAGCTGCTGCCACGCCTTCGCCATGACAACGCCCAGCTGGTCATGTACGAGCGTTCTAAACACAAACAAACAAACAAACAAACGTGTGTGTGTGTGTGTGTGTGACCTCTGACCTCTCACTGTGCAGGGGCGGAGCCTTTGACGGCACCACAGTGGGGATGGCGTCTCAGGCCTCTATGTGCTCTAGAGACCGATCAGGAGGAGTCAATGTGGTGAGGCTCATGTGTTCATCACCTTCATGTGTTCATCACCTTCATGTGTTCATCACCTTCATGTGTTCATCACCTTCATGTGTTCACCTTCATGTGTTCATCACCTTCATGTCTTCACCTTCATGTGTTCATCACCTTCATGTGTTCATCACCTTCATGTGTTCATCACCTTCATGTGTTCACCGTCATGTGTTCATCACCTTCATGTGTTCACCTTCATGTGTTCACCTTCATCACCGTCATGTGTTCACCTTCATGTGTTCATCACCTTCATGTGTTCACCTTCATGTGCTCATCACCTTCATTTGTTCACCTACATGTGTTCATCACCTTCATGTGTTCACCGTCATGTGTTAATCACCTTCATGTGTTCACCTTCATCATGTCATGTGTTCACCTTCATGTGTTCATCACCTTCATGTGTTCATCACCTTCATGTGTTCACCGTCATGTGTTCATCACCTTCATGTGTTCACCTTCATCACCGTCATGTGTTCATCACCTTCATGTGTTCATCACCTTCATGTGTTTACCTTCATGTGTTCACCTTCATCACCGTCATGTGTTCATCACCTTCATGTGTTCATCACCTTCATGTGTTCACCTTCATCACCGTCATGTGTTCATCACCTTCATGTGTTCATCACCTTCATGTGTTCATCACCTTCATGTGTTCACCTTCATCACCGTCATGTGTTCATCACCTTCATGTGTTCACCTTCATGTGTTCATCACCTTCATGTGTTCATCACCTTCATGTGTTCACCTTCATTACCATGCTCTCTCTCTCTCAGGATCACCTGGTCAGTGTTCTGGGCGTGGCCTCCACTGTTGCTCATGAGCTCGGTCACAACCTGGGGATGAGTCATGACACAGCAGAACGTCGATGTTCCTGTCAGAACGAACCAAGACTCGGAGGATGCATCATGGAGCCGTCCACCGGGTCAGTACCAGATTATATGACCCGGGTCAGTACCAGATTATATGATTTGTGTCAGTATCAGATTATATGACCCGGGTCAGTACCAGATTATATGACCCGGGTCAGTACCAGATTATATGATTTGTGTCAGTATCAGATTATATGACCCGGGTCAGTACCAGATTATATGACCCGGGTCAGTACCAGATTATATGATTTGTGTCAGTATCAGATTATATGACCCGGGTCAGTACCAGATTATATGACCCGGGTCAGTACCAGATTATATGATTTGTGTCAGTATCAGATTATATGACCCGGGTCAGTACCAGATTATATGACCCGGGTCAGTACCAGATTATATGATTTGTGTCAGTATCAGATTATATGACCCGGGTCAGTACCAGATTATATGACCCAGGTCAGTACCAGATTATATGACCCGGGTCAGTACCAGATTATATGATTTGTGTCAGTATCAGATTATATGACCCGGGTCAGTACCAGATTATATGACCCGGGTCAGTACCAGATTATATGACCCGGGTCAGTACCAGATTATATGACCTGGGTCAGTACCAGATTATATGACCCGGGTCAGTACCAGATTATATGACCCGGGTCAGTACCAGATTATATGATTTGTGTCAGTATCAGATTATATGACCCGGGTCAGTACCAGATTATATGACCCGGGTCAGTACCAGATTATATGACCCGGGTCAGTACCAGATTATATGATTTGTGTCAGTATCAGATTATATGACCTGTGTCAGTACCAGATTATATGACCTGGGTTAGTACCAGATTATATGACCTGGGTTAGTACCAGATTATATGACCTGTGTCAGTACCAGATTATATGACCTGGGTTAGTACCAGATTATATGACCTGGGTTAGTACCAGATTATTTTACCTGTATGTGTGTGTGTGACCCTCAGGTTCATGCATGGTCAGTGTCAGATTATCTAATCCAGGTGTGTGTGTGTGTGTGTGTGTGTGACCCTCAGGTTCATGCCTGGTCAACAGTTCAGCAGCTGCAGTTCCTCAGATCTATCGGTCAGTTTACTTCATGGAGGAGGAATGTGTTTGTTCAACGTTCCTGAACCAGATCTTCTGTTAGGAGGACCTCGCTGTGGGAACCTCTATGTGGAGAGAGGAGAAGAGTGTGACTGTGGCCTCATGGAGGTGATGACCTGTGACCTCTGTGACCTCTGTGATCTACTGTGACCTCTGTGATCTACTGTGACCTGTGAGACCTCTGTGACCTACATGACCTCTGTGACCTACATGACCTCTGTGACCTCTGTGACCTGTGTGACCTACATGACCTCTGTGACCTGTGTGACCTACATGACCTCTGTGACTTGTGACCTACATGACCTCTGTGACCTGTGTGACCTCTGTGATCCCTGTGACCTCTGTGACCTGTGCTCTGATTGGTCAGGAGTGTGATGACCCCTGTTGTAACGCCTCCACCTGTCAGCTGATCCCTGGAGCTCAGTGTTCATCTGACGGCATCTGCTGCCACCACTGTAAGGTAAGTAAGCTCCTCCCCCTCTGGCCTCAGTGTTAACTCCTCCCCCTCTGGCCTCAGTGTAAGCTCCTCTGAGGACAGTGTAAGCTCCTCCCCCTCTGACCTCAGTGTTAACTCCTCCCCCTCTGGCCTCAGTGTAAGCTCCTCCCCCTCTTGACTCAGTGTAAGCTCCTCTGAGGACAGTGTAAGCTCCTCCCCCTCTGACCTCAGTGTTAACTCCTCCCCCTCTGACCTCAGTGTAAGCTCCTCCCCCTCTGACCTCAGTGTTAACTCCTCCCCCTCTGGCCTCAGTGTAAGCTCCTCCCCCTCTTTACTCAGTGTAAGCTCCTCCCCCTCTTGACTCAGTGTAAGCTCCACCCCCTCTGACCTCAGTGTTAACTCCTCCCCCTCTTTACTCAGTGTAAGCTCCTCCTCCTCTGTCCTCAGTGAAAACTTCTCCCCCTCTGGCATTAGTGTTAACTCCTCCCCCTCTGGCCTCAGTGTTAACTCCTCCCCCTCTGCCCTCAATGTTAGCTCCTCCCCCTCTCACCTGAGTGTTAACTCCTCCCCCTCTGCCCTCAGCTGCGTCCTGCAGGCTCGGTGTGTCGTGAGCCTCTGGGGTCATGTGACCTGGCTGAGTTCTGCACAGGCTCCTCCCCCCACTGTCCTCCCAACGTCTTCCTGCAGAACGGTGAGCCGTGTGAGGACGGCGCCACCTACTGCTACGGAGGAGTGTGTGTCAGCATGAACGCTCAGTGTCAGATGCTGTGGGGAACTAGTAAGTTTAACCAGTTTAACTATTTTAACCATTTTTACTAGTTTAACCATTTAACCAGTTTAATGAGTTTGACTAGTTTAAGCCCTTTAACCGTTTTAACAAGCTTAACTATTTTTAAGCATTTTAACTAGCTTAACCATTGTAACCAGTTTAACCATTTCAACCAGTTAAGCCATGTCAACTAGTTTAAACAGTGTAACCATTTTAACTAGTTTAACCAGTTTAGCCAGTTTAACTATTTTAAGCATTTTTACTAGTTTAACCATTTAACCAGTTTAATGAGTTTGACTAGTTTAAGCCCTTTAACCGTTTTAACAAGCTTAACTATTTTTAAGCATTTTAACTAGCTTAACCATTGTAACCAGTTTAACCATTTCAACCAGTTTAGCCATGTCAACTAGTTTAAACAGTGTAACCATTTTAACTAGTTTAACCAGTTTAGCCAGTTTAACTATTTTAAGCATTTTTACTAGTTTAACCATTTAACCAGTTTAATGAGTTTGAATTGTTTAGGCCTTTAACCATTTTTAACAAGCTTAACTATTTTGAACATTTCAACCAGTTTAACCTTTTTAACCATTTAACCAGTTTAAGCATTTTAATTAGTTTAACCATTTCAACCAGTTTAACCATTTCAACCAGTTTAGCCATGTTAAATAGTTTAACCAGTGTAACTATTTAATTTTTTTTTACTAGTTTAACCATTTAACCAGTTTAATGAGTTTGACTAGTTTAAGCCCTTTAACCGTTTTAACAAGCTTAACTATTTTTAAGCATTTTAACTAGCTTAACCTTTTTAACCATTTAACCAGTTTAAGCCATTTTAAGCATTTTATCTAGTTTAACCATTGTAACCAGTTTAACCATTTCAACCAGTTTAGCCATGTCAACTAGTTTAAACAGTGTAAATATTTTAACTAGTTTAACCAGTTTAGCCAGTTTAACTATTTTAAGCATTTTTACTAGTTTAACCATTTAACCAGTTTAATGAGTTTGACTTGTTTAGGCCTTTAACCATTTTTAACAAGCTTAACTATTTTGAACATTTCAACTAGCTTAACCTTTTTAACCATTTAACCAGTTTAAGCCATTTTAACTAGTTTAAGCATTTTAACTAGTTTAACCATTTCAACCAGTTAAGCCATGTTAAATAGTTTAACCATTTAACCAGTTTAATGAGTTTGACTAGTTTAAGCCATTTAACCGTTTTAACCAGTGTAACCATTTTAACTAGTTCAACCAGTTTAACCTGTGTGTGTGTGTGTCCTCAGACTCCTCCAGTGCCCCTCCCATCTGTTTCTCTTCCGTCAACAAACAAGGAAATAAGTTTGGTAACTGTGGTCAGCTGACCAACGGTTCATACATGCCCTGTGCTAACACGTGAGTACACACACACACACACACACACACACACAGACACACACAGAGGTCATGACCCCTGACCGCCCAGCCCCCCCCCCCCCCCCCCCCCCCCCCTCTGTGCTGCAGTGACGTTCAGTGTGGCAGGATCCAGTGTCAGGGTGGCAGAGAGCGCCCCCTGCTGGGCATTAACGTAGAGATCCTGACCACTGAGGTGCGCCACAGTGACCTCGTCTGCAGAGGAACCTTCTTCCACCTGGGAGACGACGTCTCTGACCCGGCTACGGTGGCCCAGGGGACCGCATGTGGACCTGGGAAGGTCAGTCAGTCGGTCGGTCAGCCGGCGCCCCCTGCAGGACAGGAGGTGACCTTTAACCTTTAACCTTTAACCTTTAACACATTCTCCAGGTGTGTTTGAAGCAGACGTGTCAGGACGTGTCGGTGCTGGGCGTCGACGACTGTCGCAGCACGTGTCACGGCCACGGGGTGAGTCGTTGTTCTGTCCACAGGGGGCGCTAGAGTGTGTGTGTGTGTGTGTGTGTGTGTCTAACCTGCTGTGTGTGTGTGTGTGTGTGTGTGTCAGGTGTGTAACAGTAACAAGAACTGTCACTGTGACGTGGGCTGGGCTCCTCCTGACTGCAGATACTCAGGTTATGGAGGCAGTTTGGACAGTGGTCCTTCTACAGCTGCTGCAGGTCAGAGCATCACACTCTACTGTTAACTAACCACTCTAACTAGTTTACCTAGTGGTCCAGCTGCAGCTGCTGCAGGTGACATCACACACTCTACTGTTAACTAACTAGTTTAACTAGTTTAACTAGTGGACCAGCTACAGCTGCTGCAGGTCAGAGCATCACACACTACTGTTAACTAACCACTCTAACTAGTTTACCTAGTGGTCCAGCTGCAGCTGCTGCAGGTGACATCACACACTCTACTGTTAACTAACCACTCTAACTAGTTTAACTAGTGGTCCCTCTACAGCTGCTGCAGGTCAGAGCATCACACACTACTTTTAACTAACTAGCTTAACCATTTTAACTAGTTTAACCAGTTTAGCAAGTTTAACCATGTTAACTACTTTAACCAGGTTAGTATAACCATCTGACCCTGCTCCTGTCTGTGTGTGTCTGTGTGTGTGTGTGTGTGTGTGTGTGTAGCCTCTGACCCGGTCCAGATCGCCCTCCTCATCATGTTCTTCTTCGTCCTTCCTGTCGTCCTCCTCTTCCTCGCTCTTCGCTTTCCTCGATTCCGGAGAAATCTCTTCTGTTTTGGACCAAACAGCCCGTTTCACAAAGCTCGACAACACAACCGGTAACACACACACACACACACACACACACACACACACACACACACACACACACACACACACACACACACACACACACACACACTCCGCAATGTACGGCGCCCCCTGCTGCTGAGAACCAGTCTAACTCACAGAGGCTCAAGTTTGTAAACCACTCACTCTCACACACCAAAGTCCATAGAGAAAACCAGTGATTTTAGCTCACAGGGACACAGGGTGACTTTGGTGTGGGAGAGTGAGTGACTTTGGTGTGGGAGAGTGAGTGACTTTGGTGTGATGAGAGTGAGTGACTTTGGTGTGGGAGAGTGAGTGACTTTGGTGTGAGGAGAGTGAGTGACTTTGGTGTGGGAGAGTGAGTGACTTTGGTGTGGGAGAGTGAGTGACGTTGGTGTGAAAGAGTGAGTGACTTTGGTGTGGGAGAGTGAGTGACTTTGGTGTGGGAGAGTGAGTGACTTTGGTGTGAGAGAGTGAGTGAATTTGGTGTGGGAGAGTGAGTGACTTTGGTGTGATGAGAGTGAGTGACTTTGGTGTGGGAGAGTGAGTGACTTTGGTGTGAAAGAGTGAGTGACTTTGGTGTGGGAGAGTGAGTGAGTTCTTTCAGTGAGATAAGGACGTGATCATGCAGGTTGTAGTTCTCAGCAGCAGGGGGCGCTCACAGCACAGTCAGCGCCGACTGTCCCTGTTCACTCTGATTCACGTGTGTTTTCTTACCCACAATGCAATGCAGTGTGACTCACTGTAATATGTGGGTTCTGGAGTTTGACCCCGTCTACATCTCCAGGTACTGCTGGACCTGAGGTGTTCTGGTCTGTAGTTAGTCTGGTCCCTGTAGATGTGACTGTTCCCTCAGACCTGGTCTCATGACCTTGGGACTTAAAAGTGCTCTGGTCCAGGTCTGAGGTCCAGGTCTCAGTGTGTCTCTGTGGACCAGGACTCTTATGTCCTCCTCCTTGTCCTCTTCATATTTCATAGGGAAGTGAAACACTGTTGAGCTTTTACTTTGAAACAGGAAGAGGATGTGCTGTCTGTGACATGTGACTGTCGAGCTTTTACTTTGAAACAGGAAGTGCTGTCTGTGACATGTGACTGTCGAGCTTTTACTTTGAAACAGGAAGTGCTGTCTGTGACATGTGTCTCATCAGTGTCTTCTGTCCAGGACTCCAGTGACTGAGCGAGTGGACGTCAGTAACAGTGAACACGTCCAGCCTCTGAGGTACCACCTCAACCTACAGGCCGACGCCCATAAAGAGGTAACCATGACGACCTCACCTTCACTGACCCCGCCCTCACCCTCACTGACCCCGCCCACAGACACGACCTCACCTTCACTGACCCCGCCCCACAGACACTAACGCACCCTTACTGACCCCGCCCTCACACTCACTGACCCCGCCCACAGACACGACCTCACCTTCACTGACCCCGCCCTCACACTCACTGACCCCGCCCACAGACACGACCTCACCTTCACTGACCCCGCCCTCACACTCACTGACCCCGCCCACAGACACGACCTCACCTTCACTGACCCCGCCCACAGACACGACCTCACCTTCACTGACCCCGCCCTCACACTCACTGACCCCGCCCACAGACACGACCTCACCTTCACTGACCCCGCCCCACAGACACTAACGCACCCTTACTGACCCCGCCCTCACACTCACTGACCCCGCCCCACAGACACTACCTCACCCTCACTGACCCCGCCCTCACACTCACTGACCCCGCCCCACAGACACTAACGCACCCTTACTGACCCCGCCCTCACACTCACTGACCCCGCCCCACAGACACTCCCTCACCCTCACTGACCCCGCCCCACAGACACTCCCTCACCCTCACTGACCCCGCCCCACCGACCTCACCCTCACTGACCCCGCCGTCACCCTCACTGACCCCGCCCCACCGACCTCACCCTCACTAACCCCACCCCACAGACACTCCCTCACCCTCACTGACCCCGCCCCACCGACCTCACCCTCACTAACCCCGCCCCACAGACACTCCCTCACCCTCTCTGACCCTGCCCCACAGACACTCCCTCACCCTCACTGACCCCGCCCCACAGACACTCCCTCACCCTCACTGACCCCGCCCCACAGACACTCCCTCACCCTCTCTGACCCCGCCCCACAGACACTACCTCACCCTCACTGACCCCGCCCTCACACTCACTGACCCCGCCCCACAGACACTCCCTCACCCTCACTGACCCCGCCCCACCGACCTCACCCTCACTGACCCCGCCGTCACCCTCACTGACCCCGCCCCACCGACCTCACCCTCACTAACCCCACCCCACAGACACTCCCTCACCCTCACTGACCCCGCCCCACCGACCTCACCCTCACTAACCCCGCCCCACAGACACTCCCTCACCCTCTCTGACCCTGCCCCACAGACACTCCCTCACCCTCACTGACCCCGCCCCACAGACACTCCCTCACCCTCACTGACCCCGCCCCACAGACACTCCCTCACCCTCTCTGACCCCGCCCCACAGACACTACCTCACCCTCACTGACCCCGCCCTCACACTCACTGACCCCGCCCCACAGACACTCCCTCACCCTCACTGACCCCGCCCCACCGACCTCACCCTCACTGACCCCGCCCCACCGACCTCACCCTCACTGACCCCGCCCCACAGACACTCCCTCACCCTCACTGACCCCGCCCCACAGACACTCCCTCACCCTCACTGACCCCGCCCCACAGACACTCCCTCACCCTCACTGACCCCGCCCCACCGACCTCACCCTCACTAACCCCACCCCACAGACACTCCCTCACCCTCACTGACCCCGCCCCACCGACCTCACCCTCACTGACCCCGCCCCACAGACACTAACGCACCCTTACTGACCCCGCCCTCACACTCACTGACCCCGCCCCACAGACACTACCTCACCCTCACTGACCCCGCCCTCACACTCACTGACCCCGCCCCACAGACACTACCTCACCCTCACTGACCCCGCCCTCACACTCACTGACCCCGCCCCACAGACACTACCTCACCCTCACTGACCCCGCCCTCACACTCACTGACCCCGCCCCACAGACACTAACGCACCCTTACTGACCCCGCCCTCACACTCACTGACCCCGCCCCACAGACACTCCCTCACCCTCACTGACCCCGCCCCACAGACACTCCCTCACGCTCACTGACCCCGCCCCACCGACCTCACCCTCACTGACCCCGCCCCACCGACCTCACCCTCACTAACCCCACCCCACAGACACTCCCTCACCCTCTCTGACCCCGCCCCACAGACACTCCCTCACCCTCACTGACCCCGCCCCACAGACACTCCCTCACCCTCACTGACCCCGCCCCACAGACACTCCCTCACCCTCTCTGACCCCGCCCCACAGACACTACCTCACCCTCACTGACCCCGCCCTCACACTCACTGACCCCGCCCCACAGACACTAACGCACCCTTACTGACCCCACCCTCACACTCACTGACCCCGCCCCACAGACACTCCCTCACCCTCACTGACCCCGCCCCACAGACACTCCCTCACCCTCACTGACCCCGCCCCACCGACCTCACCCTCACTGACCCCGCCCCACCGACCTCACCCTCACTGACCCCGCCCCACAGACACTCCCTCACCCTCTCTGACCCCGCCCCACAGACACTCCCTCACCCTCACTGACCCCGCCCCACAGACACTCCCTCACCCTCACTGACCCCGCCCCACAGACACTCCCTCACCCTCACTGACCCCGCCCCACCGACCTCACCCTCACTAACCCCACCCCACAGACACTCCCTCACCCTCACTGACCCCGCCCCACCGACCTCACCCTCACTGACCCCGCCCCACAGACACTCCCTCACCCTCTCTGACCCCGCCCCACAGACACTCCCTCACCCTCACTGACCCCGCCCCACAGACACTCCCTCACCCTCACTGACCCCGCCCCACAGACACTCCCTCACCCTCACTGACCCCGCCCCACAGACACTCCCTCACCCTCACTGACCCCGCCCACAGACACTCCCTCACCCTCACTGACCCCGCCCTCACCCTCACTGACCCCGCCCCACAGACATAATGAATGTGCTCTGAGGGGGCGGGGCTTAGTGTTGTTGTTAATGAGTCAGTTTATGAAACAGTGAATGTTTAACACGTTCATAGAGGATTACATGAGGTGAATAGGACTTTTATTTTGAAGGGCACCTTTACAGGAAGTGACATCACTGCTTTATCGATGCTCATGTTAACACACCTGACCTCTGACCTCTGCATGTGTCAGCTGTCACTCTGCATCTGCTTCCTGTTTTCTCTCCTATCAGGTTCATGACAGACCTGCTCCTCCCACTAAGCCACTCCCCCCTGACCCCGCCCTAAACTCCCCATCACAGGTAACCTCACCTGAACTCACCATGTGACTGTGAGGAGGCGTGGCCTTTGTCGTTGTGTAGTCTTGTGTTGTAGTTGTCGCGTAGTTGTGTAGTTGTGTTGTTCACTTGTGTTCAGTTGTGTTTTAGTTCTTGTGTTGTGTACTTGTAGTTGTGTTGTTCAGTATGTTGTTCACTTGTGTTCAGTTGTGTTTTAGTTCTTGTGTTGTGTACTTGTAGTTGTGTTGTTCAGTATGTTGTGTAGTTGTGTTCAGTTGTGTTGTGTAGTTGTGTTGTTTAGTTGTGTAGAAACATTACATTCATTAATTCTTAATTTTTCCACTGAATCACTAAATGTTCTTTAACTTGAAGCATGAATATTAATCAATAATCTATAATCTAATCTATAATCTAATCTATAATCTAATCTATAATCTAATCTACTGTAGTGATCATTGTTCAAGTTAGTGTAGAGAACAAAATTATGTTCTCCCTCAGCCTGATGATCATTCACTCATTGATTGACTGACTGACTGATTGATTGGTTGATTGACTGATTGATTGATTGATTGATTGATTGATTGATTGATTGACACCTCTGCTGCTTCAGCCTGATAAACAGATTCCAGCCCCTCCCACCAAGCCTCTGCCCTCTGACCCCCCCACCAGCCAGGTACACTCACTGTGTGTGTGTGTGTGTGTGTGTGTGTGTGTGTGTGTGTGTGTGTGTGTGTGTGGCTGAAGGTCAAAGGTCAAAGGAGAGAGCAGTGGGCGGAGCCTGTGGTTGTTTTTCTTTGTTGTCATGGTGATGAAGAGGAGTTGGACATGTTTGTTTGTTTGTTTCTGCTCATGAAATCTTCATCCTCCTCTTCATCATCTTCATCTTCTTCTTCTTCCTCCTCTTCATCTTCCTCTTCCTCCTCTTCTTCCTCACTAACCTTCCAGCAGCTGGTGACTCGACCAGCTCCGCCCACCAAGCCCCTCCCCCCTGACCCCGTCTCACCTGGACA
>NC_139803.1:342500-350000 GCF_963457635.1 Microchirus variegatus
GGTGTGGGAGAGTGAGTGACTTTGGTGTGTGAGAGTGAGTGACTTTGGTGTGTGAGAGTGAGTGACTTTGGTGTGAGAGAGTGAGTGACTTTGGTGTGTGAGAGTGAGTGACTTTGGTGTGTCAGAGTGAGTGACTTTGGTGTGTCAGAGTGAGTGACTTTGGTGTGTCAGAGTGAGTGACTTTGGTGTGTGAGAGTGAGTGACTTTGGTGTGTCAGAGTGAGTGACTTTGGTGTGTCAGAGTGAGTGACTTTGGTGTCAGAGTGAGTGACTTTGGTGTCAGAGTGAGTGACTTTGGTGTGTCAGAGTGAGTGACTTTGGTGTGTCAGAGTGAGTGACTTTGGTGTGTCAGAGTGAGTGACTTTGGTGTCAGAGTGAGTGACTTTGGTGTGTCAGAGTGAGTGACTTTGGTGTCAGAGTGAGTGACTTTGGTGTGTCAGAGTGAGTGACTTTGGTGTGTGAGAGTGAGTGACTTTGGTGTGTCAGAGTGAGTGACTTTGGTGTGTCAGAGTGAGTGACTTTGGTGTGTCAGAGTGAGTGACTTTGGTGTGTGAGAGTGAGTGACTTTGGTGTGTCAGAGTGAGTGACTTTGGTGTGTCAGAGTGAGTGACTTTGGTGTCAGAGTGAGTGACTTTGGTGTCAGAGTGAGTGACTTTGGTGTGTCAGAGTGAGTGACTTTGGTGTGTCAGAGTGAGTGACTTTGGTGTGTAAGAGTGACTTCCTGTCTCTACAGGATGATACAGGAGGACAAAGAACTCTCCAGAGAAAATGGACGTCTTTCCTCAAAGCTTCTCTTCTCTGTCAGTCTCACAAACATCTGCCCTTCAACGTCCTGAAGGACGTGTTCACTCTGTCTCCACCGGAGGGCGCTGATGCCTCTGAGACACTGTTCTATGGTGTGTTCACCTCTCAGTGGTAAGAGGAGAAGAGAGTGTGTGTGTGTGTGTGCGTGTGTGCGTGGTTGTGTGATAACTGTGTGTGTGTGTGTGTGTGTGTCCAGGTCTAGTCCAGAATCAGCAGTGTGTGTCTTTAAACTCGAGGACGTTCGCGCTGCGTTCAGCGGCGGCTACAGGAAGTTGAACATGCAGAGTCACCAGTGGAGCCCCCTGCTGGGCAAACACTCGTACCTCGGGAAGGTAGAGTCACATTACATCAGTATGAGAGAGAGAGAGAGAGAGAGTGAGTTCTGATGATGTTTTGATTGACAGTGTGGACTGGGCGGAGCCTCAGACTCAGAGTTAGAGGAAGTGAGGATGTCTTTTCTGACCAGAGGGGGCGTCAGAGCGCTCGCTCCACTCCTGGTCTCATCAGAGCAAAGCTTTAGTCGCGCGGCGGTGATGAGGACGACGGCGGTGGACGGAAAACTCTACAGCGTCCTCTTCCTGCTCACAGGTGAAACTGCACCAACGAAGAAGAAGAACCAGATTATAGATTATAGATTAAAGTTTAAAGATTATAGATTATAGATTATAGATCATGTGTTCTTCTTCTTCTTCTTCTTCTTCCAGAATCAGGTTTTCTGCTCAAAGTGGTTCTTCTGGATCAGGGTCCAAGGATTCTGGAGCAGATTCAGGTTTTCACTGAACCTCAGGCTGTGAAGAACATGGTTCTGTCCTCCAGCAAGGTGACAACACAACAACAACAACAACAACAACAACAACACAACAACATGACAACAATACTACAACAACACGACAACAACACAACAACAGCACAACAACACAATGACAACAACAACATCATGACAACAACAACACAACAGCACACCAACAACACAACAACATGATAACAATACTATAACAACAACAACACGACAACAACATGACAACAACACAACATCAACACAACAACAACACGACAACAACACAACAACAACAACATGACAACAATACTACAACAACACGACAACAACATGACAACAACACAACATCAACACAACAACAACACGACAACAACACAACAACAACACAACAACAACAACATGACAACAATACTACAACAACACGACAACAACATGACAACAACACAACAACAGTACAACAATAACATGACAACAACAACACATCAACAACACAAGAACAATACAACATCACAAACACATCAACAACACAACAACAACAACAATACAACAAAAACATGACAACAACAATACAACAACAACAACACACACACACAACACAACAACAAACAAACAAACACAAACCTGGTGTCACCAGCTCAGTCTTTCCTGTAGGGGGCGCTGTACGTGGGGACGTCAGAGGGCGTGACCTCTGTCCCCGTGGCGACTTGCTCCGCCCACAGAAGCTGCGCTCAGTGCGTCCTCGCTGCTGATCCTCTGTGTGGGTGGAGTCTGAGGGGCGGAGCCTGTGTCCGTGTCAACGGGAGCTCAGATTCTGTGTATGTTTATTTATTATTGTTTATTTACTTAGTGACATTTTTATTATTATTAATAATAATAATAATAATAATAATAATAATAATGATAACGTTTATTTTCAGAGTTCAGGACGTCGAGGACAGAAACGTAGAAAACAGATGTGCAGGTCAACGTGGGGTCAGTGCGCCACCTACAGGTAACACCGCCAATTACAGGCCCTGAGTGACCTCTGTATGACCTCTGTGTGACCTCTGTGTGACCTCTGTGTGAGTGACCTCTGAGTGACCTCTGTGTGACCTCTGAGTGACCTCTGAGTGACCTCTGTGTGACCTCTGTGTCCCTCAGACGTCAGCGTCCTCGTGAACGAGGTCGTCGAGCTCCGCTGCGCGAAACCGTCAAACTTCGCCCGCCTCACCTGGACGTCCTCGCTCTTCAGGCTCCTCCCACAGAGACTCTTCATCCAATCGGCAAACGGCAGCCTCGTCTTCCTCGCCGCCGCCGCGACGGCGGGCGTGTACCGCTGCGAGGCGGAGGAGGGCGGGCACAGGGAGGTCGTGGTCAGCTACGACGTCAGGACGACAACGGCGGCCGCGCCGTTACCGCGCTCGCTGAGGCCGCGCGGCGAGGACGAGGCGTACGAGGACTTGGCCACGGAAGGACCGCCCCCGAGGGCAGCGCCGCCTACAGGAGACGACCGGGATCACGGAGATCGTCGTGGAAAACCCGTGGATTTGAACGAGTCGTTCAGGAAAGACTCGCGGTCGCAGCATGAGACGTTTGAGGACATCGGTGAGGACATCGGTGAGGACATTGGTGAGGACATCGGTGAGGACAGGAGTTACTACAACGAGCTGCTCGCCGTCTCGCTGCTATTTGTCTTCTGTGTCTGTGGCCTGCTGCTCTTTGGCGCCCTCTACGTGTGGTGTCAAAGAAAAGCGGAAGTGAAGGTGGACACTGTGGACACTGTGGACACAAGTAAAGTGGACCGTGTTTGAATGTTGATTTAGATTTACTTTAATTTTACGTGTTTTTTTTTTTTTATGTCTAAAAAATGTGAATTAAAGACACAGTGAATCACGTACTGTAACTTTAACTGTTTTTGTTTTGTAACTTTTGAATATTTATGATTTATAATCTACAAATATCTGATAAATAAACATATTAAAGCGGAAATAGGACACCCTACATCCGCCTTTTCCCGGAAATGTTGAAAGTGACGGGAAGAAGCGTTGCCTTCAGGTGTAGTCGGAATAATCGCAGTCGGTTCATACGCTGCCGTGATGATGATGATGATGAAGAACCTGGTTCACATCAGAAACACACGGAACACACGCAGGGTTCACGCGTTCATTCACTCACTCATTCATGTCTAAAAGCGAAATAAAGTGAAGCGGAATTGAACAGCGAATGACTTCCGCCGGGTTAGAGTTCACATTTACGACAGTACAGTGAGCACCTGAACGCAACACTTCAGTCAGGAGAAACACTTGTTAAAAAAAAGGAGAAGAAACGGAGGAAGAAGAAAAGAAAAGTGCGAAAACAGCGATTTAACCGCAGGTAAACTTCACTTCCTGTCACTTTTATGAAGTGTAACACAGTTTAAATTCCCGGTTTTATCTCTGCGTCACAGCGTTCCGCCCGAGAACCACGGCGTCACCAGACTCCATTGACATTTCCTCAGATTTAATGTTTAATGTTGAATTTAAAGACGTTGTTCAAACTTATAGTCGTTTTTAATCTGCTGTGTGACTCGCGAGGGTTCGCCGATGAATTCGGCTTATGTTATAATCCGATTCATCCACGTAAATGTGGCTTAAATAGCGCACAATTGACGAGTGTGTTGGTGTCGAAACGCGAAGTTCAAAGTCGTTGTTTGTTTCAGTTTCTTTAAGAAAACAGAGAATAATGTTTTCTATGTGTCTATGTGTTTATGACGTCATGTTTAAATCAAACAGTGAATCAGTGATTTATTGCTGAGTCACGCCTTAACGAGTTAGCTTAAACCGTGGATGTAGCACCGCCCCCTCTGCCTTGAATGGCCACTCGTGGTACTGCAACAACAACAACAATAAAAGAGACGCCTGTAAATGTATTATTATATATATGTTGTATTATATATTATAAATATTAATATAACATCAATGTAATGATGATAATAATGTTGAGAACTTTTCGATATGCTAATTTTCCACGGTGATGTGATCACCGTTCTTCTGGTGTTTCAGGCTCTGTGACCTCTGACCTCTGACCTCTGACCTCTCATCATGTCCGCCTCCATCTCCAAAGTGGGCGACGTGGTGATCGTCACTCAGCTGCTTCCTCGAGGTCACTCTGCGTTCCCTCTGCAGCTTCCTGCCGCCGCCGCCGCCGCCGCAGTCACCACCATCGCCACCCGGCAGGCCACGCCCCCTCCCCGTGCAACCACACCCCCCATCAAAATGGACGCCATGACCGCCAGCTTCCTGCAGGGGCGCCCTCTCAGCCTCGGGGTGAGACACGGAACATTTACTGAACTGTGATGATGTCACACCTGTAAATACACTGTAAATACACTGTAAATACATTGTAAATAAACCGTAAAATACACTGTAAATACACCATGAAATACACTGTAAAACACTGTAAATACACCATAAAATATACTGTAAATACACTATAAAAGACACCGTAAAATATACTATAAACACATGTGAAATACACTAATTACACCATGAAATACACTGTAAAAACACTGTAAATACACCATAAAATATACTGTAAATACACTGTAAAAGACACCGTAAAATATACTGGAAACACATGTGAAATACACTGTAAATACATGGTAAAATGCACTGTAAACTATACTGTAAAAACACAGTGAAATACAATGTTAAATATACTGTAAAATACACTGTAAAAACACCATAAAATACACTGTAAAATATACCGTAAAATACACTGTAATTACATTATAATCTACTGTTTATGATCTGTATTACGTGATCATTTGTGTGTGTGTGTCTCTCTCTCTCTATCTGTGTGTGCGTGTCTCTGTGTGTGTGTGCATGTCTCTGTGTGTGTGTGTGTGTGTGTCAGGTGGTCCAGATCTTCCTCGGCCTCCTCCTCCTCCTCTTCAGTTTGACCTCTGCTCTCTCTCACCTGCTGCTCGTCCACGCTCCGTTTTGCATCGCCGTTGTCGTACGTAAACCCCGATCGCTCCTCGTGACCTTTGACCTTTGACCCCTCACCTCTGACACTGCTCTGTCCTGTGGTTGCAGTTTGTGGCGTCCGGCGCGGCGGCCGTGGCGGCGGCAGGAAGTCAAGCGTCAGTCAAACACGTGAGTTTGTTACCGTGGTGATGATGATGATGTTGGTGATGATGATGAAGATGATGATGATGAAGATGATGATGATGGTGATGATGTTGCTGATGGTGATGAAGATGATGATGATGAAGATGATGATGATGATGAAGATGATGATGATGATGATGGTGATGATGATGCTGATGGTGATGAAGGTGGTGATGATGAAGATGATGATGATGATGATGATGATGATGGTGATGATGATGATGGTGATGATGATGATGATGGTGATGATGATGGTGATGATGGTGATGATGATGATGGTGATGATGATGATGATGAAGATGGTGATGATGATGATGATGATGGTGATGATGATGGTGATGATGATGATGATGATGCTGATGGTGATGAAGGTGGTGATGATGAAGATGATGATGATGATGATGATGATGATGATGATGATGGTGATGATGATGATGAAGATGATGATGATGATGATGATGGTGATGATGATGGTGATGATGATGATGATGATGATGCTGATGGTGATGAAGGTGGTGATGATGATGATGATGATGATGGTGATGATGATGAAGATGATGATGATGATGGTGATGATGATGGTGATGATGATGATGAGGATGATGATGAAGATGATGATGATGATGATGATGATGATGGTGATGATGATGATGATGATGATGATGATGAAGATGATGATGATGATGATGATGGTGATGATGATGGTGATGATGATGATGATGCTGATGGTGATGAAGGTGGTGATGATGAAGATGATGATTATGATGATGATGATGGTGATGATGATGATGATGATGGTGATGATGATGAAGATGATGATGATGATGGTGATGATGATGATGATGATGGTGATGATGATGGTGATGATGATGATGATGGTGATGATGATGATGATGATGGTGATGATGATGATGATGATGATGATGATGATGGTGATGATGATGATGGTGATGATGATGATGATGGTGATGGTGATGATGATGGTGATGATGGTGATGATGATGAAGATGATGATGATGATGGTGATGATGATGTCACGGTCAGTGTGTTGGGGGCGGAGCTTCATTCTCACCTGTCATCATACAGGTGTGGGCGACTCTCGTGTCCAACGCGGTCAGCGTGGTGGTCAGCGCTGTGGGCGTGGCCTACGTGGGCTGGCTGCTCTGTGATTGGCGGCTGACCGCGGTCCTGTGCGATGACGTCATCAGCGAGGAGGGGAAGTCTGAGTGTGTCCACAGGCTGTGGTTACTGGACGTAAGTCATGAGGTCAGGGGTCAGTCAGAGGTCAGAGGTCAGAGGTCAGCCTGGGGTCATGACTCCTCCCCCTCTGTTGTTTCAGTTGGTGGTGACCGGCCTCCTCTCTCTCACTCTGGTCTTACTCGTCCTGCAGTTCTGCGTCGCCGCCACCGTCGGCGTTTTCTCCGGGAAAAGCATCAGACGACGAGTGAGACACTGACTTATTATTGTTATTATTATTGTTATTATTGTTATTGTTATTATTACGTTAATAATGTTATTATTATATTATATTATTATATTATATTATTATATAACATTTATTAACTGTTAATAACATTATTAAGATGTTATTAACAGTTGATAAAGTCATTATAACATTATTATCATGACATTAAAGTTATTTTAACTCTTATCAACCATATTATGCTGTTATTATAACATTATTATCATGTTATTATAACATTATCACATATATATATATATTAAAATGAGTAAACATGAAACATGAATAATTAAAAACGACGACATGTTTTGTCTGTTTGACCTCTGA
>NC_139803.1:355000-425000 GCF_963457635.1 Microchirus variegatus
CAGGGACTAAGTTTGCTCTGTGGCTGAGGGAGCTTGACCTTTGACCTCTGACCTCTGACCTCTGACCTTTGACCTGTAAACATTCTCTTTTTGTCAATAAATCACGTGACAAACACACTTTTTGTTGAATGAAGTTTTAATGATGTTTTTCTCTTGTAAACAACGATGAACTAAATCACTTCCTGTGATTTTTCAGCTTCTTAGATGAATATCTTATAGACATATATATATATATATATAGACTAAAGGCACTTTCACAAACACACACACACACACACGTGACATCAGTGTGTGTGTGTGTGTGTGTAGATATGGTAAACACACAATTTGATATCATTTTGAAAAAAGCTTCAGGAGACAAAAGTTATTTAAAAATGACAAAAAAGTCGTACATTAGTATGTCGTCCAAAATTTGACATTTCTTTGGGAAAAAAATATTTGCCCAAAATTTGACAAAAAACGTCATACCATACTACGTCTTTAAAAACTACACCTGATGATGGGATTTGAACTCACAACCTAAGACACACATGTCTGACTCTTACAGAAAGAGCCACTTTCACTAAGCTGCACAAAAACACTTTGGCTTAAAAAAGCCTCGAAGGAGCTGTTTGATTTTCTTCCTTTACAATTAATTTACTAAAATCGTATGAATCAAACCTATTTCCTGTTTGCAAAATAAAAGTCTTTCTATACTATGTCGTCCAAAATCGGGAATTTTCTTGAAATTTTTTTTTATCCCAAAATGTGACAGAACATCATACTATACTATGTCATCAACCTCAATGTCATACTACACTATTTAGTCCAAAATCTGACCATTTTTTTGAAAAAAAAAGTTTTGGTCCAAAATATGACAAAAACGACATACTATACTATGTCGTCCAAAATCGGAATGTTTTTTTTTTTTATCCCAAAATTTGACAGAACATCATACTATACTATGTCATCAACCTCAATGTCATACTACACTATTTAGTCCAAAATCTGACAATTTTTTTGAAAAAAAAATGTTGGTCCAAAATTTGACAAAAACGACATACTATACTATGTCGTCCAAAATCTTTCTTTTTTTTTTTTATCCCAAAATGTGACAGAACATCATACTATACTATGTCATCAACCTCAATGTCATAATACACTATTTAGCCCAAAATCTGACAATTTTTTTGAAAAAAAGAAATTTGGTCCAAAATTTGACAAAAACGACATACTATACTATGTCGTCCAAAATCGGAATGTTTTTTTTTTTTATCCCAAAATGTGACAGAACATCATACTATACTATGTCATCAACCTCAATGTCATAATACACTATTCAGTCCAAAATCTGACCATTTTTTTGAAAAAAAGAAATTTGGTCCAAAATTTGACAAAAACGACATACTATACTATGTCGTCCAAAATCGGAATGTTTTTTTTTTTTTATCCCAAAATGTGACAGAACATCATACTATACTATGTCATCAACCTCAATGTCATAATACACTATTCAGTCCAAAATCTGACCATTTTTTTGAAAAAAAGAAATTTGGTCCAAAATTTGACAAAAACGACATACTATACTATGTCGTCCAAAATCTTTCTTTTTTTTTTTTATCCCAAAATGTGACAGAACATCATACTATACTATGTCATCAACCTCAATGTCATACTACACTATTTAGCCCAAAATCTGACCATTTTTTTGAAAAAAAAATGTTGGTCCAAAATTTGACAAAAACGACATACTATACTATGTCGTCCAAAATCGAAATGTTTTTTTTTTTTATCCCAAAATGTGACAGAATATCATACTATACTATGTCATCAACCTCAATGTCATAATACACTATTCAGTCCAAAATCTGACCATTTTTTTGAAAAAAAGAAATTTGGTCCAAAATTTGACAAAAACGACATACTATACTATGTCGTCCAAAATCTTTCTTTTTTTTTTTTATCCCAAAATGTGACAGAACATCATACTATACTATGTCATCAACCTCAATGTCATACTACACTATTTAGCCCAAAATCTGACCATTTTTTTGAAAAAAAAATGTTGGTCCAAAATTTGACAAAAACGACATACTATACTATGTCGTCCAAAATCGAAATGTTTTTTTTTTTTATCCCAAAATGTGACAGAACATCATACTATACTATGTCATCAACCTCAATGTCATACTACACTATTTAGCCCAAAATCTGACCATTTTAAAAAAAAAAATGTTGGTCCAAAATTTGACAAAAACGACATACTATACTATGTCGTCCAAAATCGGAATGTTTTTTTTTTTTTATCCCAAAATGTGACAGAACATCATACTATACTATGTCATCAACCTCAATGTCATACTACACTATTTAGTCCAGAATCTGACCATTTTTTTGAAAAAAAGAAATTTGGTCCAAAATTTGACAAAAACGACATACTATACTATGTCGTCCAAAATCTTTCTTTTTTTTTTTTATCCCAAAATGTGACAGAACATCATACTATACAATGTCATCAACCTCAATGTCATAATACACTATTTAGCCCAAAATCTGACAATTTTTTTGAAAAAAAGAAATTTGGTCCAAAATTTGACAAAAACGACATACTATACTATGTCGTCCAAAATCTGACCATTTTTTTGAAAAAAAATGTTGGTCCAAAATTTGACAAAAACGACATACTATACTATGTCGTCCAAAATCGGAATGTTTTTTTTTTTTATCCCAAAATGTGACAGAACATCATACTATACTATGTCATCAACCTCAATGTCATAATACACTATTCAGTCCAAAATCTGACCATTTTTTTGAAAAAAAGAAATTTGGTCCAAAATTTGACAAAAACGACATACTATACTATGTCGTCCAAAATCGGAATGTTTTTTTTTTTTTATCCCAAAATGTGACAGAACATCATACTATACTATGTCATCAACCTCAATGTCATAATACACTATTCAGTCCAAAATCTGACCATTTTTTTGAAAAAAAGAAATTTGGTCCAAAATTTGACAAAAACGACATACTATACTATGTCGTCCAAAATCGGAATGTTTTTTTTTTTTATCCCAAAATGTGACAGAACATCATACTATACTATGTCATCAACCTCAATGTCATACTACACTATTTAGCCCAAAATCTGACAATTTTTTTGAAAAAAAAATGTTGGTCCAAAATTTGACAAAAACGACATACTATACTATGTCGTCCAAAATCGGAATGTTTTTTTTTTTTATCCCAAAATGTGACAGAACATCATACTATACTATGTCATCAACCTCAATGTCATACTACACTATTTAGCCCAAAATCTGACCATTTTTTTGAAAAAAAAATGTTGGTCCAAAATTTGACAAAAACGACATACTATACTATGTCGTCCAAAATCGGAATGTTTTTTTTTTTTATCCCAAAATGTGACAGAACATCATACTATACTATGTCATCAACCTCAATGTCATACTACACTATTTAGCCCAAAATCTGACCATTTTTTTGAAAAAAAAATGTTGGTCCAAAATTTGACAAAAACGACAGACTATACTATGTCGTCCAAAATCGAAATGTTTTTTTTTTTTATCCCAAAATGTGACAGAACATCATACTATACTATGTCATCAACCTCAATGTCATACTACACTATTTAGCCCAAAATCTGACCATTTTTTTGAAAAAAAAATGTTGGTCCAAAATTTGACAAAAACGACATACTATACTATGTCGTCCAAAATCGAAATGTTTTTTTTTTTTATCCCAAAATGTGACAGAACATCATACTATACTATGTCATCAACCTCAATGTCATACTACACTATTTAGCCCAAAATCTGACCATTTAAAAAAAAAAAATGTTGGTCCAAAATTTGACAAAAACGACATACTATACTATGTCGTCCAAAATCGGAATGTTTTTTTTTTTTTATCCCAAAATGTGACAGAACATCATACTATACTATGTCATCAACCTCAATGTCATACTACACTATTTAGTCCAGAATCTGACCATTTTTTTGAAAAAAAGAAATTTGGTCCAAAATTTGACAAAAACGACATACTATACTATGTCGTCCAAAATTTGACCATTTTTTTGAAAAAATAATTTTGGTCCAAAATTTGACAAAAACGACATACTATACTATGTCGTCCAAAATCGGAATGTTTTTTTTTTTTTATCCCAAAATGTGACAGAACATCATACTATACTATGTCATCAACCTCAATGTCATACTACACTATTTAGCCCAAAATCTGACAATTTTTTTGAAAAAAAAATGTTGGTCCAGAATTTGACAAAAACGACATACTATACTATGTCGTCCAAAATCGGAATGTTTTTTTTTTTTATCCCAAAATTTGACAGAACATCATACTATACTATGTCATCAACCTCAATGTCATAATACACTATTCAGTCCAAAATCTGACCATTTTTTTGAAAAAAAGAAATTTGGTCCAAAATTTGACAAAAACGACATACTATACTATGTCGTCCAAAATCGGAATGTTTTTTTTTTTTTATCCCAAAATGTGACAGAACATCATACTATACTATGTCATCAACCTCAATGTCATAATACACTATTCAGTCCAAAATCTGACCATTTTTTTGAAAAAAAGAAATTTGGTCCAAAATTTGACAAAAACGACATACTATACTATGTCGTCCAAAATCGGAATGTTTTTTTTTTTTATCCCAAAATGTGACAGAACATCATACTATACTATGTCATCAACCTCAATGTCATACTACACTATTTAGCCCAAAATCTGACAATTTTTTTGAAAAAAAAATGTTGGTCCAAAATTTGACAAAAACGACATACTATACTATGTCGTCCAAAATCGGAATGTTTTTTTTTTTTATCCCAAAATGTGACAGAACATCATACTATACTATGTCATCAACCTCAATGTCATACTACACTATTTAGCCCAAAATCTGACCATTTTTTTGAAAAAAAAATGTTGGTCCAAAATTTGACAAAAACGACATACTATACTATGTCGTCCAAAATCGGAATGTTTTTTTTTTTTATCCCAAAATGTGACAGAACATCATACTATACTATGTCATCAACCTCAATGTCATACTACACTATTTAGCCCAAAATCTGACCATTTTTTTGAAAAAAAAATGTTGGTCCAAAATTTGACAAAAACGACAGACTATACTATGTCGTCCAAAATCGAAATGTTTTTTTTTTTTATCCCAAAATGTGACAGAACATCATACTATACTATGTCATCAACCTCAATGTCATACTACACTATTTAGCCCAAAATCTGACCATTTTTTTGAAAAAAAAATGTTGGTCCAAAATTTGACAAAAACGACATACTATACTATGTCGTCCAAAATCGAAATGTTTTTTTTTTTTATCCCAAAATGTGACAGAACATCATACTATACTATGTCATCAACCTCAATGTCATACTACACTATTTAGCCCAAAATCTGACCATTTAAAAAAAAAAAATGTTGGTCCAAAATTTGACAAAAACGACATACTATACTATGTCGTCCAAAATCGGAATGTTTTTTTTTTTTTATCCCAAAATGTGACAGAACATCATACTATACTATGTCATCAACCTCAATGTCATACTACACTATTTAGTCCAGAATCTGACCATTTTTTTGAAAAAAAGAAATTTGGTCCAAAATTTGACAAAAACGACATACTATACTATGTCGTCCAAAATTTGACCATTTTTTTGAAAAAATAATTTTGGTCCAAAATTTGACAAAAACGACATACTATACTATGTCGTCCAAAATCGGAATGTTTTTTTTTTTTTATCCCAAAATGTGACAGAACATCATACTATACTATGTCATCAACCTCAATGTCATACTACACTATTTAGCCCAAAATCTGACAATTTTTTTGAAAAAAAAATGTTGGTCCAGAATTTGACAAAAACGACATACTATACTATGTCGTCCAAAATCGGAATGTTTTTTTTTTTTATCCCAAAATTTGACAGAACATCATACTATACTATGTCATCAACCTCAATGTCATAATACACTATTTAGTCCAAAATCTGACCATTTTTTTGAAAAAAAAAGTTTTGGTCCAAAATATGACAAAAACGACATACTATACTATGTCGTCCAAAATCGGAATGTTTTTTTTTTTTATCCCAAAATTTGACAGAACATCATACTATACTATGTCATCAACCTCAATGTCATACTACACTATTTAGTCCAAAATCTGACAATTTTTTTGAAAAAAAAATGTTGGTCCAAAATTTGACAAAAACGACATACTATACTATGTCGTCCAAAATCTTTCTTTTTTTTTTTTATCCCAAAATGTGACAGAACATCATACTATACAATGTCATCAACCTCAATGTCATAATACACTATTTAGCCCAAAATCTGACAATTTTTTTGAAAAAAAGAAATTTGGTCCAAAATTTGACAAAAACGACATACTATACTATGTCGTCCAAAATCGGAATGTTTTTTTTTTTTATCCCAAAATGTGACAGAACATCATACTATACTATGTCATCAACCTCAATGTCATAATACACTATTCAGTCCAAAATCTGACCATTTTTTTGAAAAAAAGAAATTTGGTCCAAAATTTGACAAAAACGACATACTATACTATGTCGTCCAAAATCGGAATGTTTTTTTTTTTTTATCCCAAAATGTGACAGAACATCATACTATACTATGTCATCAACCTCAATGTCATACTACACTATTTAGCCCAAAATCTGACCATTTTTTTGAAAAAAAAATGTTGGTCCAAAATTTGACAAAAACGACATACTATACTATGTCGTCCAAAATCGAAATGTTTTTTTTTTTTATCCCAAAATGTGACAGAATATCATACTATACTATGTCATCAACCTCAATGTCATACTACACTATTTAGCCCAAAATCTGACCATTTTTTTGAAAAAAAAATGTTGGTCCAAAATTTGACAAAAACGACATACTATACTATGTCGTCCAAAATCGAAATGTTTTTTTTTTTTATCCCAAAATGTGACAGAACATCATACTATACTATGTCATCAACCTCAATGTCATACTACACTATTTAGCCCAAAATCTGACCATTTTAAAAAAAAAAAATGTTGGTCCAAAATTTGACAAAAACGACATACTATACTATGTCGTCCAAAATCGGAATGTTTTTTTTTTTTTATCCCAAAATGTGACAGAACATCATACTATACTATGTCATCAACCTCAATGTCATACTACACTATTTAGTCCAGAATCTGACCATTTTTTTGAAAAAAAGAAATTTGGTCCAAAATTTGACAAAAACGACATACTATACTATGTCGTCCAAAATCTTTCTTTTTTTTTTTATCCCAAAATGTGACAGAACATCATACTATACAATGTCATCAACCTCAATGTCATAATACACTATTTAGCCCAAAATCTGACAATTTTTTTGAAAAAAAGAAATTTGGTCCAAAATTTGACAAAAACGACATACTATACTATGTCGTCCAAAATCTGACCATTTTTTTGAAAAAAAATGTTGGTCCAAAATTTGACAAAAACGACATACTATACTATGTCGTCCAAAATCGGAATGTTTTTTTTTTTTATCCCAAAATGTGACAGAACATCATACTATACTATGTCATCAACCTCAATGTCATAATACACTATTCAGTCCAAAATCTGACAATTTTTTTGAAAAAAAGAAATTTGGTCCAAAATTTGACAAAAACGACATACTATACTATGTCGTCCAAAATCGGAATGTTTTTTTTTTTTATCCCAAAATGTGACAGAACATCATACTATACTATGTCATCAACCTCAATGTCATACTACACTATTTAGCCCAAAATCTGACCATTTAAAAAAAAAAAAATGTTGGTCCAAAATTTGACAAAAACGACATACTATACTATGTCGTCCAAAATCGGAATGTTTTTTTTTTTTTATCCCAAAATGTGACAGAACATCATACTATACTATGTCATCAACCTCAATGTCATAATACACTATTTAGTCCAAAATCTGACCATTTTTTTGAAAAAAAAAGTTTTGGTCCAAAATTTGACAAAAAACGACATACTATACTATGTCGTCCAAAATCGGAATGTTTTTTTTTTTTATCCCAAAATGTGACAGAACATCATACTATACTATGTCATCAACCTCAATGTCATACTACACTATTTAGCCCAAAATCTGACCATTTTTTTGAAAAAAAAGATGTTGGTCCAAAATTTGACAAAAACGACATACTATACTATGTCGTCCAAAATCGGAATGTTTTTTTTTTTATCCCAAAATATGGCAGAACATCATACTATACTATGTCATCAACCTCAATGTCATAATACACTATTCAGTCCAAAATCTGACCATTTTTTTGAAAAAAAGAAATTTGGTCCAAAATTTGACAAAAACGACATACTATACTATGTCGTCCAAAATCGGAATGTTTTTTTTTTTTATCCCAAAATGTGACAGAACATCATACTATACTATGTCATCAACCTCAATGTCATACTACACTATTTAGCCCAAAATCTGACCATTTTTTTGAAAAAAAAATGTTGGTCCAAAATTTGACAAAAACGACATACTATACTATGTCGTCCAAAATCGGAATGTTTTTTTTTTTATCCCAAAATATGGCAGAACATCATACTATACTATGTCATCAACCTCAATGTCATAATACACTATTCAGTCCAAAATCTGACCATTTTTTTGAAAAAAAGAAATTTGGTCCAAAATTTGACAAAAACGACATACTATACTATGTCGTCCAAAATCGGAATGTTTTTTTTTTTTATCCCAAAATGTGACAGAACATCATACTATACTATGTCATCAACCTCAATGTCATACTACACTATTTAGCCCAAAATCTGACCATTTTTTTGAAAAAAAAATGTTGGTCCAAAATTTGACAAAAACGACATACTATACTATGTCGTCCAAAATCGGAATGTTTTTTTTTTTTTATCCCAAAATGTGACAGAACATCATACTATACTATGTCATCAACCTCAATGTCATACTACACTATTTAGCCCAAAATCTGACCATTTTTTTGAAAAAAAAATGTTGGTCCAAAATTTGACAAAAACGACATACTATACTATGTCGTTCAAAATCGGAATGTTTTTTTTTTTATCCCAAAATGTGACAGAACATCATACTATACTATGTCATCAACCTCAATGTCATACTACACTATTTAGCCCAAAATCTGACCATTTTTTTGAAAAAAAACATGTTGGTCCAAAATTTGACAAAAACGACATACTATACTATGTCGTCCAAAATCGGAATGTTTTTTTTTTTTATCCCAAAATGTGACAGAACATCATACTATACTATGTCATCAACCTCAATGTCATACTACACTATTTAGCCCAAAATCTGACCATTTTTTTGAAAAAAAAATGTTGGTCCAAAATTTGACAAAAACGACATACTATACTATGTCGTCCAAAATCGGAATGTTTTTTTTTTTATCCCAAAATGTGACAGAACATCATACTATACTATGTCATCAACCTCAATGTCATAATACACTATTTAGTCCAAAATCTGACCATTTTTTTGAAAAAAAAAGTTTTGGTCCAAAATTTGACAAAAACGACATACTATACTATGTCGTCCAAAATCGGAATGTTTTTTTTTTTTATCCCAAAATGTGACAGAACATCATACTATACTATGTCATCAACCTCAATGTCATACTACACTATTTAGCCCAAAATCTGACCATTTTTTTGAAAAAAAAATGTTGGTCCAAAATTTGACAAAAACGACATACTATACTATGTCGTCCAAAATCGGAATGTTTTTTTTTTTATCCCAAAATATGGCAGAACATCATACTATACTATGTCATCAACCTCAATGTCATAATACACTATTCAGTCCAAAATCTGACCATTTTTTTGAAAAAAAGAAATTTGGTCCAAAATTTGACAAAAACGACATACTATACTATGTTGTCCAAAATCGGAATGTTTTTTTTTTTTATCCCAAAATGTGACAGAACATCATACTATACTATGTCATCAACCTCAATGTCATACTACACTATTTAGCCCAAAATCTGACAATTTTTTTGAAAAAAAAATGTTGGTCCAAAATTTGACAAAAACAACATACTATACTATGTCGTCCAAAATCGGAATGTTTTTTTTTTTTTATCCCAAAATGTGACAGAACATCATACTATACTATGTCATCAACCTCAACGTCATAATACACTATTTAGTCCAAAATCTGACCATTTTTTTGAAAAAAAAAGTTTTGGTCCAAAATTTGACAAAAACGACATACTATACTATGTCGTCCAAAATCGGAATGTTTTTTTTTTTTTATCCCAAAATGTGACAGAACATCATACTATACTATGTCATCAACCTCAACGTCATAATACACTATTTAAACCAAAATCTGACCATTTTTTTGAAAAAAAAATGTTGGTCCAAAATTTGACAAAAACGACATACTATACTATGTCGTCCAAAATCGGAATGTTTTTTTTTTTTATCCCAAAATGTCACAGAACATCATACTATACTATGTCATCAACCTCAATGTCATAATACACTATTTAGTCCAAAATCTGACCATTTTTTTGAAAAAAAAGTTTTGGTCCAAAATATGACAAAAACGACATACTATACTATGTCGTCCAAAATCGGAATGTTTTTTTTTTTTATCCCAAAATTTGACAGAACATCATACTATACTATGTCATCAACCTCAATGTCATAATACACTATTTAGCCCAAAATCGGACAATTTTTTTGAAAAAAAAATGTTGGTCCAAAATTTGACAAAAACGACATACTATACTATGTCGTCCAAAATCGGAATGTTTTTTTTTTTTATCCCAAAATGTGACAGAACATCATACTATACTATGTCATCAACCTCAACGTCATAATACACTATTTAGTCCAAAATCTGACCATTTTTTTGAAAAAAAAATGTTGGTCCAAAATTTGACAAAAACGACATACTATACTATGTCGTCAAAAATCTGACCATTTTTTTGAAAAAAAATGTTGGTCCAAAATTTGACAAAAACGACATACTATACTATGTCGTCCAAAATCGGAATGTTTTTTTTTTTTATCCCAAAATGTGACAGAACATCATACTATACTATGTCATCAACCTCAATGTCATACTACACTATTCAGTCCAAAATCTGACCATTTTTTTGAAAAAAAGAAATTTGGTCCAAAATTTGACAAAAACGACATACTATACTATGTCGTCCAAAATCGAAATGTTTTTTTTTTTTATCCCAAAATGTGACAGAACATCATACTATACTATGTCATCAACCTCAATGTCATACTACACTATTTAGCCCAAAATCTGACCATTTTTTTGAAAAAAAACATGTTGGTCCAAAATTTGACAAAAACGACATACTATACTATGTCGTCCAAAATCGGAATGTTTTTTTTTTTATCCCAAAATGTGACAGAACATCATACTATACTATGTCATCAACCTCAATGTCATAATACACTATTTAGTCCAAAATCTGACCATTTTTTTGAAAAAAAAAGTTTTGGTCCAAAATTTGACAAAAACGACATACTATACTATGTCGTCCAAAATCGGAATGTTTTTTTTTTTTATCCCAAAATGTGACAGAACATCATACTATACTATGTCATCAACCTCAATGTCATACTACACTATTTAGCCCAAAATCTGACCATTTTTTTGAAAAAAAAATGTTGGTCCAAAATTTGACAAAAACGACATACTACACTATGTCGTCCAAAATCGGAATGTTTTTTTTTTTATCCCAAAATGTGACAGAACATCATACTATACTATGTCATCAACCTCAATGTCATAATACACTATTCAGTCCAAAATCTGACCATTTTTTTGAAAAAAAGAAATTTGGTCCAAAATTTGACAAAAACGACATTCTATACTATGTCGTCCAAAATTGGAATGTTTTTTTTTTATCCCAAAATGTGACAGAACATCATACTATACTATGTCATCAACCTCAATGTCATAATACACTATTTAGTCCAAAATCTGACCATTTTTTTGAAAAAATAATTTTGGTCCAAAATTTGACAAAAACGACATACTATACTATGTCGTCCAAAATCGGAATGTTTTTTTTTTTTTATCCCAAAATGTGACAGAACATCATACTATACAATGTCATCAACCTCAATGTCATACTACACTATTTAGCCCAAAATCTGACAATTTTTTTGAAAAAAAGAAATTTGGTCCAAAATTTGACAAAATGACATACTATACTATGTCGTCCAAAATCTGACAATTTTTTTGAAAAAAAATGTTGGTCCAAAATTTGACAAAAACGACATACTATACTATGTCGTCCAAAATTGGAATGTTTTTTTTTTTTATCCCAAAATGTGACAGAACATCATACTATACTATGTCATCAACCTCAATGTCATAATACACTATTCAGTCCAAAATCTGACCATTTTTTTGAAAAAAAGAAATTTGGTCCAAAATTTGACAAAAACGACATACTATACTATGTCGTCCAAAATCGGAATGTTTTTTTTTTTATCCCAAAATGTGACAGAACATCATACTATACTATGTCATCAACCTCAATGTCATAATACACTATTCAGTCCAAAATCTGACCATTTTATTGAAAAAAAAAAATGTTGGTCCAAAATTTGACAAAAACGACATACTATACTATGTCGTCCAAAATCGGAATGTTTTTTTTTTTTTATCCCAAAATGTGACAGAACATCATACTATACTATGTCATCAACCTCAATGTCATAATACACTATTTAGTCCAAAATCTGACAATTTTTTTGAAAAAAAGAAATTTGGTCCAAAATTTGACAAAAACGACATACTATACTATGTCGTCCAAAATCGGAATGTTTTTTTTTTTTATCCCAAAATGTGACAGAACATCATACTGTACTATGTCATCAACCTCAATGTCATTCTACACTATTTAGCGCAAAATCTGACAATTTTTTTGAAAAAAAAATGTTGGTCCAAAATTTGACAAAAACGACATACTATACTATGTCGTCCAAAATCGAAATGTTTTTTTTTTTTATCCCAAAATGTGACAGAACATCATACTATACTATGTCATCAACCTCAATGTCATACTACACTATTTAGTCCAAAATCTGACAATTTTTTTGAAAAAAAGAAATTTGGTCCAAAATTTGACAAAAACGACATACTATACTATGTCGTCCAAAATCGGAATGTTTTTTTTTTTTATCCCAAAATGTGACAGAACATCATACTATACTATGTCATCAACCTCAATGTCATACTACACTATTTAGCCCAAAATCTGACCATTTTTTTGAAAAAAAAATGTTGGTCCAAAATTTGACAAAAACGACATACTATACTATGTCGTCCAAAATCGGAATGTTTTTTTTTTTTATCCCAAAATGTGACAGAACATCATACTATACTATGTCATCAACCTCAATGTCATACTACACTATTTAGTCCAAAATCTGACCATTTTTTTGAAAAAAATAAATTTGGTCCAAAATTTGACAAAAACGACATACTATACTATGTCGTCCAAAATCGGAATGTTTTTTTTTTTTATCCCAAAATGTGACAGAACATCATACTATACTATGTCATCAACCTCAATGTCATACTACACTATTTAGTCCAAAATCTGACCATTTTTTTGAAAAAAAGAAATTTGGTCCAAAATTTGACAAAAACGACAGACTATACTATGTCGTCCAAAATCGGAATGTTTTTTTTTTTTATCCCAAAATGTGACAGAACATCATACTATACTATGTCATCAACCTCAATGTCATACTACACTATTTAGCCCAAAATCTGACCATTTTTTTGAAAAAAAAATGTTGGTCCAAAATTTGACAAAAACGACATACTATACTATGTCGTCCAAAATCGGAATGTTTTTTTTTTTATCCCAAAATGTGACAGAACATCATACTATACTATGTCATCAACCTCAATGTCATAATACACTATTTAGTCCAAAATCTGACCATTTTTTTGAAAAAATAATTTTGGTCCAAAATTTGACAAAAACGACATACTATACTATGTCGTCCAAAATCTGACAATTTTTTGAAAAAAAATGTTGGTCCAAAATTTGACAAAAACGACATACTATACTATGTCGTCCAAAATCGGAATGTTTTTTTTTTTTATCCCAAAATGTGACAGAACATCATACTATACTATGTCATCAACCTCAATGTCATAATACACTATTCAGTCCAAAATCTGACCATTTTTTTGAAAAAAAGAAATTTGGTCCAAAATTTGACAAAAACGACATACTATACTATGTCGTCCAAAATCGGAATGTTTTTTTTTTTTATCCCAAAATGTGACAGAACATCATACTATACTATGTCATCAACCTCAATGTCATACTACACTATTTAGCCCAAAATCGGAATTTTTTTTGAAAAAAAAATGTTGGTCCAAAATTTGACAAAAACGACATACTATACTATGTCGTCCAAAATCGGAATGTTTTTTTTTTTTTATCCCAAAATGTGACAGAACATCATACTATACTATGTCATCAACCTCAATGTCATAATACACTATTTAGTCCAAAATCTGACAATTTTTTTGAAAAAAAGAAATTTGGTCCAAAATTTGACAAAAACGACATACTATACTATGTCGTCCAAAATCGGAATGTTTTTTTTTTTTATCCCAAAATGTGACAGAACATCATACTATACTATGTCATCAACCTCAATGTCATACTACACTATTTAGCCCAAAATCTGACAATTTTTTTGAAAAAAAAAATGTTGGTCCAAAATTTGACAAAAACGACATACTATACTATGTCGTCCAAAATCGGAATGTTTTTTTTTTTTATCCCAAAATGTGACAGAACATCATACTATACTATGTCATCAACCTCAATGTCATTCTACACTATTTAGCGCAAAATCTGACAATTTTTTTGAAAAAAAAATGTTGGTCCAAAATTTGACAAAAACGACATACTATACTATGTCGTCCAAAATCGAAATGTTTTTTTTTTTTATCCCAAAATGTGACAGAACATCATACTATACTATGTCATCAACCTCAATGTCATACTACACTATTTAGCCCAAAATCTGACCATTTTTTTGAAAAAAAACATGTTGGTCCAAAATTTGACAAAAACGACATACTATACTATGTCGTCCAAAATCGGAATGTTTTTTTTTTTTTATCCCAAAATGTGACAGAACATCATACTATACTATGTCATCAACCTCAATGTCATAATACACTATTTAGTCCAAAATCTGACATTTTTTTTGAAAAAAGAAATTTGGTCCAAAATTTGACAAAAACGACATACTACACTATGTCGTCCAAAATCGGAATGTTTTTTTTTTTTATCCCAAAATGTGACAGAACATCATACTATACTATGTCATCAACCTCAATGTCATACTACACTATTTAGCGCAAAATCTGACAATTTTTTTGAAAAAAAAATGTTGGTCCAAAATTTGACAAAAACGACATACTATACTATGTCGTCCAAAATCGAAATGTTTTTTTTTTTTATCCCAAAATGTGACAGAACATCATACTATACTATGTCATCAACCTCAATGTCATACTACACTATTTAGCCCAAAATCTGACCATTTTTTTGAAAAAAAAATGTTGGTCCAAAATTTGACAAAAACGACATACTATACTATGTCGTCCAAAATCGGAATGTTTTTTTTTTTATCCCAAAATGTGACAGAACATCATACTATACTATGTCATCAACCTCAATGTCATAATACACTATTTAGTCCAAAATCTGACAATTTTTTTGAAAAAAAGAAATTTGGTCCAAAATTTGACAAAAACGACATACTATACTATGTCGTCCGAAATTGGAATGTTTTTTTTTTTTATCCCAAAATGTGACAGAACATCATACTATACTATGTCATCAACCTCAATGTCATACTACACTATTTAGTCTAAAATCTGACCATTTTTTTGAAAAAAAAATTGTTGGTCCAAAATTTGACAAAAACGACATACTATACTATGTCGTCCGAAATTGGAATGTTTTTTTTTTTTATCCCAAAATGTGACAGAACATCATACTATACTATGTCATCAACCTCAATGTCATAATACACTATTTAGTCCAAAATCTGACAATTTTTTTGAAAAAATAATTTTGGTCCAAAATTTGACAAAAACGACATACTATACTATGTCGTCCAAAATCGGAATGTTTTTTTTTTTTTATCCCAAAATGTGACAGAACATCATACTATACTATGTCATCAACCTCAATGTCATAATACACTATTCAGTCCAAAATCTGACCATTTTTTTGAAAAAAAGAAATTTGTTCCAAAATTTGACAAAAACGACATATTATACTATTTAGTCCAAAATCTGACCATTTTTTTGAAAAAAAGAAATTTGGTCCAAAATTTGACAAAAACGACATACTATACTATGTCGTCCAAAATCGGAATGTTTTTTTTTTTATCCCAAAATGTGACAGAACATCATACTATACTATGTCATCAACCTCAATGTCATACTACACTATTTAGCCCAAAATCTGACCATTTTTTTGAAAAAAAAAGTTTTGGTCCAAAATTTGACAAAAACGACATACTATACTATGTCGTCCAAAATCGGAATGTTTTTTTTTTTTTATCCCAAAATGTGACAGAACATCATACTATACTATGTCATCAACCTCAATGTCATAATACACTATTTAGTCCAAAATCTGACCATTTTTTTGAAAAAATAATTTTGGTCCAAAATTTGACAAAAACGACATACTATACTATGTCGTCCAAAATCGGAATGTTTTTTTTTTTATCCCAAAATGTGACAGAACATCATACTATACTATGTCATCAACCTCAATGTCATAATACACTATTTAGTCCAAAATCTGACAATTTTTTTGAAAAAAAGAAATTTGGTCCAAAATTTGACAAAAACGACATACTATACTATGTCGTCCAAAATCGGAATGTTTTTTTTTTTTATCCCAAAATGTGACAGAACATCATACTATACTATGTCATCAACCTCAATGTCATACTACACTATTTAGCCCAAAATCTGACAATTTTTTTGAAAAAAAAAATGTTGGTCCAAAATTTGACAAAAACGACATACTATACTATGTCGCCCAAAATCGGAATGTTTTTTTTTTTTATCCCAAAATGTGACAGAACATCATACTATACTATGTCATCAACCTCAATGTCATACTACACTATTTAGTCCAAAATCTGACCATTTTTTTGAAAAAAGAAATTTGGTCCAAAATTTGACAAAAACGACATACTATACTATGTCGTCCAAAATCGGAATGTTTTTTTTTTTTATCCCAAAATGTGACAGAACATCATACTATACTATGTCATCAACCTCAATGTCATACTACACTATTTAGCGCAAAATCTGACAATTTTTTTGAAAAAAAAATGTTGGTCCAAAATTTGACAAAAACGACATACTATACTATGTCGTCCAAAATCGAAATGTTTTTTTTTTTTATCCCAAAATGTGACAGAACATCATACTATACTATGTCATCAACCTCAATGTCATACTACACTATTTAGCCCAAAATCTGACAATTTTTTTGAAAAAAAAAATGTTGGTCCAAAATTTGACAAAAACGACATACTATACTATGTCGTCCAAAATCGGAATGTTTTTTTTTTTTATCCCAAAATGTGACAGAACATCATACTATACTATGTCATCAACCTCAATGTCATACTACACTATTTAGTCTAAAATCTGACCATTTTTTTGAAAAAAAAAATTGTTGGTCCAAAATTTGACAAAAACGACATACTATACTATGTCGTCGAAAATCGGAATGTTTTTTTTTTTATCCCAAAATGTGACAGAACATCATACTATACTATGTCATCAACCTCAATGTCATAATACACTATTTAGTCCAAAATCTGACAATTTTTTTGAAAAAATAATTTTGGTCCAAAATTTGACAAAAACGACATACTATACTATGTCATCAACCTCAATGTCATAATACACTATTCAGTCCAAAATCTGACCATTTTTTTGAAAAAAAGAAATTTGTTCCAAAATTTGACAAAAACGACATATTATACTATTTAGTCCAAAATCTGACCATTTTTTTCAAAAAAAGAAATTTGGTCCAAAATTTGACAAAAACGACATACTATACTATGTCGTCCAAAATCGAAATGTTTTTTTTTTTATCCCAAAATGTGACAGAACATCATACTATACTATGTCATCAACCTCAATGTCATACTACACTATTTAGCCCAAAATCTGACAATTTTTTTGAAAAAAAAATGTTGGTCCAAAATTTGACAAAAACGACATACTATACTATGTCGTCCAAAATCGGAATGTTTTTTTTTTTTATCCCAAAATGTGACAGAACATCATACTATACTATGTCATCAACCTCAATGTCATAATACACTATTCAGTCCAAAATCTGACCATTTTTTTGAAAAAAAGAAATTTGGTCCAAAATTTGACAAAAACGACATACTATACTATGTCGTCCAAAATCGAAATGTTTTTTTTTTATCCCAAAATGTGACAGAACATCATACTATACTATGTCATCAACCTCAATGTCATACTACACTATTTAGCCCAAAATCTGACAATTTTTTTGAAAAAAAAATGTTGGTCCAAAATTTGACAAAACGACATACTATACTATGTCGTCCAAAATCTGACCATTTTTTTCGAAAAAAAATGTTGGTCCAAAATTTGACAAAAACGACATACTATACTATGTCGTCCAAAATCGGAATGTTTTTTTTTTTTATCCCAAAATGTGACAGAACATCATACTATACTATGTCATCAACCTCAATGTCATAATACACTATTCAGTCCAAAATCTGACCATTTTTTTGAAAAAAAGAAATTTGGTCCAAAATTTGACAAAAACGACATACTATACTATGTCGTCCAAAATCGAAATGTTTTTTTTTTTATCCCAAAATGTGACAGAACATCATACTATACTATGTCATCAACCTCAATGTCATACTACACTATTTAGCCCAAAATCTGACCATTTTTTTGAAAAAAAACATGTTGGTCCAAAATTTGACAAAAACGACATACTATACTATGTCGTCCAAAATCGGAATGTTTTTTTTTTTATCCCAAAATGTGACAGAACATCATACTATACTATGTCATCAACCTCAATGTCATAATACACTATTTAGTCCAAAATCTGACAATTTTTTTGAAAAAAAGAAATTTGGTCCAAAATTTGACAAAAACGACATACTATACTATGTCGTCCAAAATCGGAATGTTTTTTTTTTTTATCCCAAAATGTGACAGAACATCATACTATACTATGTCATCAACCTCAATGTCATACTACACTATTTAGCCAAAAATCGGACAATTTTTTTTAAAAAAAAAATGTTGGTCCAAAATTTGACAAAAACGACATACTATACTATGTCGTCCAAAATCGGAATGTTTTTTTTTTTTATCCCAAAATGTGACAGAACATCATACTATACTATGTCATCAACCTCAATGTCATACTACACTATTTAGCCCAAAATCTGACAATTTTTTTGAAAAAAAAAATGTTGGTCCAAAATTTGACAAAAACGACATACTATACTATGTCGTCCAAAATCGGAATGTTTTTTTTTTTTATCCCAAAATGTGACAGAACATCATACTATACTATGTCATCAACCTCAATGTCATACTACACTATTTAGTCTAAAATCTGACCATTTTTTTGAAAAAAAAAATTGTTGGTCCAAAATTTGACAAAAACGACATACTATACTATGTCGTCGAAAATCGGAATGTTTTTTTTTTTATCCCAAAATGTGACAGAACATCATACTATACTATGTCATCAACCTCAATGTCATAATACACTATTTAGTCCAAAATCTGACAATTTTTTTGAAAAAATAATTTTGGTCCAAAATTTGACAAAAACGACATACTATACTATGTCGTCCAAAATCGGAATGTTTTTTTTTTTATCCCAAAATGTGACAGAACATCATACTATACTATGTCATCAACCTCAATGTCATAATACACTATTCAGTCCAAAATCTGACCATTTTTTTGAAAAAAAGAAATTTGTTCCAAAATTTGACAAAAACGACATATTATACTATTTAGTCCAAAATCTGACCATTTTTTTGAAAAAAAGAAATTTGGTCCAAAATTTGACAAAAACGACATACTATACTATGTCGTCCAAAATCGAAATGTTTTTTTTTTATCCCAAAATGTGACAGAACATCATACTATACTATGTCATCAACCTCAATGTCATACTACACTATTTAGCCCAAAATCTGACAATTTTTTTGAAAAAAAAATGTTGGTCCAAAATTTGACAAAAACGACATACTATACTATGTCGTCCAAAATCGGAATGTTTTTTTTTTTTATCCCAAAATGTGACAGAACATCATACTATACTATGTCATCAACCTCAATGTCATAATACACTATTCAGTCCAAAATCTGACCATTTTTTTGAAAAAAAGAAATTTGGTCCAAAATTTGACAAAAACGACATACTATACTATGTCGTCCAAAATCGAAATGTTTTTTTTTTTTATCCCAAAATGTCACAGAACATCATACTATACTATGTCATCAACCTCAATGTCATACTACACTATTTAGCCCAAAATCTGACCATTTTTTTGAAAAAAAACATGTTGGTCCAAAATTTGACAAAAACGACATACTATACTATGTCGTCCAAAATCGGAATGTTTTTTTTTTTATCCCAAAATGTGACAGAACATCATACTATACTATGTCATCAACCTCAATGTCATAATACACTATTTAGTCCAAAATCTGACAATTTTTTTGAAAAAAAGAAATTTGGTCCAAAATTTGACAAAAACGACATACTATACTATGTCGTCCAAAATCGGAATGTTTTTTTTTTTTATCCCAAAATGTGACAGAACATCATACTATACTATGTCATCAACCTCAATGTCATAATACACTATTTAGCCCAAAATCTGACAATTTTTTTGAAAAAAAAATGTTGGTCCAAAATTTGACAAAACGACATACTATACTATGTCGTCCAAAATCTGACCATTTTTTTCGAAAAAAAATGTTGGTCCAAAATTTGACAAAAACGACATACTATACTATGTCGTCCAAAATCGGAATGTTTTTTTTTTTTATCCCAAAATGTGACAGAACATCATACTATACTATGTCATCAACCTCAATGTCATAATACACTATTCAGTCCAAAATCTGACCATTTTTTTGAAAAAAAGAAATTTGGTCCAAAATTTGACAAAAACGACATACTATACTATGTCGTCCAAAATCGAAATGTTTTTTTTTTTTATCCCAAAATGTCACAGAACATCATACTATACTATGTCATCAACCTCAATGTCATACTACACTATTTAGCCCAAAATCTGACCATTTTTTTGAAAAAAAACATGTTGGTCCAAAATTTGACAAAAACGACATACTATACTATGTCGTCCAAAATCGGAATGTTTTTTTTTTTATCCCAAAATGTGACAGAACATCATACTATACTATGTCATCAACCTCAATGTCATAATACACTATTTAGTCCAAAATCTGACAATTTTTTTGAAAAAAAGAAATTTGGTCCAAAATTTGACAAAAACGACATACTATACTATGTCGTCCAAAATCGGAATGTTTTTTTTTTTATCCCAAAATGTGACAGAACATCATACTATACTATGTCATCAACCTCAATGTCATAATACACTATTTAGCCAAAAATCGGACAATTTTTTTTAAAAAAAAAATGTTGGTCCAAAATTTGACAAAAACGACATACTATACTATGTCGTCCAAAATCGGAATGTTTTTTTTTTTTATCCCAAAATGTGACAGAACATCATACTATACTATGTCATCAACCTCAATGTCATACTACACTATTTAGCCCAAAATCTGACAATTTTTTTGAAAAAAAAAATGTTGGTCCAAAATTTGACAAAAACGACATACTATACTATGTCGTCCAAAATCGGAATGTTTTTTTTTTTTATCCCAAAATGTGACAGAACATCATACTATACTATGTCATCAACCTCAATGTCATACTACACTATTTAGTCTAAAATCTGACCATTTTTTTGAAAAAAAAAATTGTTGGTCCAAAATTTGACAAAAACGACATACTATACTATGTCGTCGAAAATCGGAATGTTTTTTTTTTTATCCCAAAATGTGACAGAACATCATACTATACTATGTCATCAACCTCAATGTCATAATACACTATTTAGTCCAAAATCTGACAATTTTTTTGAAAAAATAATTTTGGTCCAAAATTTGACAAAAACGACATACTATACTATGTCGTCCAAAATCGGAATGTTTTTTTTTTTATCCCAAAATGTGACAGAACATCATACTATACTATGTCATCAACCTCAATGTCATAATACACTATTCAGTCCAAAATCTGACCATTTTTTTGAAAAAAAGAAATTTGTTCCAAAATTTGACAAAAACGACATATTATACTATTTAGTCCAAAATCTGACCATTTTTTTGAAAAAAAGAAATTTGGTCCAAAATTTGACAAAAACGACATACTATACTATGTCGTCCAAAATCGAAATGTTTTTTTTTTATCCCAAAATGTGACAGAACATCATACTATACTATGTCATCAACCTCAATGTCATACTACACTATTTAGCCCAAAATCTGACAATTTTTTTGAAAAAAAAATGTTGGTCCAAAATTTGACAAAAACGACATACTATACTATGTCGTCCAAAATCGGAATGTTTTTTTTTTTTATCCCAAAATGTGACAGAACATCATACTATACTATGTCATCAACCTCAATGTCATAATACACTATTTAGTCCAAAATCTGACCATTTTTTTGAAAAAAAGAAATTTGGTCCAAAATTTGACAAAAATGACATACTATACTATGTCGTCCAAAATCGGAATGTTTTTTTTTTTTATCCCAAAATGTGACAGAACATCATACTGTACTATGTCATCAACCTCAATGTCATAATACACTATTTAGCCCAAAATCTGACAATTTTTTGAAAAAAAAATGTTGGTCCAAAATTTGACAAAAACGACATACTATACTATGTCGTCCAAAATCGGAATGTTTTTTTTTTTTATCCCAAAATGTGACAGAACATCATACTATACTATGTCATCAACCTCAATGTCATAATACACTATTCAGTCCAAAATCTGACCATTTTTTTGAAAAAAAGAAATTTGGTCCAAAATTTGACAAAAACGACATACTATACTATGTCGTCCAAAATCGGAATGTTTTTTTTTTTTATCCCAAAATGTGACAGAACATCATACTATACTATGTCATCAACCTCAATGTCATAATACACTATTCAGTCCAAAATCTGACCATTTTTTTGAAAAAAAGAAATTTGGTCCAAAATTTGACAAAAACGACATACTATACTATGTCGTCCAAAATCGGAATGTTTTTTTTTTTTATCCCAAAATGTGACAGAACATCATACTATACTATGTCATCAACCTCAATGTCATACTACACTATTTAGCCCAAAATCTGACAATTTTTTTGAAAAAAAAAATGTTGGTCCAAAATTTGACAAAAACGACATACTATACTATGTCGTCCAAAATCGGAATGTTTTTTTTTTTTATCCCAAAATGTGACAGAACATCATACTATACTATGTCATCAACCTCAATGTCATACTACACTATTTAGTCCAAAATCTGACCATTTTTTTGAAAAAAGAAATTTGGTCCAAAATTTGACAAAAACGACATACTATACTATGTCGTCCAAAATCGGAATGTTTTTTTTTTTTATCCCAAAATGTGACAGAACATCATACTATACTATGTCATCAACCTCAATGTCATACTACACTATTTAGCCCAAAATCTGACAATTTTTTTGAAAAAAAAATGTTGGTCCAAAATTTGACAAAAACGACATACTATACTATGTCGTCCAAAATCGGAATGTTTTTTTTTTTTATCCCAAAATGTGACAGAACATCATACTATACTATGTCATCAACCTCAATGTCATAATACACTATTTAGTCTAAAATCTGACCATTTTTTTGAAAAAAAAAATTGTTGGTCCAAAATTTGACAAAAACGACATACTATACTATGTCATCAACCTCAATGTCATAATACACTATTCAGTCCAAAATCTGACCATTTTTTTGAAAAAAAGAAATTTGTTCCAAAATTTGACAAAAACGACATATTATACTATTTAGTCCAAAATCTGACCATTTTTTTGAAAAAAAGAAATTTGGTCCAAAATTTGACAAAAACGACATACTATACTATGTCGTCCAAAATCGAAATGTTTTTTTTTTTATCCCAAAATGTGACAGAACATCATACTATACTATGTCATCAACCTCAATGTCATACTACACTATTTAGCCCAAAATCTGACAATTTTTTTGAAAAAAAAATGTTGGTCCAAAATTTGACAAAAACGACATACTATACTATGTCGTCCAAAATCGGAATGTTTTTTTTTTTTATCCCAAAATGTGACAGAACATCATACTATACTATGTCATCAACCTCAATGTCATAATACACTATTTAGTCCAAAATCTGACCATTTTTTTGAAAAAAAGAAATTTGGTCCAAAATTTGACAAAAATGACATACTATACTATGTCGTCCAAAATCGGAATGTTTTTTTTTTTTATCCCAAAATGTGACAGAACATCATACTGTACTATGTCATCAACCTCAATGTCATAATACACTATTAACCCAAAATCTGACAATTTTTTGAAAAAAAAATGTTGGTCCAAAATTTGACAAAAACGACATACTATACTATGTCGTCCAAAATCGGAATGTTTTTTTTTTTTATCCCAAAATGTGACAGAACATCATACTATACTATGTCATCAACCTCAATGTCATAATACACTATTCAGTCCAAAATCTGACCATTTTTTTGAAAAAAAGAAATTTGGTCCAAAATTTGACAAAAACGACATACTATACTATGTCGTCCAAAATCGGAATGTTTTTTTTTTTATCCCAAAATGTGACAGAACATCATACTATACTATGTCATCAACCTCAATGTCATAATACACTATTCAGTCCAAAATCTGACCATTTTTTTGAAAAAAAGAAATTTGGTCCAAAATTTGACAAAAACGACATACTATACTATGTCGTCCAAAATCGAAATGTTTTTTTTTTTATCCCAAAATGTGACAGAACATCATACTATACTATGTCATCAACCTCAATGTCATAATACACTATTCAGTCCAAAATCTGACCATTTTTTTGAAAAAAAGAAATTTGGTCCAAAATTTGACAAAAACGACATACTATACTATGTCGTCCAAAATCGAAATGTTTTTTTTTTATCCCAAAATGTGACAGAACATCATACTATACTATGTCATCAACCTCAATGTCATACTACACTATTTAGCCCAAAATCTGACAATTTTTTTGAAAAAAAATGTTGGTCCAAAATTTGACAAAAACGACATACTATACTATGTCGTCCAAAATCGGAATGTTTTTTTTTTTTATCCCAAAATGTGACAGAACATCATACTATACTATGTCATCAACCTCAATGTCATACTACACTATTTAGTCTAAAATCTGACCATTTTTTTGAAAAAAAAAATTGTTGGTCCAAAATTTGACAAAAACGACATACTATACTATGTCGTCGAAAATCGGAATGTTTTTTTTTTTATCCCAAAATGTGACAGAACATCATACTATACTATGTCATCAACCTCAATGTCATAATACACTATTTAGTCCAAAATCTGACAATTTTTTTGAAAAAATAATTTTGGTCCAAAATTTGACAAAAACGACATACTATACTATGTCGTCCAAAATCGGAATGTTTTTTTTTTTATCCCAAAATGTGACAGAACATCATACTATACTATGTCATCAACCTCAATGTCATAATACACTATTCAGTCCAAAATCTGACCATTTTTTTGAAAAAAAGAAATTTGTTCCAAAATTTGACAAAAACGACATATTATACTATTTAGTCCAAAATCTGACCATTTTTTTGAAAAAAAGAAATTTGGTCCAAAATTTGACAAAAACGACATACTATACTATGTCGTCCAAAATCGAAATGTTTTTTTTTTATCCCAAAATGTGACAGAACATCATACTATACTATGTCATCAACCTCAATGTCATACTACACTATTTAGCCCAAAATCTGACAATTTTTTTGAAAAAAAAATGTTGGTCCAAAATTTGACAAAAACGACATACTATACTATGTCGTCCAAAATCGGAATGTTTTTTTTTTTATCCCAAAATGTGACAGAACATCATACTATACTATGTCATCAACCTCAATGTCATAATACACTATTTAGTCCAAAATCTGACAATTTTTTTGAAAAAAAGAATTTGGTCCAAAATTTGACAAAAACAACATACTATACTATGTCGTCCAAAATCGGAATGTTTTTTTTTTTTATCCCAAAATGTGACAGAACATCATACTATACTATGTCATCAACCTCAATGTCATACTACACTATTTAGCCCAAAATCTGACAATTTTTTTGAAAAAAAAAATGTTGGTCCAAAATTTGACAAAAACGACATACTATACTATGTCGTCCAAAATCGGAATGTTTTTTTTTTTTATCCCAAAATGTGACAGAACATCATACTATACTATGTCATCAACCTCAATGTCATAATACACTATTCAGTCCAAAATCTGACCATTTTTTTGAAAAAAAGAAATTTGGTCCAAAATTTGACAAAAACGACATACTATACTATGTCGTCCAAAATCGGAATGTTTTTTTTTTTTATCCCAAAATGTGACAGAACATCATACTATACTATGTCATCAACCTCAATGTCATACTACACTATTTAGCCCAAAATCTGACAATTTTTTTGAAAAAAAAAATGTTGGTCCAAAATTTGACAAAAACGACATACTATACTATGTCGTCCAAAATCGGAATGTTTTTTTTTTTTATCCCAAAATGTGACAGAACATCATACTATACTATGTCATCAACCTCAATGTCATACTACACTATTTAGTCCAAAATCTGACCATTTTTTTGAAAAAAGAAATTTGGTCCAAAATTTGACAAAAACGACATACTATACTATGTCGTCCAAAATCGGAATGTTTTTTTTTTTTATCCCAAAATGTGACAGAACATCATACTATACTATGTCATCAACCTCAATGTCATACTACACTATTTAGCCCAAAATCTGACAATTTTTTTGAAAAAAAAATGTTGGTCCAAAATTTGACAAAAACGACATACTATACTATGTCGTCCAAAATCGGAATGTTTTTTTTTTTTATCCCAAAATGTGACAGAACATCATACTATACTATGTCATCAACCTCAATGTCATAATACACTATTTAGTCTAAAATCTGACCATTTTTTTGAAAAAAAAAATTGTTGGTCCAAAATTTGACAAAAACGACATACTATACTATGTCGTCGAAAATCGGAATGTTTTTTTTTTTATCCCAAAATGTGACAGAACATCATACTATACTATGTCATCAACCTCAATGTCATAATACACTATTTAGTCCAAAATCTGACAATTTTTTTGAAAAAATAATTTTGGTCCAAAATTTGACAAAAACGACATACTATACTATGTCATCAACCTCAATGTCATAATACACTATTCAGTCCAAAATCTGACCATTTTTTTGAAAAAAAGAAATTTGTTCCAAAATTTGACAAAAACGACATATTATACTATTTAGTCCAAAATCTGACCATTTTTTTGAAAAAAAGAAATTTGGTCCAAAATTTGACAAAAACGACATACTATACTATGTCGTCCAAAATCGAAATGTTTTTTTTTTTATCCCAAAATGTGACAGAACATCATACTATACTATGTCATCAACCTCAATGTCATACTACACTATTTAGCCCAAAATCTGACAATTTTTTTGAAAAAAAAATGTTGGTCCAAAATTTGACAAAAACGACATACTATACTATGTCGTCCAAAATCGGAATGTTTTTTTTTTTTATCCCAAAATGTGACAGAACATCATACTATACTATGTCATCAACCTCAATGTCATAATACACTATTTAGTCCAAAATCTGACCATTTTTTTGAAAAAAAGAAATTTGGTCCAAAATTTGACAAAAATGACATACTATACTATGTCGTCCAAAATCGGAATGGTTTTTTTTTTTATCCCAAAATGTGACAGAACATCATACTGTACTATGTCATCAACCTCAATGTCATAATACACTATTAACCCAAAATCTGACAATTTTTTGAAAAAAAAATGTTGGTCCAAAATTTGACAAAAACGACATACTATACTATGTCGTCCAAAATCGGAATGTTTTTTTTTTTTATCCCAAAATGTGACAGAACATCATACTATACTATGTCATCAACCTCAATGTCATAATACACTATTCAGTCCAAAATCTGACCATTTTTTTGAAAAAAAGAAATTTGGTCCAAAATTTGACAAAAACGACATACTATACTATGTCGTCCAAAATCGGAATGTTTTTTTTTTTATCCCAAAATGTGACAGAACATCATACTATACTATGTCATCAACCTCAATGTCATAATACACTATTCAGTCCAAAATCTGACCATTTTTTTGAAAAAAAGAAATTTGGTCCAAAATTTGACAAAAACGACATACTATACTATGTCGTCCAAAATCGAAATGTTTTTTTTTTTATCCCAAAATGTGACAGAACATCATACTATACTATGTCATCAACCTCAATGTCATAATACACTATTCAGTCCAAAATCTGACCATTTTTTTGAAAAAAAGAAATTTGGTCCAAAATTTGACAAAAACGACATACTATACTATGTCGTCCAAAATCGAAATGTTTTTTTTTTATCCCAAAATGTGACAGAACATCATACTATACTATGTCATCAACCTCAATGTCATACTACACTATTTAGCCCAAAATCTGACAATTTTTTTGAAAAAAAAATGTTGGTCCAAAATTTGACAAAACGACATACTATACTATGTCGTCCAAAATCTGACCATTTTTTTCGAAAAAAAATGTTGGTCCAAAATTTGACAAAAACGACATACTATACTATGTCGTCCAAAATCGGAATGTTTTTTTTTTTTATCCCAAAATGTGACAGAACATCATACTATACTATGTCATCAACCTCAATGTCATAATACACTATTCAGTCCAAAATCTGACCATTTTTTTGAAAAAAAGAAATTTGGTCCAAAATTTGACAAAAACGACATACTATACTATGTCGTCCAGAATCGGAATGTTTTTTTTTTTTATCCCAAAATGTGACAGAACATCATACTATACTATGTCATCAACCTCAATGTCATACTACACTATTTAGCCCAAAATCTGACCATTTTTTTGAAAAAAAAATGTTGGTCCAAAATTTTACAAAAACGACATACTATACTATGTCGTCCAAAATCGGAATGTTTTTTTTTTTTTATCCCAAAATGTGACAGAACATCATACTATACTATGTCATCAACCTCAATGTCATAATACACTATTCAGTCCAAAATCTGACAATTTTTTTGAAAAAAAGAAATTTGGTCCAAAATTTGACAAAAACGACATACTATACTATGTCGTCCAAAATCGAAATGTTTTTTTTTTTTATCCCAAAATGTCACAGAACATCATACTATACTATGTCATCAACCTCAATGTCATACTACACTATTTAGCCCAAAATCTGACCATTTTTTTGAAAAAAAACATGTTGGTCCAAAATTTGACAAAAACGACATACTATACTATGTCGTCCAAAATCGGAATGTTTTTTTTTTTATCCCAAAATGTGACAGAACATCATACTATACTATGTCATCAACCTCAATGTCATAATACACTATTTAGTCCAAAATCTGACAATTTTTTTGAAAAAAAGAAATTTGGTCCAAAATTTGACAAAAACGACATACTATACTATGTCGTCCAAAATCGGAATGTTTTTTTTTTTTATCCCAAAATGTGACAGAACATCATACTATACTATGTCATCAACCTCAATGTCATACTACACTATTTAGCCAAAAATCGGACAATTTTTTTTAAAAAAAAAATGTTGGTCCAAAATTTGACAAAAACGACATACTATACTATGTCGTCCAAAATCGGAATGTTTTTTTTTTTTATCCCAAAATGTGACAGAACATCATACTATACTATGTCATCAACCTCAATGTCATACTACACTATTTAGCCCAAAATCTGACAATTTTTTTGAAAAAAAAAATGTTGGTCCAAAATTTGACAAAAACGACATACTATACTATGTCGTCCAAAATCGGAATGTTTTTTTTTTTTATCCCAAAATGTGACAGAACATCATACTATACTATGTCATCAACCTCAATGTCATACTACACTATTTAGTCTAAAATCTGACCATTTTTTTGAAAAAAAAAATTGTTGGTCCAAAATTTGACAAAAACGACATACTATACTATGTCGTCGAAAATCGGAATGTTTTTTTTTTTATCCCAAAATGTGACAGAACATCATACTATACTATGTCATCAACCTCAATGTCATAATACACTATTTAGTCCAAAATCTGACAATTTTTTTGAAAAAATAATTTTGGTCCAAAATTTGACAAAAACGACATACTATACTATGTCGTCCAAAATCGGAATGTTTTTTTTTTTATCCCAAAATGTGACAGAACATCATACTATACTATGTCATCAACCTCAATGTCATAATACACTATTCAGTCCAAAATCTGACCATTTTTTTGAAAAAAAGAAATTTGTTCCAAAATTTGACAAAAACGACATATTATACTATTTAGTCCAAAATCTGACCATTTTTTTGAAAAAAAGAAATTTGGTCCAAAATTTGACAAAAACGACATACTATACTATGTCGTCCAAAATCGAAATGTTTTTTTTTTATCCCAAAATGTGACAGAACATCATACTATACTATGTCATCAACCTCAATGTCATACTACACTATTTAGCCCAAAATCTGACAATTTTTTTGAAAAAAAAATGTTGGTCCAAAATTTGACAAAAACGACATACTATACTATGTCGTCCAAAATCGGAATGTTTTTTTTTTTTATCCCAAAATGTGACAGAACATCATACTATACTATGTCATCAACCTCAATGTCATAATACACTATTTAGTCCAAAATCTGACCATTTTTTTGAAAAAAAGAAATTTGGTCCAAAATTTGACAAAAATGACATACTATACTATGTCGTCCAAAATCGAAATGTTTTTTTTTTTTATCCCAAAATGTGACAGAACATCATACTGTACTATGTCATCAACCTCAATGTCATAATACACTATTTAGCCCAAAATCTGACAATTTTTTGAAAAAAAAATGTTGGTCCAAAATTTGACAAAAACGACATACTATACCATGTCGTCCAAAATCGGAATGTTTTTTTTTTTTATCCCAAAATGTGACAGAACATCATACTATACTATGTCATCAACCTCAATGTCATAATACACTATTCAGTCCAAAATCTGACCATTTTTTTGAAAAAAAGAAATTTGGTCCAAAATTTGACAAAAACGACATACTATACTATGTCGTCCAAAATCGAAATGTTTTTTTTTTTTATCCCAAAATGTCACAGAACATCATACTATACTATGTCATCAACCTCAATGTCATACTACACTATTTAGCCCAAAATCTGACCATTTTTTTGAAAAAAAACATGTTGGTCCAAAATTTGACAAAAACGACATACTATACTATGTCGTCCAAAATCGGAATGTTTTTTTTTTTATCCCAAAATGTGACAGAACATCATACTATACTATGTCATCAACCTCAATGTCATAATACACTATTTAGTCCAAAATCTGACAATTTTTTTGAAAAAAAGAAATTTGGTCCAAAATTTGACAAAAACGACATACTATACTATGTCGTCCAAAATCGGAATGTTTTTTTTTTTTATCCCAAAATGTGACAGAACATCATACTATACTATGTCATCAACCTCAATGTCATACTACACTATTTAGCCAAAAATCGGACAATTTTTTTTAAAAAAAAAATGTTGGTCCAAAATTTGACAAAAACGACATACTATACTATGTCGTCCAAAATCGGAATGTTTTTTTTTTTTATCCCAAAATGTGACAGAACATCATACTATACTATGTCATCAACCTCAATGTCATACTACACTATTTAGCCCAAAATCTGACAATTTTTTTGAAAAAAAAAATGTTGGTCCAAAATTTGACAAAAACGACATACTATACTATGTCGTCCAAAATCGGAATGTTTTTTTTTTTTATCCCAAAATGTGACAGAACATCATACTATACTATGTCATCAACCTCAATGTCATACTACACTATTTAGTCTAAAATCTGACCATTTTTTTGAAAAAAAAAATTGTTGGTCCAAAATTTGACAAAAACGACATACTATACTATGTCGTCGAAAATCGGAATGTTTTTTTTTTTATCCCAAAATGTGACAGAACATCATACTATACTATGTCATCAACCTCAATGTCATAATACACTATTCAGTCCAAAATCTGACCATTTTTTTGAAAAAAAGAAATTTGTTCCAAAATTTGACAAAAACGACATATTATACTATTTAGTCCAAAATCTGACCATTTTTTTGAAAAAAAGAAATTTGGTCCAAAATTTGACAAAAACGACATACTATACTATGTCGTCCAAAATCGAAATGTTTTTTTTTTATCCCAAAATGTGACAGAACATCATACTATACTATGTCATCAACCTCAATGTCATACTACACTATTTAGCCCAAAATCTGACAATTTTTTTGAAAAAAAAATGTTGGTCCAAAATTTGACAAAAACGACATACTATACTATGTCGTCCAAAATCGGAATGTTTTTTTTTTTTATCCCAAAATGTGACAGAACATCATACTATACTATGTCATCAACCTCAATGTCATAATACACTATTTAGTCCAAAATCTGACCATTTTTTTGAAAAAAAGAAATTTGGTCCAAAATTTGACAAAAATGACATACTATACTATGTCGTCCAAAATCGGAATGTTTTTTTTTTTTATCCCAAAATGTGACAGAACATCATACTGTACTATGTCATCAACCTCAATGTCATAATACACTATTTAGCCCAAAATCTGACAATTTTTTGAAAAAAAAATGTTGGTCCAAAATTTGACAAAAACGACATACTATACTATGTCGTCCAAAATCGGAATGTTTTTTTTTTTTATCCCAAAATGTGACAGAACATCATACTATACTATGTCATCAACCTCAATGTCATAATACACTATTCAGTCCAAAATCTGACCATTTTTTTGAAAAAAAGAAATTTGGTCCAAAATTTGACAAAAACGACATACTATACTATGTCGTCCAAAATCGGAATGTTTTTTTTTTTTATCCCAAAATGTGACAGAACATCATACTATACTATGTCATCAACCTCAATGTCATAATACACTATTCAGTCCAAAATCTGACCATTTTTTTGAAAAAAAGAAATTTGGTCCAAAATTTGACAAAAACGACATACTATACTATGTCGTCCAAAATCGGAATGTTTTTTTTTTTTATCCCAAAATGTGACAGAACATCATACTATACTATGTCATCAACCTCAATGTCATACTACACTATTTAGCCCAAAATCTGACAATTTTTTTGAAAAAAAAAATGTTGGTCCAAAATTTGACAAAAACGACATACTATACTATGTCGTCCAAAATCGGAATGTTTTTTTTTTTTATCCCAAAATGTGACAGAACATCATACTATACTATGTCATCAACCTCAATGTCATACTACACTATTTAGTCCAAAATCTGACCATTTTTTTGAAAAAAGAAATTTGGTCCAAAATTTGACAAAAACGACATACTATACTATGTCGTCCAAAATCGGAATGTTTTTTTTTTTTATCCCAAAATGTGACAGAACATCATACTATACTATGTCATCAACCTCAATGTCATACTACACTATTTAGCCCAAAATCTGACAATTTTTTTGAAAAAAAAATGTTGGTCCAAAATTTGACAAAAACGACATACTATACTATGTCGTCCAAAATCGGAATGTTTTTTTTTTTTATCCCAAAATGTGACAGAACATCATACTATACTATGTCATCAACCTCAATGTCATACTACACTATTTAGTCTAAAATCTGACCATTTTTTTGAAAAAAAAAATTGTTGGTCCAAAATTTGACAAAAACGACATACTATACTATGTCGTCGAAAATCGGAATGTTTTTTTTTTTATCCCAAAATGTGACAGAACATCATACTATACTATGTCATCAACCTCAATGTCATAATACACTATTTAGTCCAAAATCTGACAATTTTTTTGAAAAAATAATTTTGGTCCAAAATTTGACAAAAACGACATACTATACTATGTCATCAACCTCAATGTCATAATACACTATTCAGTCCAAAATCTGACCATTTTTTTGAAAAAAAGAAATTTGTTCCAAAATTTGACAAAAACGACATATTATACTATTTAGTCCAAAATCTGGACATTTTTTTGAAAAAAAGAAATTTGTTCCAAAATTTGACAAAAACGACATATTATACTATTTAGTCCAAAATCTGACCATTTTTTTGAAAAAAAGAAATTTGGTCCAAAATTTGACAAAAACGACATACTATACTATGTCGTCCAAAATCGAAATGTTTTTTTTTTTATCCCAAAATGTGACAGAACATCATACTATACTATGTCATCAACCTCAATGTCATACTACACTATTTAGCCCAAAATCTGACAATTTTTTTGAAAAAAAAATGTTGGTCCAAAATTTGACAAAAACGACATACTATACTATGTCGTCCAAAATCGGAATGTTTTTTTTTTTTATCCCAAAATGTGACAGAACATCATACTATACTATGTCATCAACCTCAATGTCATAATACACTATTCAGTCCAAAATCTGACCATTTTTTTGAAAAAAAGAAATTTGGTCCAAAATTTGACAAAAACGACATACTATACTATGTCGTCCAAAATCGAAATGTTTTTTTTTTTATCCCAAAATGTGACAGAACATCATACTATACTATGTCATCAACCTCAATGTCATACTACACTATTTAGCCCAAAATCTGACAATTTTTTTGAAAAAAAAATGTTGGTCCAAAATTTGACAAAACGACATACTATACTATGTCGTCCAAAATCTGACCATTTTTTTCGAAAAAAAATGTTGGTCCAAAATTTGACAAAAACGACATACTATACTATGTCGTCCAAAATCGGAATGTTTTTTTTTTTTATCCCAAAATGTGACAGAACATCATACTATACTATGTCATCAACCTCAATGTCATAATACACTATTTAGCCCAAAATCTGACCATTTTTTTGAAAAAAAAATGTTGGTCCAAAATTTTACAAAAACGACATACTATACTATGTCGTCCAAAATCGGAATGTTTTTTTTTTTTTATCCCAAAATGTGACAGAACATCATACTATACTATGTCATCAACCTCAATGTCATAATACACTATTCAGTCCAAAATCTGACCATTTTTTTGAAAAAAAGAAATTTGGTCCAAAATTTGACAAAAACGACATACTATACTATGTCGTCCAAAATCGAAATGTTTTTTTTTTTTATCCCAAAATGTCACAGAACATCATACTATACTATGTCATCAACCTCAATGTCATACTACACTATTTAGCCCAAAATCTGACCATTTTTTTGAAAAAAAACATGTTGGTCCAAAATTTGACAAAAACGACATACTATACTATGTCGTCCAAAATCGGAATGTTTTTTTTTTATCCCAAAATGTGACAGAACATCATACTATACTATGTCATCAACCTCAATGTCATAATACACTATTTAGTCCAAAATCTGACAATTTTTTTGAAAAAAAGAAATTTGGTCCAAAATTTGACAAAAACGACATACTATACTATGTCGTCCAAAATCGGAATGTTTGTTTTTTTTATCCCAAAATGTGACAGAACATCATACTATACTATGTCATCAACCTCAATGTCATACTACACTATTTAGCCCAAAATCGGACAATTTTTTTGAAAAAAAAAATGTTGGTCCAAAATTTGACAAAAACGACATACTATACTATGTCGTCCAAAATCGGAATGTTTTTTTTTTTTATCCCAAAATGTGACAGAACATCATACTATACTATGTCATCAACCTCAATGTCATACTACACTATTTAGCCCAAAATCTGACAATTTTTTTGAAAAAAAAAATGTTGGTCCAAAATTTGACAAAAACGACATACTATACTATGTCGTCCAAAATCGGAATGTTTTTTTTTTTTATCCCAAAATGTGACAGAACATCATACTATACTATGTCATCAACCTCAATGTCATACTACACTATTTAGTCTAAAATCTGACCATTTTTTTGAAAAAAAAAATTGTTGGTCCAAAATTTGACAAAAACGACATACTATACTATGTCGTCGAAAATCGGAATGTTTTTTTTTTTATCCCAAAATGTGACAGAACATCATACTATACTATGTCATCAACCTCAATGTCATAATACACTATTTAGTCCAAAATCTGACAATTTTTTTGAAAAAATAATTTTGGTCCAAAATTTGACAAAAACGACATACTATACTATGTCGTCCAAAATCGGAATGTTTTTTTTTTTTATCCCAAAATGTGACAGAACATCATACTATACTATGTCATCAACCTCAATGTCATAATACACTATTCAGTCCAAAATCTGACCACTTTTTTGAAAAAAAGAAATTTGTTCCAAAATTTGACAAAAACGACATATTATACTATTTAGTCCAAAATCTGACCATTTTTTTGAAAAAAAGAAATTTGGTCCAAAATTTGACAAAAACGACATACTATACTATGTCGTCCAAAATCGAAATGTTTTTTTTTTATCCCAAAATGTGACAGAACATCATACTATACTATGTCATCAACCTCAATGTCATACTACACTATTTAGCCCAAAATCTGACAATTTTTTTGAAAAAAAAATGTTGGTCCAAAATTTGACAAAAACGACATACTATACTATGTCGTCCAAAATCGGAATGTTTTTTTTTTTTATCCCAAAATGTGACAGAACATCATACTATACTATGTCATCAACCTCAATGTCATAATACACTATTTAGTCCAAAATCTGACAATTTTTTTGAAAAAAAGAAATTTGGTCCAAAATTTGACAAAAACGACATACTATACTATGTCGTCCAAAATCGGAATGTTTTTTTTTTTTATCCCAAAATGTGACAGAACATCATACTATACTATGTCATCAACCTCAATGTCATACTACACTATTTAGCCCAAAATCGGACAATTTTTTTGAAAAAAAAAATGTTGGTCCAAAATTTGACAAAAACGACATACTATACTATGTCGTCCAAAATCGGAATGTTTTTTTTTTTTATCCCAAAATGTGACAGAACATCATACTATACTATGTCATCAACCTCAATGTCATACTACACTATTTAGCCCAAAATCTGACCATTTTTTTGAAAAAAAAATGTTGGTCCAAAATTTGACAAAAACGACATACTATACTATGTCGTCCAAAATCGGAATGTTTTTTTTTTTTTATCCCAAAATGTGACAGAACATCATACTATACTATGTCATCAACCTCAATGTCATAATACACTATTTAGTCCAAAATCTGACAATTTTTTTGAAAAAATAATTTTGGTCCAAAATTTGACAAAAACGACATACTATACTATGTCGTCCAAAATCGGAATGTTTTTTTTTTTTATCCCAAAATGTGACAGAACATCATACTATACTATGTCATCAACCTCAATGTCATAATACACTATTTAGTCCAAAATCTGACAATTTTTTTGAAAAAAAGAAATTTGGTCCAAAATTTGACAAAAACGACATACTATACTATGTCGTCCAAAATCGAAATGTTTTTTTTTTTTATCCCAAAATGTGACAGAACATCATACTATACTATGTCATCAACCTCAATGTCATACTACACTATTTAGCCCAAAATCTGACCATTTTTTTGAAAAAAAACATGTTGGTCCAAAATTTGACAAAAACGACATACTATACTATGTCGTCCAAAATCGGAATGTTTTTTTTTTTATCCCAAAATGTGACAGAACATCATACTATACTATGTCATCAACCTCAATGTCATAATACACTATTTAGTCCAAAATCTGACAATTTTTTTGAAAAAAAGAAATTTGGTCCAAAATTTGACAAAAACGACATACTATACTATGTCGTCCAAAATTGGAATGTTTTTTTTTTTATCCCAAAATGTGACAGAACATCATACTATACTATGTCATCAACCTCAATGTCATAATACACTATTTAGTCCAAAATCTGACAATTTTTTTGAAAAAATAATTTTGGTCCAAAATTTGACAAAAACGACATACTATACTATGTCGTCCAAAATCGGAATGTTTTTTTTTTTTATCCCAAAATGTGACAGAACATCATACTATACTATGTCATCAACCTCAATGTCATAATACACTATTTAGTCCAAAATCTGACAATTTTTTTGAAAAAATAATTTTGGTCCAAAATTTGACAAAAACGACATACTATACTATGTCGTCCAAAATCGGAATGTTTTTTTTTTTTATCCCAAAATGTGACAGAACATCATACTATGTCATCAACCTCAATGTCATAATACAATATTCAGTCCAAAATCTGACCATTTTTTTGAAAAAAAGAAATTTGTTCCAAAATTTGACAAAAACGACATATTATACTATTTAGTCCAAAATCTGACCATTTTTTTGAAAAAAAGAAATTTGGTCCAAAATTTGACAAAAACGACATACTATACTATGTCGTCCAAAATCGGAATGTTTTTTTTTTTATCCCAAAATGTGACAGAACATCATACTATGTCATCAACCTCAATGTCATAATACACTATTCAGTCCAAAATCTGACCATTTTTTTGAAAAAAAGAAATTTGTTCCAAAATTTGACAAAAACGACATATTATACTATTTAGTCCAAAATCTGACCATTTTTTTGAAAAAAAAAGTTTTGGTCCAAAATTTGACAAAAACGACATACTATACTATGTCGTCCAAAATCGGAATGTTTTTTTTTTTATCCCAAAATGTGACAGAACATCATACTATACTATGTCATCAACCTCAATGTCATAATACACTATTTAGTCCAAAATCTGACCATTTTTTTGAAAAAAAAAGTTTTGGTCCAAAATTTGACAAAAACGACATACTATACTATGTCGTCCAAAATCGGAATGTTTTTTTTTTTATCCCAAAATGTGACAGAACATCATACTATACTATGTCATCAACCTCAATGTCATACTACACTATTTAGCCCAAAATCGGAATTTTTTTTTGAAAAAAAAATGTTGGTCCAAAATTTGACAAAAACGACATACTATACTATGTCGTCCAAAATCGGAATGTTTTTTTTTTTTTATCCCAAAATGTGACAGAACATCATACTATACTATGTCATCAACCTCAATGTCATAATACACTATTTAGTCCAAAATCTGACCATTTTTTTGAAAAAATAATTTTGTTCCAAAATTTGACAAAAACGACATACTATACTATGTCGTCCAAAATCGGAATGTTTTTTTTTTTATCCCAAAATGTGACAGAACATCATACTATACTATGTCATCAACCTCAATGTCATAATACACTATTTAGTCCAAAATCTGACAATTTTTTTGAAAAAAAGAAATTTGGTCCAAAATTTGACAAAAACGACATACTATACTATGTCGTCCAAAATCGGAATGTTTTTTTTTTTTTATCCCAAAATGTGACAGAACATCATACTATACTATGTCATCAACCTCAATGTCATACTACACTATTTAGTCCAAAATCTGACCATTTTTTTGAAAAAAGAAATTTGGTCCAAAATTTGACAAAAACGACATACTATACTATGTCGTCCAAAATCGGAATGTTTTTTTTTTTTATCCCAAAATGTGACAGAACATCATACTATACTATGTCATCAACCTCAATGTCATACTACACTATTTAGCGCAAAATCTGACAATTTTTTTGAAAAAAAAATGTTGGTCCAAAATTTGACAAAAACGACATACTATACTATGTCATCCGAAATCGAAATGTTTTTTTTTTTTATCCCAAAATGTGACAGAACATCATACTATACTATGTCATCAACCTCAATGTCATACTACACTATTTAGCCCAAAATCTGACAATTTTTTTGAAAAAAAAAATGTTGGTCCAAAATTAGAGAAAAACGACATACTATACTATGTCGTCCAAAATCGGAATGTTTTTTTTTTTTATCCCAAAATGTGACAGAACATCATACTATACTATGTCATCAACCTCAATGTCATACTACACTATTCAGTCCAAAATCTGACCATTTTTTTGAAAAAAAAAATTGTTGGTCCAAAATTTGACAAAAACGACATACTATACTATGTCGTCGAAAATCGGAATGTTTTTTTTTTTATCCCAAAATGTGACAGAACATCATACTATACTATGTCATCAACCTCAATGTCATAATACACTATTTAGTCCAAAATCTGACAATTTTTTTGAAAAAATAATTTTGGTCCAAAATTTGACAAAAACGACATACTATACTATGTCGTCCAAAATCGGAATGTTTTTTTTTTTTATCCCAAAATGTGACAGAACATCATACTATACTATGTCATCAACCTCAATGTCATAATACACTATTCAGTCCAAAATCTGACCATTTTTTTGAAAAAAAGAAATTTGTTCCAAAATTTGACAAAAACGACATATTATACTATTTAGTCCAAAATCTGACCATTTTTTTGAAAAAAAGAAATTTGGTCCAAAATTTGACAAAAACGACATACTATACTATGTCGTCCAAAATCGAAATGTTTTTTTTTTTATCCCAAAATGTGACAGAACATCATACTATACTATGTCATCAACCTCAATGTCATACTACACTATTTAGCCCAAAATCTGACCATTTTTTTGAAAAAAAAATGTTGGTCCAAAATTTTACAAAAACGACATACTATACTATGTCGTCCAAAATCGGAATGTTTTTTTTTTTTTATCCCAAAATGTGACAGAACATCATACTATACTATGTCATCAACCTCAATGTCATAATACACTATTCAGTCCAAAATCTGACCATTTTTTTGAAAAAAAGAAATTTGGTCCAAAATTTGACAAAAACGACATACTATACTATGTCGTCCAAAATCGAAATGTTTTTTTTTTTTATCCCAAAATGTGACAGAACATCATACTATACTATGTCATCAACCTCAATGTCATACTACACTATTTAGCCCAAAATCTGACAATTTTTTTGAAAAAAAAGATTTTGGTCCAAAATTTGACAAAAACGACATACTATACTATGTCGTCCAAAATCGGAATGTTTTTTTTTTTATCCCAAAATGTGACAGAACATCATACTATACTATGTCATCAACCTCAATGTCATACTACACTATTTAGCCCAAAATCTGACCATTTTTTTGAAAAAAAAATGTTGGTCCAAAATTTGACAAAAACGACATACTATACTATGTCGTCCAAAATCGGAATGTTTTTTTTTTTTATCCCAAAATGTGACAGAACATCATACTATACTATGTCATCAACCTCAATGTCATAATACACTATTCAGTCCAAAATCTGACCATTTTTTTGAAAAAAAGAAATTTGGTCCAAAATTTGACAAAAACGACATACTATACTATGTCGTCCAAAATCGGAATGTTTTTTTTTTTTATCCCAAAATGTGACAGAACATCATACTATACTATGTCATCAACCTCAATGTCATAATACACTATTCAGTCCAAAATCTGACAATTTTTTTGAAAAAAAGAAATTTGGTCCAAAATTTGACAAAAACGACATACTATACTATGTCGTCCAAAATCGGAATGTTTTTTTTTTTTATCCCAAAATGTGACAGAACATCATACTATACTATGTCATCAACCTCAATGTCATAATACACTATTCAGTCCAAAATCTGACCATTTTTTTGAAAAAAAGAAATTTGGTCCAAAATTTGACAAAAACGACATACTATACTATGTCGTCCAAAATCGGAATGTTTTTTTTTTTTATCCCAAAATGTGACAGAACATCATACTATACTATGTCATCAACCTTAATGTCATAATACACTATTCAGTCCAAAATCTGACAATTTTTTTGAAAAAAAGAAATTTGGTCCAAAATTTGACAAAAACGACATACTATACTATGTCGTCCAAAATCGGAATGTTTTTTTTTTTATCCCAAAATGTGACAGAACATCATACTATACTATGTCATCAACCTCAATGTCATAATACACTATTCAGTCCAAAATCTGACCATTTTTTTGAAAAAAAGAAATTTGGTCCAAAATTTGACAAAAACGACATACTATACTATGTCGTCCAAAATCGGAATGTTTTTTTTTTTTATCCCAAAATGTGACAGAACATCATACTATACTATGTCATCAACCTCAATGTCATACTACACTATTTAGTCCAAAATCTGACAATTTTTTTGAAAAAAATAAATTTGGTCCAAAATTTGACAAAAACGACATACTATACTATGTCGTCCAAAATCGGAATGTTTTTTTTTTTTATCCCAAAATGTGACAGAACATCATACTATACTATGTCATCAACCTCAATGTCATACTACACTATTTAGTCCAAAATCTGACCATTTTTTTGAAAAAAAGAAATTTGGTCCAAAATTTGACAAAAACGACAGACTATACTATGTCGTCCAAAATCGGAATGTTTTTTTTTTTTTTATCCCAAAATGTGACAGAACATCATACTATACTATGTCATCAACCTCAACGTCATAATACACTATTCAGTCCAAAATCTGACCATTTTTTTGAAAAAAAGAAATTTGTTCCAAAATTTGACAAAAACGACATACTATACTATTTAGTCCAAAATCTGACAATTTTTTTGAAAAAAATAAATTTGGTCCAAAATTTGACAAAAACGACATACTATACTATGTCGACCAAAATTGGAATGTTTTTTTTTTATCCCAAAATGTGACAGAACATCATACTATACTATGTCATCAACCTCAATGTCATACTACACTATTTAGCCCAAAATCTGACATTTTTTTTGAAAAAAAAATGTTGGTCCAAAATTTGACAAAAACGACATACTATACTATGTCGTCCAAAATCGGAATGTTTTTTTTTTTTTATCCCAAAATGTGACAGAACATCATACTATACTATGTCATCAACCTCAATGTCATACTACACTATTTAGCCCAAAATCTGACCATTTTTTTGAAAAAAAACATGTTGGTCCAAAATTTGACAAAAACGACATACTATACTATTTAGTCCAAAATCTGACAATTTTTTTGAAAAAAAGAAATTTGGTCCAAAATTTGACAAAAACGACATACTATACTATGTCGACCAAAATTGGAATGTTTTTTTTTTATCCCAAAATGTGACAGAACATCATACTATACTATGTCATCAACCTCAATGTCATACTACACTATTTAGCCCAAAATCTGACATTTTTTTTGAAAAAAAAATGTTGGTCCAAAATTTGACAAAAACGACATACTATACTATGTCGTCCAAAATCGGAATGTTTTTTTTTTTTTATCCCAAAATGTGACAGAACATCATACTATACTATGTCATCAACCTCAATGTCATACTACACTATTTAGCCCAAAATCTGACCATTTTTTTGAAAAAAAACATGTTGGTCCAAAATTTGACAAAAACGACATACTATACTATTTAGTCCAAAATCTGACAATTTTTTTGAAAAAAATAAATTTGGTCCAAAATTTGACAAAAACGACATACTATACTATGTCGTCAAAATTGGAATGTTTTTTTTTTATCCCAAAATGTGACAGAACATCATACTATACTATGTCATCAACCTCAATGTCATACTACACTATTTAGCCCAAAATCTGAAAATTTTTTTGAAAAAAAAATGTCTGTCCAAAATTTGACAAAAACGACATACTATACTATGTCGTCCAAAATCGGAATGTTTTTTTTTTTTATCCCAAAATGTGACAGAAAATCATACTATACTATGTCATCAACCTCAATGTCATAATACACTATTCAGTCCAAAATCTGACCATTTTTTGAAAAAAAAATGTTGGTCCAAAATTTGACAAAAACGACATACTATACTATGTCGTCCAAAATCGAAATGTTTTTTTTTTTTATCCCAAAATGTGACAGAACATCATACTATACTATGTCATCAACCTCAATGTCATACTACACTATTAAGCCCAAAATCTGACAATTCTTTTGAAAAAAAAATGTTGGTCCAAAATTTGACAAAAACGACATACTATACTATGTCGTCCAAAATCGAAATGTTTGTTTTTTTTATCCCAAAATGTGACAGAACATCAAACTATACTATGTCATCAACCTCAATGTCATAATACACTATTTAGTCCAAAATCTGACAATTTTTTTGAAAAAAAAATGTTGGTCCAAAATTTGACAAAAACGACATACTATACTATGTCGTCCAAAATCGGAATGTTTTTTTTTTTTTATCCCAAAATGTGATAGAACATCATACTATACTATGTCATCAACCTCAATGTCATAATACACTATTCAGTCCAAAATCTGACCATTTTTTTGAAAAAAAGAAATTTGGTCCAAAATTTGACAAAAACGACATACTATACTATGTCGTCCAAAATCGGAATGTTTTTTTTTTTTATCCCAAAATGTGACAGAACATCATACTATACTATGTCATCAACCTCAATGTCATACTACACTATTAAGCCCAAAATCTGACAATTCTTTTGAAAAAAAAATGTTGGTCCAAAATTTGACAAAAACGACATACTATACTATGTCGTCCAAAATCGAAATGTTTTTTTTTTTTATCCCAAAATGTGACAGAACATCATACTATACTATGTCATCAACCTCAATGTCATACTACACTATTAAGCCCAAAATCTGACAATTCTTTTGAAAAAAAAATGTTGGTCCAAAATTTGACAAAAACGACATACTATACTATGTCGTCCAAAATCGGAATGTTTTTTTTTTTTATCCCAAAATGTGACAGAACATCATACTATACTATGTCATCAACCTCAATGTCATACTACACTATTTAGTCCAAAATCTGACAATTTTTTTGAAAAAAATAAATTTGGTCCAAAATTTGACAAAAACGACATACTATACTATGTCGTCCAAAATCGGAATGTTTTTTTTTTTTATCCCAAAATGTGACAGAACATCATACTATACTATGTCATCAACCTCAATGTCATACTACACTATTTAGTCCAAAATCTGACCATTTTTTTGAAAAAAAGAAATTTGGTCCAAAATTTGACAAAAACGACAGACTATACTATGTCGTCCAAAATCGGAATGTTTTTTTTTTTTTATCCCAAAATGTGACAGAACATCATACTATACTATGTCATCAACCTCAATGTCATAATACACTATTCAGTCCAAAATCTGACCATTTTTTTGAAAAAAAGAAATTTGTTCCAAAATTTGACAAAAACGACATACTATACTATTTAGTCCAAAATCTGACAATTTTTTTGAAAAAAATAAATTTGGTCCAAAATTTGACAAAAACGACATACTATACTATGTCGACCAAAATTGGAATGTTTTTTTTTTATCCCAAAATGTGACAGAACATCATACTATACTATGTCATCAACCTCAATGTCATACTACACTATTTAGCCCAAAATCTGACAATTTTTTTGAAAAAAAAAATGTTGGTCCAAAATTAGAGAAAAACGACATACTATACTATGTCGTCCAAAATCGGAATGTTTTTTTTTTTTATCCCAAAATGTGACAGAACATCATACTATACTATGTCATCAACCTCAATGTCATACTACACTATTCAGTCCAAAATCTGACCATTTTTTTGAAAAAAAAAATTGTTGGTCCAAAATTTGACAAAAACGACATACTATACTATGTCGTCGAAAATCGGAATGTTTTTTTTTTTATCCCAAAATGTGACAGAACATCATACTATACTATGTCATCAACCTCAATGTCATAATACACTATTTAGTCCAAAATCTGACAATTTTTTTGAAAAAATAATTTTGGTCCAAAATTTGACAAAAACGACATACTATACTATGTCGTCCAAAATCGGAATGTTTTTTTTTTTTATCCCAAAATGTGACAGAACATCATACTATACTATGTCATCAACCTCAATGTCATAATACACTATTCAGTCCAAAATCTGACCATTTTTTTGAAAAAAAGAAATTTGTTCCAAAATTTGACAAAAACGACATATTATACTATTTAGTCCAAAATCTGACCATTTTTTTGAAAAAAAGAAATTTGGTCCAAAATTTGACAAAAACGACATACTATACTATGTCGTCCAAAATCGAAATGTTTTTTTTTTTATCCCAAAATGTGACAGAACATCATACTATACTATGTCATCAACCTCAATGTCATACTACACTATTTAGCCCAAAATCTGACCATTTTTTTGAAAAAAAAATGTTGGTCCAAAATTTTACAAAAACGACATACTATACTATGTCGTCCAAAATCGGAATGTTTTTTTTTTTTTATCCCAAAATGTGACAGAACATCATACTATACTATGTCATCAACCTCAATGTCATAATACACTATTCAGTCCAAAATCTGACCATTTTTTTGAAAAAAAGAAATTTGGTCCAAAATTTGACAAAAACGACATACTATACTATGTCGTCCAAAATCGAAATGTTTTTTTTTTTTATCCCAAAATGTGACAGAACATCATACTATACTATGTCATCAACCTCAATGTCATACTACACTATTTAGCCCAAAATCTGACAATTTTTTTGAAAAAAAAGATTTTGGTCCAAAATTTGACAAAAACGACATACTATACTATGTCGTCCAAAATCGGAATGTTTTTTTTTTTATCCCAAAATGTGACAGAACATCATACTATACTATGTCATCAACCTCAATGTCATACTACACTATTTAGCCCAAAATCTGACCATTTTTTTGAAAAAAAAATGTTGGTCCAAAATTTGACAAAAACGACATACTATACTATGTCGTCCAAAATCGGAATGTTTTTTTTTTTTATCCCAAAATGTGACAGAACATCATACTATACTATGTCATCAACCTTAATGTCATAATACACTATTCAGTCCAAAATCTGACAATTTTTTTGAAAAAAAGAAATTTGGTCCAAAATTTGACAAAAACGACATACTATACTATGTCGTCCAAAATCGGAATGTTTTTTTTTTTATCCCAAAATGTGACAGAACATCATACTATACTATGTCATCAACCTCAATGTCATAATACACTATTTAGTCCAAAATCTGACCATTTTTTTTAAAAAAGGGAAATTGGTCCAAAATTTGACAAAAACGACATACTATACTATGTCGTCCAAAATCGGAATGTTTTTTTTTTTTATCCCAAAATGTGACAGAACATCATACTATACTATGTCATCAACCTCAATGTCATACTACACTATTTAGTCCAAAATCTGACCATTTTTTTGAAAAAAAGAAATTTGGTCCAAAATTTGACAAAAACGCCATACTATACTGTCATCCAAAATTTGTAGAAAATTTAGATAAAAAAATCCTCCAAAATTTGACAAAAATGTCAACATTCAAAAAAAAAAGAAAAGGAAAAATTTTGGTCCAAAATTTGACAAAAACGTCACACTATACTATGAAGTCCAAAATTTGAGAAAAAAAAATTGGTTCAAAATTTGACAAAAACGCCAAACTAGACTGTCGTCTAAAATTTGACTTTTTTTTTTGAACAAAAAATGTTGCTCCAAAATTTGACAAAAACGACATACTATACTATGTCGTCCAAAATCGGAATGTTTTTTTTTTTTATCCCAAAATGTGACAGAACATCATACTATACTATGTCATCAACCTCAATGTCATAATACACTATTCAGTCCAAAATCTGACCATTTTTTTGAAAAAAAGAAATTTGGTCCAAAATTTGACAAAAACGACATACTATACTATGTTGTCCAAAATCGGAATGTTTTTTTTTTTTTTATCCCAAAATGTGACAGAACATCATACTATACTATGTCATCAACCTCAATGTCATAATACACTATTTAGTCCAAAGTCTGACCATTTTTTTGAAAAAAATAAATTTGGTCCAAAATTTGACAAAAACGACATACTATACTATGTCGTCCAAAATCGGAATGTTTTTTTTTTTTATCCCAAAATGTGACAGAACATCATACTATACTATGTCATCAACCTCAATGTCATACTACACTATTTAGTCCAAAATCTGACCATTTTTTTGAAAAAAAGAAATTTGGTCCAAAATTTGACAAAAACGACATACTATACTATGTTGTCCAAAATCGGAATGTTTTTTTTTTTTTTATCCCAAAATGTGACAGAACATCATACTATACTATGTCATCAACCTCAATGTCATAATACACTATTTAGTCCAAAGTCTGACCATTTTTTTGAAAAAAATAAATTTGGTCCAAAATTTGACAAAAACGACATACTATACTATGTCGTCCAAAATCGGAATGTTTTTTTTTTTTATCCCAAAATGTGACAGAACATCATACTATACTATGTCATCAACCTCAATGTCATACTACACTATTTAGTCCAAAATCTGACCATTTTTTTGAAAAAAAGAAATTTGGTCCAAAATTTGACAAAAACGACATACTATACTATGTCGTCCAAAATCGGAATGTTTTTTTTTTTGTCCCAAAATGTGACAGAACATCATACTATACTATGTCATCAACCTCAATGTCATAATACACTATTTAGTCCAAAATCTGACAATTTTTTTGAAAAAAGAAATTTGGTCCAAAATTTGACAAAAACGACATACTATACTATGTCGTCCAAAATCTGACAATTTTTTTGAAAAAAAGTTTTGGTCCAAAATATGACAAAAACGACATACTATACTATGTCGTCCAAAATCGGAATGTTTTTTTTTTTTATCCCAAAATGTGACAGAACATCATACTATACTATGTCATCAACCTCAATGTCCTAATACACTATTCAGTCCAAAATCTGACCATTTTTTTGAAAAAAAGAAATTTGGTCCAAAATTTGACAAAAACGACATACTATACTATGTTGTCCAAAATCTGAATGTTTTTTTTTTTTTTCTCCCAAAATGTGACAGAACATCATACTATACTATGTCATCAACCTCAATGTCATACTACACTATTTAGTCCAAAATCTGACCATTTTTTTGAAAAAAAGCAATTTGGTCCAAAATTTGACAAAAACGACATACTATACTATGTTGTCCAAAATCGGAATGTTTTTTTTTTTTTTCTCCCAAAATGTGACAGAACATCATACTATACTATGTCATCAACCTCAATGTCATACTACACTATTTAGTCCAAAATCTGACCATTTTTTTGAAAAAAAGAAATTTGGTCCAAAATTTGACAAAAACGACATACTATACTATGTTGTCCAAAATCGGAATTTTTTTTTTTTTTTCTCCCAAAATGTGACAGAACATCATACTATACTATGTCATCAACCTCAATGTCATACTACACTATTTAGTCCAAAATCTGACCATTTTTTTGAAAAAAAGAAATTTGGTCCAAAATTTGACAAAAACGACATACTATACTATGTTGTCCAAAATCGGAATGTTTTTTTTTTTTTTCTCCCAAAATGTGACAGAACATCATACTATACTATGTCATCAACCTCAATGTCATAATACACTATTCAGTCCAAAATCTGACCATTTTTTTGAAAAAAAGAAATTTGGTCCAAAATTTGACAAAAACGACATACTATACTATGTCGTCCAAAATCGGAATGTTTTTTTTTTTTTTATCCCAAAATGTGACAGAACATCATACTATACTATGTCATCAACCTCAATGTCATAATACACTATTTAGTCCAAAGTCTGACCATTTTTTTGAAAAAAATAAATTTGGTCCAAAATTTGACAAAAACGACATACTATACTATGTCGTCCAAAATCGGAATGTTTTTTTTTTTTATCCCAAAATGTGACAGAACATCATACTATACTATGTCATCAACCTCAATGTCATACTACACTATTTAGTCCAAAATCTGACCATTTTTTTGAAAAAAAGAAATTTGGTCCAAAATTTGACAAAAACGACATACTATACTATGTCGTCCAAAATCGGAATGTTTTTTTTTTTTGTCCCAAAATGTGACAGAACATCATACTATACTATGTCATCAACCTCAATGTCATAATACACTATTTAGTCCAAAATCTGACAATTTTTTTGAAAAAAGAAATGTTGGTCCAAAATTTGACAAAAACGACATACTATACTATGTTGTCCAAAATCGGAATGTTTTTTTTTTTTTTCTCCCAAAATGTGACAGAACATCATACTATACTATGTCATCAACCTCAATGTCATACTACACTATTTAGTCCAAAATCTGACCACTTTTTTTGAAAAAAAGAAATTTGGTCCAAAATTTGTCAAAAATGCCATACTATACCGTCATCCAAAATTTGTAGAAAATTTAGAAAAAAAAAAAATCCTCCAGATTTGACAAAAATGTCAACATTTAAAAAAAAAAAAAATTTAAAATTTTGGTCCAAAATTTGACAAAAACGTCACACTATACTATGAAGTTCAAAATTTGAGAAAAAAACAATTGGTTAAAAATTTGACAAAAACGCTAAACTAGACTGTTGTCTAAAATTTGACTTTTTTTTTTGAAAAGAAAATGTTGCTCCAAAATTTAACAAAAACTTCATACTATCCTATGTCGTCCAAAATTTGAAATTTTTTAAAAAAAGAATTGGGATCAAAATTTGACAAAAATGTCAACATTTAATTTTTTTTTTTTTAAACATTTTGGTCCAAAATTTGACGAAAAAAAGTTGAAAAAAAATTGGTTCAAAATTTGACAAAAACGCCAAAATAGACTATGTCGTCTGAAATTTGACTTTAAAAAAAACAAAACATTTTGGTCCAAAATTTGACAAAAACGACATACTATACTATGTCATCTAAAATCAGAATTTTTTTTGAATTTTTTATTTTTTAGCCCAAAATGTGACAGAACATCATACTATACTATGTCATCAACCTCAATGTCATACTACACTATTTAGTCCAAAATCTGACCACTTTTTTTGAAAAAAAGAAATTTGGTCCAAAATTTGTCAAAAACGCCATACTATACTGTCATCCAAAATTTGTAGAAAATTTAGAAAAGAAAAAAATCCTCCAAAATTTGACAAAAATGTCAACATTTAAAAAAAAAAAAAAGATAAAATTTTGGTCGAAAATTTGACAAAAACGTCACACTATACTATGAAGTCCAAAATTTGAGAAAAAAAAATTGGTTCAAAATTTGACAAAAACGCCAAACTAGACTGTCGTCTAAAATTTGACTTTTTTTTTTGAACAAAAGATGTTGCTCCAAAATTTGACAAAAACGACATACTATACTATGTCGTCCAAAATCGGAATGTTTTTTTTTTTTATCCCAAAATGTGACAGAACATCATACTATACTATGTCATCAACCTCAATGTCCTAATACACTATTCAGTCCAAAATCTGACCATTTTTTTGAAAAAAAAATGTTGGTCCAAAATTTGACAAAAACGACATACTATACTATGTCGTGCAAAATCGGAATGTTTTTTTTTTTTATCCCAAAATGTGACAGAACATCATACTATACTATGTCATCAACCTCAATGTCATAATACACTATTTAGTCCAAAATCTGACAATTTTTTTGAAAAAAGAAATTTGGTCCAAAATTTGACAAAAACGACATACTATACTATGTCGTCCAAAATCGGAATGTTTTTTTTTTTTATCCCAAAATGTGACAGAACATCATACTATACTATGTCATCAACCTCAATGTCCTAATACACTATTCAGTCCAAAATCTGACCATTTTTTTGAAAAAAAGAAATTTGGTCCAAAATTTGACAAAAACGACATACTATACTATGTTGTCCAAAATCGGAATGTTTTTTTTTTTTTTCTCCCAAAATGTGACAGAACATCATACTATACTATGTCATCAACCTCAATGTCATACTACACTATTTAGTCCAAAATCTGACCATTTTTTTGAAAAAAAGAAATTTGGTCCAAAATTTGACAAAAACGACATACTATACTATGTCGTCCAAAATCGGAATGTTTTTTTTTTTTTTCTCCCAAAATGTGACAGAACATCATACTATACTATGTCATCAACCTCAATGTCATACTACACTATTTAGCCCAAAATCTGACCACTTTTTTTGAAAAAAAAATGTTGGTCCAAAATTTGACAAAAACGACATACTATACTATGTCGTCCAAAATCGGAATTTTTTTTTTTTTATCCCAAAATGTGACAGAACATCATACTATACTATGTCATCAACCTCAATGTCCTAATACACTATTCAGTCCAAAATCTGACCATTTTTTTGAAAAAAAAATGTTGGTCCAAAATTTGACAAAAACGACATACTATACTATGTCGTGCAAAATCGGAATGTTTTTTTTTTTTATCCCAAAATGTGACAGAACATCATACTATACTATGTCATCAACCTCAATGTCATAATACACTATTTAGTCCAAAATCTGACCATTTTTTTGAAGAAAATAAATTTGGTCCAAAATTTGACAAAAACGACATACTATACTATGTCGTCCAAAATCGGAATGTTTTTTTTTTTTATCCCAAAATGTGACAGAACATCATACTATACTATGTCATCAACCTCAATGTCATAATACACTATTTAGTCCAAAATCTGACCATTTTTTTGAAAAAAAGAAATTTGGTCCAAAATTTGACAAAAACGACATACTATACTGTCATCCAAAATTTGTAGAAAATTTAGAAAAAAAAAAAATGGAAAAATTTTGGTCCAAAATTTGACAAAAACGTCACACTATACTATGAAGTCCAAAATTTGAGAAAAAAAAATTGGTTCAAAATTTGACAAAAACGCCAAACTAGACTGTCGTCTAAAATTTGACTTTTTTTTTTGAACAAAAAATGTTGCTCCAAAATTTGACAAAAACGACATACTATACTATGTCGTCCAAAATCGGAATGTTTTTTTTTTTTATCCCAAAATGTGACAGAACATCATACTGTACTATGTCATCAACCTCAATGTCATCATACACTATTAAGTCCAAAATCTGACAATTTTTTTGAAAAAATAATTTTGGTCCAAAATTGGACAAAAACGACATACCATACTATGTTGTCCAAAATCGGAAATTTTGTTGAAATGTTCTTTTTTTAGCCAAAAATTTGACAAAAACGTCATACTATATGTTGTCTAAAATTTGAAGAAAATTTTGGAAAAAAAACTTTGTCCAAAATTTAACAAAAACGTCATACTATCCTATATCGTCTAAAATTTGACATTTTTAAAAAATAATTAATTTCGATCAAAATTTGTCAAAAACGCCATACTATACTGTCATCCAAAATTTGTAGAAAATTTAGAAAAAAAAAATTTCCTCCAAAATTTGACAAAAATGTCAACATTTAAAAAAAAAAAAATTAAAAATTTTGGTCCAAAATTTAACAAAACGTCATACTATCCTATATCGTCTTAAATTTGACATTTTTAAAAAATAATTAATTTCGATCAAAATTTGTCAAAAACGCCATACTATACTTTCATCCAAAATTTGTAGAAAATTTAGAAAAAAAAGATTTCCTCCAAAATTTGACAAAAATGTCAACATTTAAAAAAAAAAAAAAGTAAAAATTTTGGTCCAAAATTTGACAAAAACGTCACACAATACTATGAAGTCCAAAATTTGAGAAAAAAAAATTGGTTCAAAATTTGACAAAAACGCCAAACTAGACTGTCGTCTAAAATTTGACTTTTTTTTTTGAACAAAAAATGTTGCTCCAGAATTTGACAAAATGTCATATGTCGTCCAAAATCTATAATTTACTTGAAATGTTTTTTTTTAGCCCAAAATGTGACACAACGTCATACTATACTATGTCATCAACCTCAATGTCATACTACACTATTTAGTGCAAAATCTGACTACTTTTTTTGAAAAAAAGAAATTTGGTCCAAAATTGGACAAAAACGACATACCATACTATGTTGTCCTAAATCGGAAATTTTGTTGAAATGTTCTTTTTTTAGCCCAAAATTTGACAAAAACGTCATACTATATGTTGTCTAAAATTTGAAGAAAATTTTGGAAACAAAATTTTGTCCAGAATTTAACAAAAACGTCATACTATCCTTTATCGTCTAAAATTTGACATTTTTAAAAAATAATTAATTTCGATCAAAATTTGTCAAAAACGCCATACTATACTGTCATCCAAAATTTGTAGAAAATTTAGAAAAAAAAAATTTCCTCCAAAATTTGACAAAAATGTCAACATTTAAAAAAAAAAAATTAAAAATGTTGGTCCAAAATTTAACAAAAACGTAATACTATCCTATATCGTCTTAAATTTGACATTTTTAAAAAATAATTAATTTCCAACAAAATTTGTCAAAAACGCCATACTATACTTTCATCCAAAATTTGTAGAAAATTTAGAAAAAAAAAATTTCCTCCAAAATTTGACAAAAATGTCAACATTTAAAAAAAGAAAAAGTAAAAATTTTGGTCCAAAATTTGACAAAAACGTCACACTATACTATGAAGTCCAAAATTTGAGAAAAAAAAATTGGTTCAAAATTTGACAAAAACGCCAAACTAGACTGTCTTCTAAAATTTGACTTTTTTTTTTGAACAAAAAATGTTGCTCCAGAATTTGACAAAACGTCATATGTCGTCCAAAATCTATAATTTACTTGAAATGTTTTTTTTTAGCCCAAAATGTGACACAACGTCATACTATACTATGTCATCAACCTCAATGTCATACTACACTATTTAGTGCAAAATCTGACTACTTTTTTTGAAAAAAAGAAATTTGGTCCAAAATTGGACAAAAACGACATACTATACTATGTTGTCCAAAATCGGAAATTTTGTTGAAATGTTCTTTTTTTAGCCCAAAATTTGACAAAACGTCATACTATGTTGTCTAAAATTTGAATAAAATTTTGGAAACAAAATTTTGTCCAAAATTTAACAAAAACGTCATACTATCCTATATCGTCTAAGATTTGACATTTTTAAAAAATAATTAATTTCGATCAAAATTTGTCAAAAACGCCATACTATACTGTCATCCAAAATTTGTAGAAGGTTTAGAAAAAAAAAATTTCCTCCAAAATTTGACAAAAATGTCAACTTTTAAAAAAAAAAAAGTACAAATTTTGGTCCAAAATTTGACAAAAACGTCACACTATACTATGAAGTCCAAAATTTGAGAAAAAAAAATTGGTTCAAAATTTGACAAAAACGCCAAACTACTCGTCTAAAATTTGACTTTTTTTTTTGAACAAAAAATGTTGCTCCAAAATTTGACAAAACGTCATACTATGTTGTCTAAAATTTGAATAAAATTTTGGAAAAAAAATTTGTCAAACATTTAACAAAAACTTCATACTATCATATGTCGTCCAAAATTTGAAAAAAAAAAAAAAAAATTGGATCAAAATTTGACAAAAATGTCAACATTTAAATTTAAATTTTTTTTTAACATTTTGGTCCAAAATTTGACAAAAAATTAAAAAAAAAATTGGTTCAAAATTTGACAAAAACGCCAAACTAGACTATATCGTCTGAAATTTGACTTTAAAAAAAAAAAAAAAAAAAATGTGGTCCAAAATTTGACAAAAACGTCATTCTATACTATGTCTATGTTTGTATTATATTATTTTTTTAAATATCTCGCTCATTTCTATTGACTTTAAAAATCATTTACCAACACAAAGGTGTGTGTGTGTGTGTGTGTGTGTGTGTGTGTGTGTGTGTGTGTGTGTGTGTGTGTGTGTGTGTGTGTGTAAATCAAAGCAGTTTCACGTCTTTGTTGTTAATATTTACTCAGATCAATGAGCAGAAGCTCCGCCCACTTTTCTTTATCTTCATATCTAACATGAATTCCTCTGCTGCTGCACCTCGATACACACACACACACACACACACACACACTTTCACTGAGCTCAGACTCAAACAAATCAACACGTTTTATTTATTCTACGTTTTCAAACAAAACTTTATTGACACAGTTTTTATTTTAACACTCAGAAAAACATTGGAACTGGAGATGAAATGAAAATCTCGGAATTTATGTGAAATCTAACATTTTGACCACATTTAACTGCAAATGTTCAACATTTCAAATCTACTTATTAAATCTATTCAAAAACAAACAAACATGAATAAATAGAATCAGAATAATCGTCGTAAAGTTATGACTTTATTCCTAAAGTCTGTGAAACATGATTTAAAAACAAAGACTGAAGGAAACGGAACACTTTCATTTATTATCACGTTACAGTTCATAAAGTTTTGCGTCTTAAATAAAAATCAAACCGTGGTGAAAAGTTTGTTGTGAAATCATGATTTGACTGATTTTAGATTTGAGTTTTTCTCTTCTTTAGTTTCTTTAAATCATGAAATGAGTGTGAATTCACATCCCTGAGCCGTTTATGCTCCGTTTATCAAACTCCTCCTGAAACAAACACAAACATCAATAGTTATTCATACACATATATATATATACATATGTATATATGTATATATATATATACATATGTATATACATACTATACATATATATGTATATACATACTATATATATCACAGACTTTAAACTTACGTATTGTCCGTTGGATCCGTGGAAGCGAGTGTGTGTCGTGTAAAGAGGAACCTCGTTTTTAGGGCCCAGGTTTTCATAGGGGCCTTTTTGGCGCCACCTACAGCAATACCACACAAGCTGCAGAGGACAAGAACCATCAGTGTGTGTGTGTGTCACTCACTCTCCCACACCAAAGTCACTCACTCTCCCACACCAAAGTCACTCACTCTCCCACACCAAAGTCACTCACTCTCCCACACCAAAGTCACTCACTCTCTCACACCAAAGTCACTCACTCTCCCACACCAAAGTCACTCACTCTCCCACACCAAAGTCACTCACTCTCTCACACCAAAGTCACTCACCCTCCCACACCAAAGTCACTCACGCTCTCACACCAAAGTCACTCACTCTCACACCAAAGTCACTCACTCTCCCACACCAAAGTCACTCACTCTCTCACACCAAAGTCACTCACTCTCCCACACCAAAGTCACTCACTCTCCCACACCAAAGTCACTCACCCTCCCACACCAAAGTCACTCACTCTCCCACACCAAAGTCACTCACCCTTCCACACCAAAGTCACTCACGCTCTCACACCAAAGTCACTCACTCTCACACCAAAGTCACTCACTCTCTCACACCAAAGTCACTCACCCTCCCACACCAAAGTCACTCACTCTCTCACACCAAAGTCACTCACTCTCACACCAAAGTCACTCACTCTCTCACACCAAAGTCACTCACCCTCCCACACCAAAGTCACTCACCCTCCCACACCAAAGTCACTCACTCTCTCACACCAAAGTCACTCACTCTCTCACACCAAAGTCACTCACCCTCCCACACCAAAGTCACTCACTCTCTCACCAAAGTCACTCACTCTCTCACACCAAAGTCACTCACCCTCCCACACTAAAGTCACTCACTCTCTCACACCAAAGTCACTCACTCTCACACCAAAGTCACTCACTCTCTCACACCAAAGTCACTCACCCTCCCACACCAAAGTCACTCACTCACTCTCCCACACCAAAGTCACTCACTCTCCCACACCAAAGTCACTCACTCTCCCACACCAAAGTCACTCACTCTCCCACACCAAAGTCACTCACTCTCTCACACCAAAGTCACTCACTCTCTCACACCAAAGTCACTCACTCTCTCACACCAAAGTCACTCACCCTCCCACACCAAAGTCACTCACTCTCTCACCAAAGTCACTCACTCTCTCACACCAAAGTCACTCACTCTCACACCAAAGTCACTCACTCTCTCACACCAAAGTCACTCACTCTCTCACACCAAAGTCACTCACTCTCTCACACCAAAGTCACTCACCCTCCCACACCAAAGTCACTCACTCTCTCACCAAAGTCACTCACTCTCTCACACCAAAGTCACTCACCCTCCCACACTAAAGTCACTCACTCTCTCACACCAAAGTCACTCACTCTCACACCAAAGTCACTCACTCTCTCACACCAAAGTCACTCACCCTCCCACACCAAAGTCACTCACTCACTCTCCCACACCAAAGTCACTCACTCTCCCACACCAAAGTCACTCACTCTCCCACACCAAAGTCACTCACTCTCCCACACCAAAGTCACTAACTTACAATGACTGATTTTAGTGAATTCAGCTTTTAAAATATTTAATTTAGACTTAACTCAGTGACACAAAGTGACCACACGAGGCAGCAGAGGACCAACAGCTCCTGTGTCCCTGTGATGTTAAAATCACTGGTTTTCTCTATGGACTTTGGTGTGTGTTATTAAAGGAGGCGTTCAAGTGCAGAGTCAAGTGTTGGTCAATTCAGCGTCAGAGTGTGTGTGTGTGTGTGTGTGTGTGTGTGTGTGTGTGTGTGTGTGTGTGTGTGTGTGTGTGTGTGTTTACCAGTGCTATCAGCAGCAGCAGCAGCATCAGCAGAGCCAGAGCAGCCAGAACCAGCAGAGCGATGGCCCACCCCGGGACTCCGCCTCCTCCTCCTGCGTTGCCGCCGCCCACTGTCGTCACGGCAGCCGTCACTGAGTCACTGGAGGAAACAGAGCTGTCGGTGCTGCTCCCCGTTGCCACGGCGACAGTGGGCGTGGTCACAGCGGAGTCGGCGGGTGTGGTGTCGGAGGCGCTCCCCGTCGTCGCCGTGGCGACAGTGACAGAAGTGATTGTGCTGTTTGTAGACGTGGTTGCCGCGGTAACGTTGGTGCCCCCTGTGGTCACATTGGGCGTGGGCGTCGGCGTCGTGACGTGTGCGGGGTTAGTGACCCCTGCGGTCACGTTGGGCGTGGCAGTGGGCGGGTCCAGCGTGGACGCCGCGGTGGGGTTGGCTGAGCCGCTGTTGTGGTCGGTCGCCGTGGAGACGGGAGGTGTGGTCACCGTCGACGTGTTGGTCGTCCCGATAACATTTGTGATTTGTGCCGACGACACTGGAGAAAAAGAGGTTTGATGGTTAATGTGTGGAATAAGCTCCTCCTCCTCCTCTGTGTGGGCGGAGTCAACATTTCACTGTCAACGTAGTAAAGTTAAAATATCGTTAAAGTCAACGCAGTAAAGTACTTGTACTAGTAAAGAACTTTGTCACATGACCTTTATCATCTGAGGCAAAAAAAACATAGAAATGTCGCATCATGAGAATCATTAGAATCATGAGAATCATTAGAATCATGAGAGTCATGAGAATCATTAGAATCATTAGAATCATGAGAATCATTAGAATCATGAGAGTCATTAGAATCATGAGAATCATTAGAATCATGAGAATCATTAGAATCATGAGAGTCATGAGAATCATTAGAATCATTAGAATCATGAGAATCATTAGAATCATGAGAATCATGAGAATCATGAGAATCATTAGAATCATGAGAATCATGAGAGTCATGAGAATCATTAGAATCATGAGAATCATGAGAATAACGAGAATCATGAGAATCATTAGAATCATGAGAGTCATTAGAATCATTAGAATCATGAGAGTCATTAGAATCATGAGAATCATGAGAATCATTAGAATCATAAGAGTCATTAGAATCATGAGAATCATTAGAATCATGAGAGTCATTAGAATCATGAGAATCATGAGAATCATGAGAATCATTAGAATCATGAGAGTCATTAGAATCATGAGAATCATTAGAATCATGAGAGTCATTAGAATCATGAGAATCATTAGAATCATGAGAGTCATTAGAATCATTAGAATCATTAGAATCATGAGATTCATTAGAATCATGAGAGTCGTGAGAATCATTAGAATCATGAGAATCATTAGAATCATGAGAGTCATTAGAATCATGAGAATCATTAGAATCATGAGAGTCATTAGAATCATTAGAATCATGAGAGTCATTAGAATCATGAGAATCATGAGAATCATGAGAATCATTAGAATCATGAGAGTCATTAAAGTCATGAGAATCATTAGAATCATGAGAGTCATTAGAATCATGAGAATCATGAGAATCATGAGAATCATTAGAATCATGAGAGTCATTAGAATCATGAGAATCATTAGAATCATGAGAGTCATTAGAATCATGAGAATCATGAGAATCATGAGATTCATTAGAATCATGAGAGTCGTGAGAATCATTAGAGTCATGAGAATCATGAGAATCATGAGAATCATGAGAATCATGAGAATCATGAGAATCATTAGAATCATTAGAATCATGAGAATCATTAGAATCATGAGAGTCATTAGAATCATGAGAATCATGAGAATCATGAGATTCATTAGAATCATGAGAATCATGAGAATCATGAGAATCATTAGAATCATTAGAATCATGAGAATCATTAGAATCATGAGAGTCATTAGAATCATGAGAATCATGAGAATCATGAGATTCATTAGAATCATGAGAGTCGTGAGAATCATTAGAGTCATGAGAGTCATGAGAATCATTAGAATCATGAGAATCATGAGAATCATGAGAATCATTAGAATCATGAGAATCATTAGAATCATTAGAATCATGAGAGTCATTAGAATCATGAGAATCATTAGAATCATTAGAATCATGAGAGTCATTAGAATCATGAGAATCATTAGAATCATTAGAATCATGAGAGTCATTAGAATCATGAGAATCATTAGAATCATTAGAATCATGAGAGTCATTAGAATCATGAGAATCATTAGAATCATTAGAATCATTAGAATCATGAGAGTCATTAGAATCATGAGAATCATTAGAATCATGAGAATCATAAGAATCATGAGAATCATTAAATGCTAACGTTTGTTTTGCTAACTGAGAGTTTTAAGTCTTTTTCACTTTCATCTCCAGTTTCACTGTGACGACCATGTGGTGGAGCTGTAGAGCTGTAGAGCTGTAGAGCTGTAGAGCTGTAGAGCTGTAGAGCTGTAGAGCGCCCCCTGCTGCTCAGTGTCAGTGAAAACAACTCAACGTCACATGAAGTTCGAGAGAAGAAAATGTCATTTAAAAAATATCTGAAACTAAACTGTGTGTGTGTGTGTGTGTGTGTGTGTGTGTGTGTGTGTGTGTGTGTGTCTCACCTGTCAGTGTGACGGTCAAACACACAGCGAACAGCGTCGTCTTCATCTTCAGAGGAAACAAAGATGTGTGTGTGTGATTCTACTGAGACACAAAGACTCTTTTATACACACACACACACACACACACACACACACACACACACAGGTGAGGGAGAAGGGGCGGAGCTTCACTCACTTTTGTGCACAAACTCCTCCCTCCTCGACTTCACAGATCTGGATTATTTCATGATGAAGTGATCGTGACTCATGGTTTCTTTGTGTCCTGGCGCCCTCTTCAGGCAGACAGCAGCGTTACATCTGAGATTTAAAATCTCTTCTTTTTTTTTCTTCTTCGTAACAAACAACAAAAACAGACTGAAATGTGTTTGAAATGCTTTTATTTTGAAATCACACAGATTATCCAGTATTTGTATTTAGCTTCATTTTTTCGGACTTTGAATCAAACTGAAGATGAAAAATCACGTAACGTTCACATTCCGATGTTTCTCAGTAACGACTGGGGTTCGATGATCGAGCGTCTCGGGATTTTAAAGATTCTGACCTCGGCCGAGCTGCAGGACAAAGATTTAAATATCGTTAAAGTTAGCGTAGTAAAGTTTGAACATCGTTAAAGTCAACGTAATATAGTTTAAATGTCGTTAAAGTCAACGTAATAAAGTTTGAATATCGGTAAAGTCAACGTAATATAGTTTAAATGTCGTTAAAGTCAACGTAATAAAGTTTGAATATCGGTAAAGTCAACGTAATATAGTTTAAATGTCGTTAAAGTCAACGTAATAAAGTTTGAACGTCGTTAAAGTCAACGTAATATAGTTTAAATGTCGTTAAAGTCAACGTAATATAGTTTAAATGTCGTTAAAGTCAACGTAATATAGTTTAAATGTCGTTAAAGTCAACGTAATATAGTTTAAATGTCGTTAAAGTCAACGTAATATAGTTTAAATGTCGTTAAAGTCAACGTAATATAGTTTAAATGTCGTTAAAGTCAACGTAGTAAAGTTTGAATATCGGTAAAGTCAACGTAATATAGTTTAAATGTCGTTAAAGTCAACGTAATAAAGTTTGAACGTCGTTAAAGTCAACGTAATATAGTTTAAATGTCGTTAAAGTCAACGTAATATAGTTTAAATGTCGTTAAAGTCAACGTAGTAAAGTTTGAATATCGTAAAGTCAACGTAATAAAGTTTAAATATCGTTAAAGTCAACGTAATAAAGTTTGAATATCGTTAAAGTCAACGTCGTAAAGTTTAAATCTCGTTAAAGTGAACGTAATAAAGTTTAAATATCGTAAAGTCAACGTAGTAAAGTTTGAATATCCTTAAAGTCAACGTCGTAAAGTTTAAATATCGTAAAAAATGTCGCAGTGGAGTCACATGTGGTAGTTGCAGTACTGTGACAGCAGGGGGCAGTAGTGTGCTGTGGCTCACCTGTCTCTCTGCTCAGTGTCGCCCCCATGTGTCTCCAGAAAGAACAGGCTCTGTCACGCAGACCCCGGCGTTGGGCGAGGGCGGGGCTCATCTCCAGGTATGTGGGCGGGGCTTCAGAGGACTGAACCGGATGCCAGCGGGGCAGAACTGACTCCGCCCACTCTCGCGAGGGGTTCGGATTCCTGATGTGGGCGGGGAAAAAGAAGAGGTGTGGTCACATGACCTGACAGAGAGAGAGAGGGCGGGGCCTAGACACACCACCTGGTAACTATGACAACATGTTAGCATTTCACGACAAACACAGTGAGCTGTGATTGGAGGAGGGTTTGGGAGCGTGTTTGGGGGCGTGTCTTCTCACCCCGTCCTGACGAAGCTGGACACGTAGGTGATGGCGGCGAGAGAGAGGCGTCGCTCAGAGGGCGTGAAACGCTGAGAGCTGATTGGCTGATGAGGAACGCCGAAAACTAATTGAACGTCCAGAGGAACAAAGACGTCGGCTCTGCAGACAGAAGCAAACGATCAGCACTGATGATATAATATACATTTAAATATATACTGTTAAATATACTGTTAAATATACTATTAAATACAACTTTAAATATACCTTTAAATATACCTTTAAATATACTTTTAAATATACTATTAAATATACCTTTAAATATACCTTTAAATATACTTTTAAATATACTATTAAATATACTTTTAAATATACTTTTAAATATACTTTTAAATATACATTTAAATATACTATTAAATATACATTTAAATATACTATTAAATATACTGTTAAATATGCTATTAAATACAACTTTAAATATACTATTAAATATACATTTAAATATACCTTACAATATACTGTTAAATATACTATCAAATATACAATTAAATATACTATTAAATATACCTTTAAATATACTATTAAATATACATTTAAATATACCATTAAATATACTATTAAATATACTATTAAATATACCTTTAAATATATCTTTAAATATATCTTTAAATATACATTTAAAATATACCTTTAAATATATCTTTAAATATATCTTTAAATATACATTTAAAATATACCTTTAAATATACTATTAAATATACATTTAAAATATAGCTTTAAATATACTATTAAACATACTATTAAATATATCTTTAAATACACCATTACATACACCATTGAATATAACATTAAATATACCATTAAATACAGTATTAAATATATCTTTAAATATACCATCAAATATACCTTTAAATATACAATTAAATATAACATTAAATATACCATTTAATATATCTTTAAATATAACTTTAAATATATATTTAAATATACAATTACATACCATTATAAATGTCATTAAATACACCTTTAAATATACTATTAAATATACACAAACATGTTTCTGTGGAACCGTCCCTTTAAAACGATGACATTATTTCACCTGTTGGGGGCGCTGTTAGCAGGCAGGTGATACAGGAAGACGTTAGCGCTGCTGTTAGCCCAGAAGCTCGCCATCTGCAGGCTGGGACAGGTAATGAACAGGTCTCTGAAAAACAAAGGTGAATCTTTGTGTCAGTGGTCGTCAACAGAAGGAACAGGAAGAGGTCAGTGTTTAAATCCACCACCTGGTGGCGTTGTTGAGCGCTCTGGAGAACAGGTTGTATCCGGCGGGGGAGGGGCTGTGATCCAGAGAGTAGAACCAGGTCGCCGCCTCCTTCAGACGCTCACTTCCTGTTTCTCCGCCCAGTGAGCGACTCAACGCTTCGTAAAACGCCGTCTTAGCGTCGACTCGACCCTGAAGAACCTCGAAGTCCTGAAGACATGAATAATCTGGATTATTATTCAGACATGATTAATCTGGATTATTGAGTCATGAATAATCTGGATTATTATTCAGACATGAATAATCTGAACACATCATGATTAATCTGGATTATTAAACCATGATTAATCTGGATTATTACGATATTCAAACTTTACTACGTTGACTTTAACGATATTCAAACTTAACTACGTTGACTTTAACGATATTCAAACTTTACTACGTTGACTTTAACGATATTCAAACTTTACTACGTTGACTTTAACAATATTTAAACTTTACTACGTTGACTTTAACGATATTTTAACTTTACTACGTTGACTTTAACGTTATTTTACCTTTACTACGTTGACTTTAACGATATTTTAACTTTACTACGTTGACTTTAACGATATTTTAACTTTACTACGTTGACTTTAACGATATTTAAACTTTACTACGTTGACTTTAACGATATTCAAACTTTACTACGTTGACTTTAACGATATTTTAACTTTACTGCGTCGACTTTAACGATATTTTAACTTTACTGCGTCGACTTTAACGACATTTAAACTTTTCTACGTTGACTTTAACGACATTTTAACGTGACTACGTTAACGCGCTCTGATTGGCTGACAGACAGCTAACTCACCTTGATCCTCCTCGCTCGGCCGATCAGTCCGTCGTTCTCCGACGTTCCGAGCATCAGATCCACGCTGTGATAGGACGGAGGCGAGGCGGACGGACGCCGCGGCGACCACGAGCGGAACGGACTGCTGACCGCCATCAGCTGTGACCACACACACACACACACACACACAGTCGTCAGACCGCTGACGTCAGCAGACTCCGCCCACACACACTCACCTGGTTTGTGACGCGTACCTTTGTCTGAGCGGCGTTAAGAGCGTGAGTGGGCGTCGCCCTGAGGCAGGCGGCGAGGTCAGAGGTCACACAGCCCAGTTCAGACGCCAGGTCCAACGCCAAGCGTCCGGAGGAGGAGGAGGCGGAGTCAACGAGCGCCGGAGAAAAGATGGAACCGCCCTGAAAAACAAGGATTTAAAACTGTCAGAGATGTGATTGACAGGTGTGTGTTTGTGGGATTGACAGGTGTGTGTTTGTGGGATTGACAGGTGTGTGTTTGTGTGATTGACAGGTGTGTGTTGATGTGATTGACAGGTGTGTGTTGATGTGATTGACAGGTGTGTGATTGACAGGTGTGTGCTGATGTGATTGACAGGTGTGTGTTGATGTGATTGACAGGTGTGTGATTGACAGGTGTGTGCTGATGTGATTGACAGGTGTGTGATTGACAGGTGTGTGCTGATGTGATTGACAGGTGTGTGTTTGTGTGATTGACAGGTGTGTGCTGATGTGATTGACAGGTGTGTGTTGATGTGATTGACAGGTGTGTGTTGATGTGATTGACAGGTGTGTGTTGATGTGATTGACAGGTGTGTGATTGACAGGTGTGTGCTGATGTGATTGACAGGTGTGTGATTGACAGGTGTGTGCTGATGTGATTGACAGGTGTGTGTTTGTGTGATTGACAGGTGTGTGCTGATGTGATTGACAGGTGTGTGTTGATGTGATTGACAGGTGTGTGTTGATGTGATTGACAGGTGTGTGTTGATGTGATTGACAGGTGTGTGTTAGTGTGATTGACAGGTGTGTGTTAGTGTGATTGACAGGTGTGTGTTAGTGTGATTGACAGGTGTGTGTTAGTGTGATTGACAGGTGTGTGTTAATGTGATTGACAGGTGTGTGTTGATGTGATTGACAGGTGTGTGTTGATGTGATTGACAGATGTGTGTTGATGTGATTGACAGGTGTGTGTTAGTGTGATTGACAGGTGTGTGCTAGTGTGATTGACAGGTGTGTGTTAGTGTGATTGACAGGTGTGTGCTAGTGTGATTGACAGGTGTGTGTTAGTGTGATTGACAGGTGTGTGTTAGTGTGATTGACAGATGTGTGTTGATGTGATTGACAGGTGTGTGTTGATGTGATTGACAGGTCACTTTCTCACCATCAGGATCATTCTGTGGAAAAGGGGCGGAGTCGACGAGGAGACGAGGTGAAGGCTGGCGATGTCGGCGCCCCCACGCTCCGCCCCCACTGTCACTCGACTGTTGTCTCCGCCCACCAGAGTGATGTGCTGGTTGACCCAGTGAAGGACCGCCTCCTGGTCTGATACACCATAGTTACCATGGAGACGGGAGTCGCCTGGAGACAGGTTAACATCTGGTTATAATGGTTAAGGTAAGTTATTAACTGGTTATGTTAAAGTTAGTGGTTAGTTATTAACTGGTTAAGGTAAGTTATTAACTGGTTATGTTAAAGTTAGTGGTTAGTTATTAACTGGTTAAGGTTAGTTATTAACTGGTTATGCTTAGTTATTAACTGGTTATGTTAAGGTTAGTGGTTAGTTATTAACTGGTTATGTTAAGGTTAGTGGCTAGTTATTAACTGGTTATGGTTAGTTATTAAATGGTTATGTTAAAGTTAGTGGTTAGTTATTAACTGGTTATGGTTCAGGTTAGTGGTTAGTTATTAACTGGTTATGATTAAGATTATTTTTAACTGGTTATGGGTTAGGGTTGGATATTAACTGATTGAGGTTAGTGGTTAGTTAATAACTGGTTATGGTTAAGGTTAGTGGTTGTTAGTTATGAACTGGTTATGGTTAAGGTTAGTGGTAAGATATTAACTGGCTATGGTTATTAACTAGTTATGGGTTAAGGTTAGATATTAACTGGTTAGGTTAGTGGTTAGTTATTAACAGGTAAAGATTAGTGGTTAGTTATTAACTAGTGATGGGTTAAGGTTAGTTTTTAACTGGTTATAGTTAAGGTTAGTGGTTAGTTAGAGTTAAGGTTAGATATTAACTGGTTATGGTTAAGGTTAGTGGTTGGATATTAACTGGTTAAGGTTAGTTATTAACTGGTTTTGGGTTAAGGTTAGATATTTACTGGTTATAGTTAAGGTTAGTGGTTAGTTATTAACTGGTTATGGTTAGTTATTAACTGGTTAAGGTTAGTGGTTAGTTATTAACTGGTTAGGGGTTAGGGTTAGATATTTACTGGTAAAGGTTGAGGTTAGTGGTTAGTTACCTGTGCTCAAGAATCCCATGGCCGCCGTCCTGTAGTTGGCCGTTACCACGACGATGTTGCCAAGGGCAGCGAGGGTGGAGCCATTAAGCAGAGCAGGGCTCTGATTGGCTGGAGGGTTGAAGAAGAAGACCAGGACTGGGAGACGCCCCCCCTGTCACACACACACACACACACACACACACACACACACCATCGTCATGACAGGAAGTGACCTCAGAGGGCTGGTGGGCGGGGCCTGGTGGGCGGGGCCTGATGAGTCACCTGAGCAGGTGAGAAGACGTTGAGGTAGAGACAGTCTTCACTGGACGAGTCTGACGCTGCGTCACCAGGCTGCAGACAGGTGGCGCTGGAGGACACGCCCACAGGAAGTGATGTCACACAAACATAGCACAGACAGTTGGCTCTGAAGGACACGCCCCCACAGGAAGTGATGTCACAGACAGACAGACAGACAGACAGACAGACAGGCGGTGTTACCGTGGAATGGTTGCGTTCCAGGTTCCCGACCAATCAGCCGGCTGCGCTTCCCGGAAACGGAGCGCTCCTATTGGAGGACGAGCGTAGGGCACGCCCACAAACTGAACCACTGACCTACGCTCAGAGTTCACCACCGTTTCCACGGCAACGCCCTCAAGGACACCATGACCGGGGACGGAGACCTTAGTTACCATGGACAACCTGTCTGTGGGGACAGAGAGACAGACAGAGGACAGTGAGACAGAGGACAGACAGACAGAGAGACAGACACACAGAGGACAGTGAGACAGAGGACAGACAGACAGACAGAGGACAGTGAGACAGACAGAGGACAGTGAGACAGACAGAGGACAGACAGTGAGACAGACAGAGGACAGTGAGACAGAGGACAGACAGACAGAGGACAGACAGAGGACAGTGAGACAGACAGAGGACAGACAGTGAGACAGACAGTGAGACAGACAGAGGACAGACAGACAGAGAGACAGACAGACAGACAGACACACATACACACACAGACAGACAGACACACACACACACACACACACACACACAGACAGACAGACAGACACACACACACACACACACACACACACACACACACACAGACAGAGAGACAGACACAGAGACAGACAGACAGGTGAACTGTGAGAATACTGTGCTGTGATTGGCTCACCTGTCCTCAGGTAAACCTTGTGGGCGTGTTCTTTGATGAGTAACTTGCAGGAGGAGGCGTGTCTGTGTGAGTCGGGGGCGGAGCTAAGCCCACACACCCTGGTGTCTGGGTAGAGGACGCAGCGAGTGGCGAACTCTGTCTCACTGAGGGACACGGCCACACAAGACTCCGCCCCCTGGCAGGCTAACAGGAAGTGAAGAGAAGACGGTCAGCGTGCACACACACACACACACACACACACACACACACACACACACAGAGGCTCTGTCGTCATGGTTACCATGGAGACACCAGTCTCTGGTCCTGCTGTCGTCCACGGCGACGTCTCTGCTGACGTGGACGACGTCGTACGTGGAGACGGACGAATCAACGAGGAAGGACGAGTCGTCAAGGAGACGCCACTCAGACAGAGACACTGACACACACACACACACACGTTAGGCCACGCCCACAATACAACAGCAAGATGTGGCTCCTCCCCTTTTATTTTAGTTAGGGTTAGTGGTTAGTTATTAACTGGTTAAGGTAAGCAGATGGTTATTAACTTGTTATGGTTAATGTTAGAGGTTAGTTATTAACTGGTTATGTTAAAGTTAATGGTTAGTTATCGACTGGTTATGGTTAGCAGATAGTTATTAGCTGGTTAAGGTTATTGGTTGGTTATTAACTGGTTATGTTAAAGTTAATGGTTAGTTATCAACTGGTTATGGTTAGCAGATAGTTATTGGCTGGTTCAGGTTAGTGGTTAGTTATTAACTGGTTATGGTTTAGGTTAGCGGTTAGTTATTAACTTGTTATGGTTAAGTTAGTGGTTAGTTATTAACTGGTTATGTTAAAGCTAGTGGTGAGTTATTAAAGGCTTATGTTAAAGTTAGTAGTTAGTTATTAACCGGTTATGTTAAGGTTAGTGGTTAGTTATTAACCGGTTATGTTAAAGATATTGGTAAGTTATTAACCGGTTATGTTAAAGATAGTGGTTAGTTATTAACCGGTTATGTTAAAGAAAGTGGTTAGTTATTAACCGGTTATGTTAAAGTTA